>NW_006780610.1:1031268-1032605 GCF_000442215.2 Lipotes vexillifer
TTCCCTCAGTTTGGCACAACTCTGAGCCCTGGAGCTCCTGAAGATCCACAGATGCCTCAGCTTTAATCACGTTGCGTTATCAGCTTCTCCCTCTGCCTGGTCCTGCCTTCCTGACATCCTTCAGATGAATCTCCTAAGAACACTCCCTGATAAAGCTTCTGCACACCACTCTCTGTCTCAGAATCTGTAGGAAAGCCATTTTAAGACAGGTAGGGAAGTGTACTCCACCCAAAGGTAGCCATGGCGATGATGAGGAAGAAAGGAAGCCTTTGGGACAAATAATACCGTCTACTAAAATAGTTAAAGAATGCATCTTGGAGACGAATCCGATTTATTTTGGCTGCAACAAAATGCTGGGCACATGCTTCAATGTGTGTGTGAGGGGAGAATTGGGGCCATATCTGAGAGGTCCCCATTTTTTGGTTGCACTGATTTTATCTTACATATTAGGGTCCCATATAAGGTTATGTTGTAGCAAAAGTTCTGCGGCTTAAAGAAAACGTTTCCAAACCACTGGGTTCCATGATGTCTAGACGTGTGTCTGGATATGTCCAGCTGGGAAGGGGCAAGCCCCAGAGTAGCTCCTCAGCTCTGTGTACCTTGAGCAGAAAGGGGGACAGGTATGTGGGCCAAACCCCCACTCCAGGTATTATGGACTGAATTGTGACCCCACCCCAAATTCATATGGTGAAGCCCTAATCCCCAGTACCTCAAAATGTGACTGTATTTGAAGATAGGGCTTTTTTTTTTTTTTTCTGGTTGAGTCAGGTCTTCGTTGCTGCATGCCGGATCTTTCATTGAGGCTTGCGGGCTCTCTAGTTGTGGCACGCGGGCTCAGTTGCCCCTCGACATGTGGGATCTTAGTTCCCCGACCAGGGATTGAACCGGCGTCCCCTACATTGCAAGATGGATTCTCAACCACTGGACCACCAGAGAAGTCCCCAAGATAGGGCTTTTAAAGAGGCAATTAAGTTAACATGAGATTGTTAGGGTGGGCCTTAGTCTATTATGACTGCTTTCCTTATGAGAAGAGGAAAATAGGACACACAGAGAAAGAGAGGAAGATCAGACACACACACATGCACAGAGACACAATCATATGAGGAAACCGGAAAAAGAAGTCCATCTACAGGCCAAGAAGAGAGGCCTCAGAATGCAACCAACACTCTGACGCCTTTATTTTGAACTTTCAGCCTCCAGAATTGTGAGGAAATAAATTTCTGTTGTTTAAGGCTCCACTGTCTGCAGCATTTTTGATGGCAGCCCCAGCAAACTAATACAGCAGGCAGCAGCTTTCAGGACCCTCTTGCACACAAGAGGTGTGGAAGGGAAAGAGA
>NW_006780610.1:1032619-1049041 GCF_000442215.2 Lipotes vexillifer
GGGAAAGAGACGTCCCTCTCAGATGCAAAATAAGAAGATGTTTCAACAACTGGAACTGTCCTAAGTACATGAAATAAGTTATCCAAATTGGGAACTATGTGGCATGTTTTTCTTTGATCTGCAAGAGTGTAAAAACTATAACACATACAGAGCACCCTGGATCCTAGGTGACACCAGCAGAACTGCTCAGAATTTGAGACCAGCTCAAATTGCTGACCCACAGAATCAAGACTAAATAAAATTGTTGTTGTTTTGAGCTATTGAGGTGTAGGGTGAGTTGTTACCTAGCAACAGATGAGTGACACACCAGCTAAAATCATATCTGCTCTCAAGGCCATATTTGATGACAGTTTGGGGACTCCCATAGCCACCTGCAAACCCTCCTTGCTGAGCCAGACAAACTTAGAAGATAAAGAGTGGCGTGTGCATTGGGTAACTGTGCATCTGTTTCCTCCAGGGGCTGGACCTCGGGGCCATAACTTGGTCTCCTGCGTCTGATCATCCTGTGCATTGTGCTGAGCCAGGGTCTGACATACAGCAGGTGCTTCATACACATTTATTCAATTAGTGAAATGCCATGGGACTTGTCTAGATTACCAGCATCTCGTGCTCAGATTACTACAGCAGTCTCCTAACTGGTCTCCCTGCAGCCAGGCTTACTTTCTCAAATCCATCTTTCACCCTGGGAAGAAAACTTTCTAAAATGCAAATCTATCCTGTTTGATCCCTGGTCAAAATCTTTGACTGACTCCCCATTGCCCTCACGTTTAAGTCCTATCTCTTTGGAATGCTTTGTGGAGCCTCCAAACCTTGACTCCTGTCTCATTCTAAAGTCTCATCTTGCACCACTCTCTCCCTTTCCCTCTGGGCCCAGCCAGGGATCTCTTTCTTCCCCACTCATGTATCACACTTACTGGTGCCGCTGGACTTTTACACATGCTATGCCCTCTAGCTGGAACATTCACCATCCTTGTTCCCATGCCTGGCTAAATCCTACTCACCCTTCAGTATATTGGGTCACCCACTTTGCCTGGATTGAGAGATGACAAGAAATGTGGATCTACCAGCAATCCCACTCCTGGGCAAACTATAATTCAAAAAGATACATGCACCCCTATGTTCATAACAGCACTATTCACAATAGCCAAGACATGGAAACAACTTAAATGTCCACCGACAGATGAACTGATAAAGAAGATGTGGTACATATATACAATGGAATATTACTCAGCCATAAAAAAGAGTGAAATAATGCCATTTGCAGCTACACGGATGGATCTACAGATTATCATACTAAGTGAAGTGAGTCAGAAAGAGGAAGACGAATACCATATGATACCACTTATATGTGGAATCTAAAATATGACAGAAATGAACTTATCTATGAAACAGACTCACAGACATAGAGAACAGGCTTGTGGTTGCCAAGGTGGGGTGGGGAGGGACGTGGGGGAGGAATGGATTGGGAGTTTGGGATTAGCAGATGAAAACTATTATATATAGAATGGATAAACAACAGGGTCCTACTGTGTAGCACAGGGAACTATGTTCAATATCCTGAGATAAACCATAATGGAAAAGAATATAAAAAAGAATGCATATATATATAATATGTATAACTGAATCACTTTGCTGTAGAGCAGAAATTAACACAACATTGTAAATCAACTATGCTTCAATTAAAAAAAAAAAAAAGAAGTGTGGATCTACATTGGTTTCTGAGTAGTGGCTCACCGTTTGGCTGAATGGTCAGGACTCAGAAAGCACAGAATTGGTGGATTGCGGATAAGGAAGACTTGGAAAGAGGTATTTAGGTGGACATTCGGAAATGGGCGCAGGGTGTGAATATATTTCTATCCCAAGGAAAAATCTCACCAAAGGGCATCCACGGAGAGCAGGCTCTGGATATTCAGATGGCTAAGACAGCACATCCTGTGGGTGTCAGTCAGCCTCTCTCCGGAGTCCCTCCAGTGCTAGCTCAGCATGCTCTTTCTTGTACAATGTGGTCATGGCGGCAAGAATGAGACTACTGATGGGTTCAACGATATGGACTTACCTCACCGAGGCTGGTCTGGCTAAGGCCACAACTGTATGTCCAACCAACCATCAGCAAGGATAGGTGCTGAATACCCAAAATATCACCATTCTGTGGGGCTTCATCAAGCCACATGGTACCAGGTTGATCCCACTGGATCTATTCTCTCATGGAGGAGGCAGTGGTTCATCCTCACTGACATAGCCAGCATATAAGGCTCCAGGAAACAAAGGAAGGTAAGTGAGAGTGGCGTCTCTCATGATTACACCAAGTAACCGTCAGTATTAGTTTCCTGTAGTTGCCATAGCAAATTACTATAAACTTGGTGACTTCAAACAACAGAACTTATTCTCTCACAGTTCTGGAGGCCAGGTGTTCAACACCAGCCTCACTAGGTCTAAAGGAAGCTGTAAGCAGGGCTGCACTCCCTCCAAAATTCTAGGGAAGAATGCGTTCCTTGATTCTTCCAGCTTTTGGTGGCTGCTGGCATTCCTTTGCTGAGGCCACATTACTCCAATCTCTGCTTCTGTCTTCATATTGCCTCCTCCTCTTCTGCATGTGTGAGATCTCCCTCTGCCTCTTTATTATTATTATTATTTTTATTTTATTTTTATTTATTTCTTTTTTTTGCGGTACGCGGGCCTCTCACTGTTGTGGCCTCTCCCGTTGCGGAGCATAGGCTCCGGACGCGCAGGCTCAGCGGCCATGGCTCACGGGTCCGGCCGCTTCGCGGCATGTGGGAGCTTCCCGGACCGGGGCACAAACCCGTGTCCCCTGCATCGGCAGGCGGACTCTCAACCACTGCGCCACCAGGGAAGCCCTATTATTATTATTTTTAAATAAAGTTATTTATTTATTTTTGGCTGCATTGGGTCTTCACTGCTGCGCGTGGGCTTTCTCTAGTTGTGGTGAGCGGGAGCTACTCTTTGTTGAGGTGCGCAGACTTCTCATTGTGGTGGTTTCTCTTGTTGAGGAGCACGAGCTCCAGGCAGGCGGGCTCAGTAGTTGTGGTACGTGGGCTCAGTAGTTGTGGCACACAGGCTCAGTAGTTGTGGCTCATGGGCTCTAGAGCGCAGGCTCAGTAGTTGTGGCGCACGGGCTTAGTTGCTCTGCAGCATATGGGATCTTCCTGGACCAAGGGCTCGAACCCATGTCCCCTGCTTTGGCAGGTGGATTCTTAACCACTGCGCCACCAGGGAAGTCCCTCTGCCTCTTTCTTAAAAGGACACTGGCAATTGGATTTAGGGCCCCTGGATAATCCAGGATAAGCTCCCCATGTCAAGATCATTAACTTAATCACATCTGCAGAAATCCTTTTGCCTTATAAGGTAACATTTTACAAATTCCAGAGATTAGGACCTAATATCTTTGGGTGGTCATTATTCAGGCTACTACAGCCGCTAGTGAAGCTTTTGCTTCGTGTCCCCACGACCTTGGCCTCCGATAGTTTGGAGGTCTCAGTTATCAAGGGAAGAAGGGAAGCAACACAGTTCTCGTTGAATTGGAAGCTGAAACTTCTAACTGGCTATTTTGGGCTTCTCATGCCACTCAAACAGCAGGCAAAGAAAGAGTTAACATGCTGGCTGCCAGACTGATCCTCACTGCCAAAGGTAAATTAGGGTGCCGATATACAGCAAGGGCAAGGAACGGACCCAGGGGATTCTTGTGGGTCCTCTTAGTACTTCCATGTACAAAAGTTAACAAAAAGCTATGGCACTTGGGGCTTCCCTGGTGGCACAGTGGTTGAGAATCTGCTTGCCAATGCAGGGGACACGGGTTCGAGCCTTGTTCTGGGAAGATCCCACATGCCACGGAGCAAGTAGGCCTGTGCGCCACAACTACTGAGCCTGTGCTCTAGAGCCCACGAGCCACAACTACTGAGCCTGCGTGCCGTAACTACTGAGCCTGCGCGTCTGGAGCCTGTGCTCTGCAACAAGAGAGGCCGCGACAGTGAGAGGCCCGCGCACCGCGATGAAGAGTGGCCCCCGCTCGCCACAACTAGAGAAAGCCCTTGCACAGAAACGAAGACCCAACACAGCCAAAAATAACTTAATTAATTAATTAATAATAATTTTAAAAAGCTATGGCACCCAAAACTGTGCAGGACCACTGAAGCTTCAGACCCTTCAGGAATGATTATTTGGGTCACTCCACCATGTAACAAACTCCAGCTAGCTGAGATCCTGGCAAGGGCAAAGGGAACATAGAAGGACAGTGGAAGAAAGAAGTTTATTCACTCAATTAGTGAAATACATATAATATATAAAGAGAAACATTTACTCAATTGAATGTATCTATGTATGTATCTATGCATCTAACAACTATGGCACTGTGATCAGTTACCAGAAGGAGGTCTACTGCAGCTATGTATATGTTCTTTGCTTGGTGTGTGTGTGTGTGTGTGTGTGTGTGTGTGTGTGTGTGTGTGTGTGTGTGTGTGTGTGTTATTAAGTGATTTTTTTTCCCTCTCCTCTCCTTTTCCCTTATTATTATTATTATTATTTTTGCAGTACGCAGGCCTCTCACTGTTGTGGCCTCTCCCGTTGCGGAGCACAGGCTCCGGACGCGCAGCCTCAGTGGCCATGGCTCACGGGCCCAGCCGCTCCACAGCGTGTGGGATCTTCCCGCACCAGGGCACGAACCCGTGTCCCCTGCATCATTAGGCGGACTCTCAACCACTGCGCCACCAGGGAAGCCCTTCCCTTATTAGTTTAAGATTGTAAGCAATTGCTAACTTTACTCTTCAGTTGCAGGTGCAACTGTGACTGAATTAGAGTAATTAACATCACTCTAATATGGATTCAGTGACTAACTCCTGGAGCCGGATACATCTATTGGATGTCGGGACTACTTGTTTTTCTCATTTCCAGGGAGTGACTTAGAGTCTCTTCATTTGTATGCAGGATAGTTGTTAGATGGACGTTCAAACGTGTGGAATGACGTGTATGGATACTGACTGTCCAAAGGGGTGGGCGGTGCCAGTTGTGAAGCTACTGTCTTTTCGTTCCAGATTCAGCCTTCTGTACTCTGCTCTGTGAAGCTGGAGCTGGGACTCTGCAAACCACATCAGCTTTGTCAGCTAGTTTTGACAACTAGGGACACTGGGGAAACACTGGAAGGCAGAAGGAGTGGAGATTTTCCCTCTTCCTTTGCTTACTAACCTCATCGGCAACAGCCTGGTAGCCACAGCCGCTCCCAGCCCTCAGCTACTTTTCTGTACTCCCAGACAAGCTTCACTGTGTCCCCTAGGAGGTACTAGCATCAGCCAGACAGCACCCCCTCTCCAGACCTCTGAGCCCTAGCACTTTAGGGTTCCCCCAATCAAGCCTGTAGGTTCTGTTAGTCCCAACCTCTTCCCTGTACTCCTGCCTTAGGAGTGGGAGCCGCTTCCTGCAGTGGTTCTGTTTGTTCTTACGGTCTACCTACATCAGTGTAACCCATTCCCTATAGTAAAGTCTTTGTGTTGAAAAACCTAGTGTAGTTTCTGTTTTTCTGACTGGACCCTGACTGATACAAACTACTAGAAAAGTGGTACTCACTTTTCACTGGGGCACTAAACCAAAAGAAAGTAAATTTGGAAGTGCCGGGGGTCATCTTGAGAGGTCAACCTGCCTAAGAGGAGGGCTGAAACAGAAGAGAGATCCCTGACACATTTAAGCACCTAGATCTAGCTGTGCATGAAGCCAAATCTATCCCCTGGACTTTTTAGTTATCTGGGCCAATAAATTTCTCCCTCCCTCCCCTTCCTTCCTTCCTTCCTTCTTTTCTTCCTTCCTTCCTCCCTCCCTCCCTCCCTCCCTTCCTTCCTTCCACTTAAGGCATATCGTGTTGCATTTCTGTTGTTTACAACCAAAAGAGTCCCGACTAATCCAAATCTCGTCCTCCTGTGCAGCGTTGGTGGTATAGTGGTGAGAATAGCTGCCTTCCAAATCTCCTCATCCCCACCCCCAGACCAGATGCCCCACTCCACAGGCACTGAACAACCAAGACCAACCACCTCCTGCCGAAAACTTTAATGAAATCAATAAGTTAATAAGTTAACAAAGTGAGGTACTTGCATATCCGAGAACCGGGTTGGTGGGGAACCTTGATCTTGGAAGCAGGAAGGGATTCTTCCCAAGTCTCCTTTGGTCATAGGGTAATCCCATTCTCCTGCCCCTCTCCACAGCTCTGTCTCTCAGGGGGTGGAGGTGTGGCTCTCTGGGGACAGTGCAGTGCAGGTGAGGTGAGCCAGGATAGGCTCCATCCAGGGCATGACGGTCACATGCAGAGGGCACGTGGGGGCGGAGGCTGGGCACCATGGGGCTGAGCAAGATCCAACCCCAGCCCTGGCGCTGGTGCATGCAGGTCCCCAGTCGTGAGATGCAGGCAGCTGGGCCTGAGCCCCTTATTCCCTGGTGCCCCACAAAGGGTCACCATTGGTCCACTACCCATCACCCTCCTGCCACCTGCACTGGTTTTGCAGACGAGGGACAAAGGGGTAGGGATACCAAAGAGGTGCTGGGGGCCTGGAGTGGATGGGGGCTTATGCGGTATGGGGGCTGCCCACTGAAGTGAAAAGTGGAGTATGGAAGGAGGGGAAACAGTGCATGTGAGTGCCGTATGCACAGTTGGTGCCTGACAAATGGTACTCGCTAGATGCCTTATTATTCTCTCTGGAAGTGAGTTAGAGTAACTAGGAAGAGGGCAAGCCTAGATGGAAGTGGGCCTGATGACCACCCTGCGGAAGGGCCTGTGGTCTTTCCGGTGCTGTCCAGGCCCCAGAGGCCTAGGCCTGAGTTGTGCTGTGGGGACACGAAGGAGGGCCCTCGGGGGCAGGCAGAGGCAGCAGTTAGGGCTCCTGGACCTGTGAGGAGTAGATCTTCTTGAGAAAGGGGAGCTGGTAAAGTTCTGGAGACCTGGAGTCACGTCAGAGCTCCTCTCCTGCCTGGATGTAGTTGGTAGGAGTGGACATTGCCCTGCAAGGCCAGTCCACTGGCCTCAGCTGCAGAGGCCCAGGAAAGGCTGAGTGGCTCTGTGCTCAAGTCTCCAAGTGTGGGTGACCGTGTGTGTCAGCGCGAGTGTGAGAGACTTCCTGCATGTCTGGGGAAACTGTAGGGACATGTCTGTGTGATGGTGGGAGCATTGTCTATGGGAGGTTGGGGGGAGAACACAGAAACTTGTGCTGTCAAAGGTGTCTAGGGCCAGAGGGGAGTGAACATTGGCAGGAAGAGGGAGCCCCTGGGAGGGGACACCTGCAAATGGGAAGAAAGGCCCAGACACTGCCCTTTGGGAGGCAAGGGAGAAACAGGCCCCATGCTGGGAGGTGAGCAGTTGATAAGCCAAAGAACAGGGATGAGGGTCATAGCCAAGCAGCCTGAGACCAGCTACTGCTGGGGGCCCATCTCCCAGTGGGGGAGGGGCAGAGGGACCCCATGGGGGTCCCCAAAGTTGCATATTTAACATAGTTTGCATATACGGTGCCCACCTGCCTTGCGGCAGGGTCCTGTGCTTGTGGGTACCTGTGTGGGCACCGTGGGCCCACCCCCAAGTGGGGCGGGGACTTGGCGGGAAGGCTTCCCTGCTCTGTCCAAAGGGCAGGCCAAAGACCTCACCTTGCATAGCTGGAAGCTGAGTCAGGGCCCAGGGCCCCAGCGCCCCGCTCGCACTCCCGGAGCAGTGCCTCTGCCCGGCGGGCCGTGTCGGGCCTTGATGGAACGGGAAGGGCACTGGGGGGCCCAGAGGCCGCGGGACAGGCGCCGCTGCTGCCCTCCGTGCGGCCTGACATCTCACGCTCCTGAGGTGGGGCGGGTCGCTGGCACCCACACCGGGTATCTCGCCCACCCAGGCAGCTCAATACTGCGTGTGGCCTCTCTCCCCACGAGGGAGCGAGTTCAAGTAAGAGAGGAGTCCGGAGGCCTCAGAGGGCGGGTCCAAGCGCCAGGCCGAGGGGCTGGCCGTGTGCTACCCCGCCCCTGAGAAGCCCCTCAGTCCATGTTGGTGCTGACCGAGCGGGAGATGCTGAGCGTCTGTGCGGAGACGGAGATGTCCTCGTGGTCCACAGGGCTGTGGTAGTCGGAGGTGATGTCGGGGTCGAAGAGCGGCACTTGCACGGTGCCCAGGCTGGCCGAGGTGCCAGAGCGCAGGCAGCGCGAGTAGAAGCCCAACAGCAGGTCCAGCTTGTGCTCTATGGACTGCACCTGGGGGCGGGGCGCGGCTGGAAGCGGGGCCTGGCCGGGACTGGAGGCGGGACTTGGGGGCGGGACGCGGCTGGGAGGCGGGGCTTGCCCGGGGAGGGTCACATCTGGGAGACGCGGCTCCTCCGGGAGGGGGTGCGACAGGAAAGCGGAGCTTGGCCGGAGGGCGGAACGAAGCTGGGAACCTGGGGTTTATTCCCCGCCCCGCCCCACACGAACGAAATTTAGTTGTGATTGGTTGGGATAGTCCGGGTGATCGACAGAGACAAGTGAGGAGGGGGTCAAATGAAGTAGGTGGGACTTCGACGGGCTTATCTGAGACGCTAGCAACCTAGGGCGGGGCTTGGCTGGAGAGGGTGGGTTTATCGGGGTCGTTTAGCAGGAGTGGGTGGGCCTCCTGGGAGTCGGGGCTTATCTGTGGGGCGGGGTCGGTCAGGCAGGGGACGCCTGCCCCGCGGGTGCTCTGGGCTGCTCTAAGAAACGCACCCTCCCCTTGGGCTTGACCCGGGGGCCTTCCAGAGCTTCTCGGTCGACGACTAGCTCCACCACACTAGCAAAACTCCCTCCGACACTCACCTGCTTCTCCACCTTGACCACGCGTCCCATCATACTGATTTCATCCACCGCCTCCGTGTCGGAGGGCCCTTTGTCGCCCTTCTCCCGGGCCTTCCGGTCCCCGGGGCCCCGGCCGACAATCTGGTCCACTCTGTGGGGAAAGGGAACTGTCAAAGGGCCCAGGCACTCGCCACAACTCTCTCCTACAAGAATTCGAGTTTGACTGCTGAAAGGGGAGAGAGACATCCTGCAAGGTGGGAGCAGGCAATCTGAGGGAGGGGCCAGTTTGATCTGCCAAATGGAGGCCGAGTTAAACGGAGGTACCCGGCCGCTGCTTTGAGGGTTTTCCAACCAGGCGAGCAAAGGCACCACACGCAAGCATGACAAGTAAGACAGCTGCCTGATGGGAGGACAGGCAGGCAACGGTGGACTGGGTAGAGGGAGAGGCAAAAGTGGGAATGTGAGTTATAAGGGGGACAAGGCTGGAACTGGATGCACGTTATTTCTCTACTCCTCTATATAGCAAAATTCTTGAAAGCGTTATCTCTACCCTCTGTCTTCAATTTCTCTCCTCCCTTCCTCTCCGAAACCTCCCCAATCAGGCTTTCATTCCCACCATTTCACCAAAACTACTGTTGTCTAGTTCCCAAATGACCTCCACGTTGTTAAATTTGATTCTCGTTATACTTGACCTGTTAGCAGTGCTCAGCACATCTGATCACCCCTTCTTCCTGCATGTTCTTCATCTGGACTCCCAAACATCAGCCTCACCCAGTTCTCCTACCTCACTCACCGCTCCTTCTCAGTCTCCTTTGCTGGTTCCTCCTTTATCTCCACAACCTCTAAACACTGCAGGACCCAAGGCTCATTCCTGGGACTTCTTTTTTTCTACTTACTCTCACTCGCTGAGTCTTCAGTTCCAGATTTTCAATTCCTCTGTATACTGTTGACACCAAGTCTGTATCTCCAGCCTACACCTCTCCTCCAAACGCCACACCCCTCTGCCAGATCAGCACTCCATTTAGATGTCTGATGGACATCACAAACCCAACATGTCCCAACTTTCCTGATCAAAACTTGCTCCACTCGGTAAAGAAGATGTGGCACATATATACAATGGAATATTACTCAGCCATAAAAAGAAACGAAATTGAGCTATTTGTAATGAGGTGGATAGACCTAGAGTCTGTCATACAGAGTGAAGTAAGTCAGAGAGAGAGAGACAAATACCGTATGCTAACACATATATATGGAATTTAAGGAAAAAAATGTCATGAAGAACCTAGGGGTGAAACAGGAATAAAGACACAGACTCACTAGAGAATGGACTTGAGGATATGGGGAGGGGGAAGGGTAAACTGTGACAAAGCGAGAGAGAGGCATGGACATATATACACTACCAAACGTAAGGTAGATAGCTAGTGGGAAGCAGCCACATAGCACAGGGAGATCAGCTCGGGGATAGGGAGGGTGGGAGAGAGGGAGGGAGACGCAAGCGGGAAGAGATATGGGAACATATGTATATATATAACTGATTCATTTTGTTGTGAAGCAGAAACTAACACACCATTGTAAAGCAATTATACTCCAATAAAGATGTTAAAAAAAAAAAAAAACTTGCCCCACTGGGCGTTCCCTGGTGGCGCAGTGGTTGAGAGTCCGCCTGCCGATGCAGGGGACACGGGTTCGTGCCCCGGTCCAGGAAGATCCCACATGCCGCGGAGCGGCTGGGCCCGTGAGCCATGGCCACTGAGCCTGCGCGTCCGGAGCCTGTGCTCCTCAATGGGAGAGGCCACAACAGTGAGAGGCCTGCGTACCGCAAAACAAACAAACAACAAAAAAAACAACTTGCTCCACTCATTGACCTCCCCCATGTCAATAAACAGCAACTTTTTTCCTCTTGCTCAAGCCAAAACCTTAGCTTTATCGTTGATTCTCTCCCTCTCTCTTTTTTTCTCTTACACCTCTTCCAAAAACCCTGTCAGCTCTACCTTCAAAATATATCGAGAATATGACCATTTCTCCCCACCTCAACTGCTGCCACCTGGTCCAAGTCCCCAGCATCTCTTGCCTGGATGTCTGAAGTAGCCCCTCACTGGTCTCCCTGCTTCCACCCTAGCCCCTTATAGGCCACTCTCAACACAGCATCCAGGGTGATCCTTTTAAAATATACCTAAGATTTCATCAGCCCTTTGCTCAAGGCCCTCCAATGCTTGCATCTTACTCTGATGAACGCCAACATCTTTGCAGTGGCCTACAGGGCTTTATATAGTCTAAGTGCCATTAGCTTTCTAACCTCATCTCCTGCTTCCCTCATGCCAGGACAGGTGCACTGGCCTGCTTGCTGTTCCTAAATCATCACCCCAGGCACCTGCCCATCTCAAACCCTTTGCAGCTGCTGTTCCCTCTGGAAACTATTTAAACGACAACCACGGGACTGTTTGCCTCACCTTCCCTTTTTTTTTTCTCAAATGTCACCTTCTCGCCTATTTAAAAATCACAAATCCCAACACCCTAACCCTTATTTTTCTCCTTAGCCTTTATCATCATCTGACATATTCTAGTTTCACTTACTATCATCTGTTCTCCTTCCGCTGGCATGAAAGCTCCATGAGGGAGGAGCCATTTGCTTTCTACCGTATCCCCACTGTCTGGTAAGTAACAAATAAATACCCAATAACTATTTCTTGAGAGAACAAATGAATGGGCAGTGAGAATGCAAGCCACAAGAGGAAAAGGGCGAGTTGTAGGTGATTGGGGTATTGATGTGAGAATCTACCTATACGCTGGGTGGAGAGAAGAGGTGCTGGAGGATTCCAGAGGCAAGAGGTGAGCAGCGTTGAGGACAATTTGCCTATTCCCTTAGGAGATGGGAAGTCACTGATTATCTTAAGCCTGTTACTTCAGGACGAGAAAACAGTCATCTAAAGACGTTCCGGAGGCAAGCAGGTCAGTAGGGTTCGCAGGGGAGGACCTGCGGCTTGGCGTTTCTTCAGGTTCAATAACAGGTGCGGGCTCTGGCTGCAGAGCGCTGCAGGCCAGAAACTCCAGCTCCCGCAGCGGCCCCTAGGGGGCGCTCGGGGCTCCGTTCGGGCTCCGGCAGAGAGGCTCCAGCGGACCTCGTGCGGGGGTTGGTGCCGCGGCCGCCCTGCCCCCCTCCCCCTTCGGAGGCCGGCTCACCCACCGGGCCTGCAGACTCTTGATCCGGCCCAGCATGTCCAGGTGCCCTGCTGAGTACTGCTCGATGACGTCCTTCACGTCGTATGGTCGTAGCGTCTCCTTGAATTTCCTTTTGGCTACCAGGAACTTCAGGATCCTGTGGGGGAGGGGGTCTCAGAGGACAGGGATTCTTTTCCAGCCCCCTCTCCATCCTTTGCTACCTTGTCCAGTACGAGGGCGGCTCCTGCTTGGGCCACAACCAACAGCCACTGCTGGGTGTCCAGCCTGCCTACATACCCACCGCGCTCCTGCCCCGGCCCCCTAAGTTTGTTTGGTACTTTTTAATGTGCCTGTATCTTCAGTCAGCTGGGAGGGCAGGGAATGGGCCTGGTTTCTCTCTGCTGGGTGGGACACAAGGTAGGCATCTGTGAACACTGTTGCTGATGACAGTTTAGGGGAAGACATTTTTGCATATGCCTGTTAGCACTGCTGTGCTGGACCCTGGGCACCCAAAAGGGCATCAGATCCAATCCCTGGCCTCAGGAACACTGGTCTGGGGTGGGAGACGGAGAGGACACAGACAATTATGGGGTGACAAGGGTCATGTCAAGGAATGGAGAAAGAAGACTGGGGACCATGAGAAGGGAGAGCTCGGGTGGGGAGGTTAGGGGACAAGTCTTAAGAGTGATACTTTGCAGTCCCAGGGCAAGAGGTGAGGAAAGAAGGGAGGCTTTCTGGACACAGACAGGCAAGGAGATGTGTAAGTGAGAGTCAGTTCAGAGTAGCCGGAACAGGATGTGAAGGAAAAGGGTTAATCCATGGGAGGCAGGGGAGGTGTGTGTATGTGTGGCGGGGCTGAGGGGGGTACTCTGAAGAGCTCTGAATCCCCCGCAGCGACTGGGCCCTGGGAGGTCGGGACAGTGGGGACGGCCGTGTGGCTTCCTCTGCTTCAGCATAACCATCCCCTGCAGGCCTGTGTGGAGGATGCCCCAGACGGGCAGAGTCCCGGGTGGGAAGACCCACTGCAGGGGAAGAGCTGGGAGAGGGCAGTGGGGTGGAGACACAGGACAGCTCTGAGCAGTGCAGGAGAGAGGACCGAAAGGCTTCTGAGTCTGAGTCCAGCATGACTCCCGTGGCTTGGGCACCGGGTGGATGGCGGTGCCACTGCCTGACATGGGGACATGGGAGGAGGAACAGGATTGGGGCATGCTGGGTGTGAGGCGTCAAGGAGAGCTGACCTGAGCCAGGGGGCAGCTCGGGCGTTGTGTTCCAGAAGCTGGGCACTTGGAGGGGAGAGACAGGATGTGTAAAAAGCGGGTGGGGAGAGGCCTCAGACTCTCTGGGAGGAGGGTGCCTAGCTGACTCTGATTTAAAAGGGTTAGGCAGGTGCATGAGGCAAGGAGGAGAGGGGGTGAGTCTAGAAGGCCTAGGGGTGAACCTGGCACGGCAGGGTGGAGACAGAGACTAGGCCAGAACTCCATTCCAAGGAGCTTGGGGCCAGACCCCTGGCTAGATGGCTAAAGGGCTCAGGAGACTATGGCCCCCCCTGAATTGTTGAGGGAGGCAGCCAGTAAAGCCAGTAGGGCAGGGGCCTTCAAACTTTTTGACCAAGACCCACGATAAGAAATAACAGTTTACAGAAGCTAGTACACACACACACGCACACACACACGCACACACACACGCACACACACAACTGAAACAGAAGTTTCATAAACATTTTTATTCTTACTATGAGGGATGCACTCTGATACTTTCTATTCTTTTTTTTTTTAATGTTGACCATGGCCCACTAAATTGATTTCACTGAGTTGATTTCAAACTGTTGTGACCTGTGGTTTGAAAAATACTGCTCTGGAGGAAGTCCTGGGGAAAACAGACAGGCAGAGGTCAAGACACCCAAGGAGAGACAGTAAGTCTGAGTCTCAGAGGCAAGAGGAGGATGAGACTGAGACACAGAGATGGAGCAAAACTGCCTGTAAGACAGAGACCCAGGGAGAAACAGGCAGGTGCCAGATACCAGCTAGGGAGAGAGAAATAAAGAGAAGAGAGCCTGACATAAAGTAAGAGAGAGGAAGGGGAGAGAAGCAGAGAGGACACCGCAGGTGTGAGCAGAGGGACCATGATGGGCAGCGGTGCCCACCGCCCCACCCGGCCAGCCCTCCAGACACGATGAGTCTGCGCAAACCCTGCTGGGAGCCATATGCCACCTCTCCGCCCCACCCGTGTCCACTGAGGGTACCAGGCAGGCGGCAGCTGGCGTGCCGGATGCTAGGCCAGGCCTGGCCACGAGGGCAGGCCCCAGATGGGGAGCAGCAGTGGGTGGCCCACCTCCAGCCTCAGTCTCACCTGACAGAGCGGATGACCGTCTTCACGGCGGGCATGACATCGTCCACTGTGAGTTCACACTGGTAGCTCTTTTCCTCTGCCACTTCCTCTGAGGGGCCCTCTGAAAAGTCGGGGGCAGGGGGACAGGTGGTGGCAGCAGAAGGGGCCATTCCCAACCCCTACCACCACCCTTAGAGGTACGGAGAGGGAGACAGAGCCTCAGGAATGGCCCAGAACCTTCCTGGGGGCACAGAGCAGACCAGGTTCCTGCACCCCTGGCTGTCCTACCCAGAGTGAAAACCTCAGTTTGCTGCATGCCCATCTGCCCTGTGTAAACATCTCCCTGGTGGCTAGTGGGCAGGAGCTGCTTTAGGGCACATCTGGTCTGGCCCGGGGTAAACTGCACACAGCCCTAGAGGAAGTCCCACCCGTCCCACCACGCAGGCCAGTGAGCGCCAAAGACAAGGGGCTTGAGGCCTCTGCACATAATTGCACACACAGCCTCATCCTTCAGCCAGGAGCGAATCAAGGGACTGGGTCCCACCCCCCAGCTCTGTTACTGACGAAGCCCCTAAACCAAGTCATTCTCCCTCCCGCCCCCATGAGAGAAACAGCTTCTCCGAGGCTGGTGCCCTGCACTGCACAGACAGGTAATGCTATCCTGGCCTCATGGGGGCAGGAGGGGCAGGAGGCCAGGCAGCTTCTTGGCAGGGAAGAGGAGGCCCCGGGCACCAGCCATGCCCAGACTTCCAGCACCTCCCAAAGACTGGTTTGTGGGGTTCTGTAACTTTCCAGGAAAGGGCTATCTGAGCGGTCAGCCAGCAGCATGTTGGGGGCTGATACAGCACGGATAGAGGCAGCATGGCTGGGTCCCCTCCCTCCGAGGTTCCCATCCCCAACCTCCATCCTTGTGTACCCCCCCAACTCCTTTTCCCACCCAGGGCCCTGAAGCAGGTCAAAGCTGGGAGAAGTCTTCCAGGGGACCTGGTCCAACCCTCTTGTTTTCCAGAAGACACCGAGGCACAGAAAGGGGCAGTATCCTGCCTAGGTCACAGCTCAGTCTCCACATCCATAAAATGGGGATAGAGACAGACCCTACTTCCCAGGGTTGTTGAGAGAAGTAAACGAGATAATCCAGCCCCCAACAGCCAGGGCTCAGTTCAGCAAGGATGGCTTCCTGCTCCTTCCAGAGCATGTTTATAATACTTCTAGCTTTTGTTGGGCACTTACTATATTCCAGAACTCTTCTGTTCACCTACTGTGGATAATCTCATTTAATCCTCACAACAATCCTATGAAGTAGATATGCTTCTTGTCCCCATTTTATAGATGTGGAAAATGAGGCCCAGGGAGATTAGGTTACCTGCCCAAGATAAGTGACAAAGCCAGGATTCAAACCCAGGCAGCCTGGCTCTAAAGTCTGTGCTCCTAACCACTACCAAATGCCACCTCTACATTCTCTGGTTCTCAAACTGCCTGGAGCATCAGCAAAGCAGGTATTATGATGCCCATTTTACAGACCAGAAGACGGGTGCCCAAAGATAGTCAATCTGCTGCAAAGCTGGGGCTAGAACCAAGTTATTTCCACCCCCAGCCCAGACTCTGTGTCCGCCCTGCCACCCTCAGCAGGTCCTGGCCCCAGACCCGCAGGGGCTCACCCTCAGTGGAGGCACGGGGTTTGAGTCTCAGGGAGGCCCGGAAGCGGGTGCGGTCGTTGAAGCTCCAGCTCTTCTGCACCTTGGTGGGGCTGCTGGCCTCCCCCACCTGCTCACTACTCGGGGAAGTGGGCATCGGTGGAGGTGCTAGGTGCTGCTTGGAGGGGCCTGTCCGTCGCTGGGAGCTGCCCATGCGGATGCGGTCTTTGATACCCATCCGCCTGCTGGCACAGCAGGTCGGGTGGGGGAGAGAGCCAAGTTAGCCGGAGCTGGGGGCCCGTGCGAGTGGGGACACTGCTGACTTAGGGCTTGGGGGCAGCTACTGGGGCTGATTCTCCACCAAGGGGAGACTTCCTGGGATGGGACAAGGGTGTGGTGAGGGGGGGCCCTGACTCCTATGAGAAGCTGATCCAGGGTCAGTCTGAACAGCTCCCCTCCCCACTCCGACCTCCCACCCCTTGTTGCCCCGACAGATAAGGGGTGCACAGGAGACAGATGTCAGAGTGGAAAGAGT
>NW_006780610.1:1049248-1065505 GCF_000442215.2 Lipotes vexillifer
AAGAGTGACAGAAACCCAAGAAGGGAGTCAGAGACAGACAGGGGGACTGGGGAGCTGGGCCTGGCCCAGGCAGGTGGGTGGGTGGGTGGAGGTGGTGACCCCTCTGGGGAAAAACAGGCTGCTGAGGGATGGAGAAGCTCACCTGGCCACGCACACTTGAGTTAGGCCCCCAGCTCCTCACTATACACAGGGGAGGGCTGCGTGGAGTTGAGGGCATGTGCATGTGTAGGGTGTGTGCTTGCATGCACACAGGTGCCAGTGTGTGTACCTACGTCGGCATGTGCATACACGTGTCAATTTATATTTTCCTCCTTTGCCCACCACTGGAGCTATCTGACCCCACACTGGTCAAGTCAGGGCTTTAGGACCTGGTACAGTTGTACAGGCAGTGCACTGCAAAATTCCAAAGTCTCCATCACTCAGACTTCAGTGAGAATGGTGCCCCTGGAGGTGTGCAGTGCACTGGCCTGCTGGGGCTCTTGGCCCAGCATGGGCCCACAAGTATGCCCAGGCCATGCCTGGTGCCCCTCCTCCCAGTGAAGGTCTATAACCTGTTCTTCTGTGGTCTCCCCTACCTGAGCTCTGCTCACCCAGACTGACATCCTGCTTATGTGACCCCCCCCCAGCCTCCTGAGTCTGCAGTTCAACAGCATCTACATCTCTGTGTACGTGTGAACACACGTGTGCGTATCTGTGTGTGTACTCAGACTTCCCTTCCCGCACTCGAACTCCTCACCCATTCCCCAAATCTTGGAGGAAGACAGGTGAGGGGAGGCCTCAGGTTCCCCGCGACAGGCCCTGCTTAACCAATACCTGGTAGAGTAACTCTGTGTCCAAGAGGTTCAAGGACCACGTTGTCGCTGTCTGAATAGGACCTATGCAAACATCCCCATCCCATGGCCTGTGGTGTCACCACTGCCTCCCTGCTGTGGCTTGCCACTTGAAGGGCCCCCTTCAGACACGTTTGGGGCCCTTCCACCCCAGATGTCCAGGGCCCTGGCTCAGGAGAGCACCAGCCAGTATGGGAGGAATTCTGAGATGGGCCTGGGGCTGGGGGAGGACACTGTCACCTAGTCTCTGGGACTTTCAGATCCAGGGTTGAGGAGAGGACAGATTCTGGTTTCAGGGCAGAGTGGGAGCCATGGTCCTCCATGCCCAGGGCATGGGGGACAGAGTATAGAGCCGAGGTGCTGAGGTGAGGGAGACCTCGAAACCAGGGGCACCTTCAGCAGGTGCCTTCAGGAAGGCAACTGGGATGTAGAGCCATCCTTAGAGGTAGGAACCTCTGCCCGGAGGGGAGAGGTTACAGGTCAAGGATGGGAGCCCTGAAGATATGAGGACAGGGCGGCCCCTGCAATCCAGCATGCTGTTTGCTGGCCCAGGATCCCCTCAGCACATCCCAAAGATTCCAACCAAAGTTTGAGGTTGGCTCTCCCAAACTTTCCTCCGCCGAGCTGTTACTTCAGGCTCTCTTCATGCTGGCAAGCACCCCCCAACCCCATCCGTGCAGCCCCTCCTTCTGTCCTCCACTCTTCCAAGGGGCAGAGGAAGAGAGGTGGGTGGAGAAGGCCCTGACACTCAGCCAAGGGCCCAGAACTCTGGACCTCTGTGACCGGCACATCAGTCCAATGGTGTTCTGGGGAAAGGGGGTGACCTCCCTGTCATGAGAAGTGTGCAAGACTGAGTTTGCACTCAGCAGGGCTGATAAAGGAAGGGGGTGGGGGCTTGCCCTAGAGGTCTTGAAAGGTCCCTCTCCAGCTCTGATTCTGTGATGGTTGAAGGAGTTTCCAGCGTGGTTTGTGGGGTTCTGTAACCTTCCGGCCAGCCAGAGACCCTGGGCTCCTCTTCAAGGTAACAAGGCACTGTTTTCCCAGGGGCGGCCCTGGATTCCAGCTCCTTGGGCAGTGCCCAGAAAACGGCTCATGTCAGCCTCTTTGGAGCCTAAAAGCTCAAAGAAAATGGAAAGAAACCTGGCACACAGTGGACATCGAAAGAGCTCCTTCCCTCCCCAGCTCCTCAGAACACACAAGGTCCACTCTGACTGCCTGAGCCTTTTCAGCTCTCAGCCACTTCAGGTGGCGGGCTCCAGAGTTACCACCCCTATTTTACAGATATGGAAGGGGGTGACTCGGCTTCCAGGTCATAGAGCTCCTCTGGATGGAACGAGGCCTGGAACCCAGTTTTCTGTGACTGCAGAGACTATGTTCTTTCTCTGGGACAAGCCTCCAGGATAGGGTCTCAGGCAGTGATACTCAGGTGGGGGCTGTTTTGCTCACCAGGGGACATTTGGCTGGAGACATTTTTGGTTGTCACTCTGGGGGGTGCTCCTAGCATCTAGGTAGAGGCCAGGAACGCAGCTAAACATGCTGAAAAATGCATGTGACAGCCCCCAACAATAAAGAATTTTCTGACCCAAAACATCAGTGGTGCCAGTGAGAAACTGACTGCAGCGTCTGTTGGTGACTGGGGCTTCCCTGTGCGAGAGGGTAAGCTCGGGGCACTGGCTGCCCTCTGACTGCTCTGCTGGACCCAACCCCTGCGCTCACTCCCAAAGGGATTTCTTTAAGGACTCCATCTGCCTGCCGAAGGCCAAGCTCGGCGGTGGAGGCGTGGGGGGAGGCAGCCTACCCCTACTGGTGCTGCATACAGCCTCTCTCTTCAGGACTGGGAAACAGCACGTGGCTGGCCTCTCCACCCTGGCCTCGCCCTTCCTGCCCACCACACCCACACATCCCAAGGAATCTTGCAAAGGGGCAAATCTGACCCAGAGACTCCTCGGCTTTATCCTCCAGCATGTGCCCGTGTCCTACAGCCATGGTTTCCAAGCTCATATCATAACATACCAAACTGCATGAGGCCAACATTTATATAGCAATTCCTCTGAGCCAGGCACAGTTTGAACGGAAGCAGACCCTACGATCGTCCGCATTTTACATGGGAGGAAACGGAGGCACAGAGGGCTTATGCCCGAGGTCGCCTAGCCAGGCTCAGATCCAGAACCCATGTTTCTAAGAAACACTGCTTCTTGGTAGAGTAGCCAGGAGCTCTGTCACCCATCTCCTCCTCATGGGTCCCCTGATCCACAAGGCTCCTGAGGCACTTTGGGAAACCCAGGACTCTGTAAGCCCAAGCTGCCAGGCAGTGCCAACAGGACAAAGCTCACAGGGGGCCCTTGGGTTCTTCGTGACCCAGCCTCAGCTCCCGACCTCCATGCTGGGCTGCCTGTTCTTTGCCAAAGCCGCGCTCTCTCTCACCCCCCCCACCCCCTTGGTGCACTTCCTTGGCCTGGAAGGCCCTCCCTCACACCCACTCCTTTGGGGGCCTTCTCCTGGTGAAATGCCTGACCCAAGCTCCACAGGCCCTCTGCTTCTGCCTTTAGTTGTGCTCATCACACCGAATAGCAGTTACTCTTTGCAACTCTCTAGGCACAATGTTTTATTCATCATTGTGTTCCTAGTGCAGGGCCTGGCACAGGGCAGGTACCAAGGGATGTAGTGGCTAAATGAGGCAGCTAAAGAACTGGGCTCTGGAGTTAGCGAAGGAGGTGCCAATCCCAGGTCCCTCAGGCATCTGCTAGGATCTAGATGGTCAGTGGGGAGCCAGGAAGCTAAAGACCCGGCAAAAGTCAGAGTGGGAAGGACCCTCAGAGAGCCTCTAGTTCAATCTGCCCATTCCATAGATGGGAAACTGAGGTCCAGAGAAGGGAAGCAATTTGGCCAAGATCACGCAGGGGGGTGAGCGGCAGAGCCAGAACTCATCCCAACGCTCCTGTACGTGTCCCTCCTGGCAGACTGGGCACCAGGCCCTGGCAGACTGGGCACCAGACCTGGCAGAGGCATCCCCAGGAAGGCGAGGGGCTCATCAGGGCCCCAAGGCAGATGGCAGGCGGCAGGCACATGCACCTTGTCTCTGGCCCATCCTGTCCGCCTCTCCAGCCCCAGAACTGGGTGGGGCAAGGAGGAACAGGAACAGGAGAAGGCGAGGGGGTACCTCGGTCTCCAGCTGGCGTGGATCCGAAAGAAACTCCGTTTATTACTAAACATCTGGCTGGAAAGTTGAGAACAAGACACAAACAGAGGTTAGTGGGAAGGAGGCAGGTGGGCAGAGCATGGGGAGCTGCCAGGATGGGGCTGGCCTCCCGTGGCTGGTGGGAGAGAAGGACCCCCCAGCTCAAATCATCCTCCAGCCCACATGCCCAGAATGCAGAGGTTCTCCAGCTTTGCATAAGGATCTCATAGGGAGCACGTTAAATATGCAGAATTCTGTGCCTCTTCTCCAGAGATGCTCATTCCGTGGGCTTGGGGAGAGGTCCAGTATCTCTGCATTTTGAACAAATGTCCCATGGGATGCGGACACAGGGAGTCAGTGGACCATGCTTTGAGAACCACTGTCTTAGCACCTCATCACAAAACCCACAGAGAGAGGTGCTGGCCCTGCAATGCCACCCCTCAGGAAGTCCTGCTCTGTGTACCCCTGGGAACGTACACAAGCACCACTAAAGGTGTGGCCAACCAGGGGTGTGTGTGGGGGGGGGGGGGATGCCACCCCTCAGGAAGTCCTGCTCTGTGTACCCCTGGGAACGTACACAAGCACCACTAAAGGTGTGGCCAACCAGGGGGGTGTGTGGGGGGGGGGGGTTGTCCTGTCTTGGGCACCCACCCCACAGGGCCCAGAGAGCCAAGATTAAGGATATGGCCATCAGGCTGGTGCCTGATCTCCTAGAAGTCCCAGCTCAGCCCCCTGGCGTCCCTGGGAAGAAGGGACACTCCACCACCAGCACCATAAGCCCCAGCCACACAGACACTGCAGGGCAGACAGACACAGGCTGGGAGTTAGTGATGGCCGAGCTCTCGGCAGTCATCTGTTCCTAGGCCTTGGGGGGCCAGAGACCCAGAGCAGCTGCGGGGGGTGGTACCAGTGCTGGAGTCCAGGATAATCTCCATTTTTAGTGTCTTCCTACTCAGGCAGAGTGAGACGAGAGCGAACTGAAGCTACAGAGAGCCCTGGCGCAGGCTGTGGGCCGTGGTGCTCAAATGCCAAGACTTCTGAGTTTCTACCTGTCAGCTGTGGTTGGGTAGGTGTGGGGATAACACTGTAGGACATTCAGATAGTGATAAAGGATACAAGTGGGGCTGCACCGTGGACCCTCTTCCAGTGAACTCCCAGCCTACCCTGGCCAATCATGCTTCCCTTCCTCCCAGAGACCTGGAGGGGCTCTCCCTCTCTACCCACTTCCTGTTCAGCCCCTGGCCATAAGTGCCCTCACTGAGACCGGAAAAGGAATTCTGCTCCCAGCATCCTCTGCACCAGAACCCCCTCCTCCCTGTTCCCCAGGCCCTTTTAGCCCAGAAACCCAGAGCCCCTGATCAGCCTAAAAACTGCTGATTTTCTGCCCAGAACCCAGAGGCCCAGAGTAGCTTAATGACTTTCTCAAGGACACGCAGCACCAGGCAGCGGAGGCTTTCAGTGCACCTCCACCTTCTGATCCCCGAGTGGCTCACCTCTTCTCCCTCCCTTGTTCTGGGCGTGGGACTCAGAATCACACCTGAGGCTCAAGGCCCAGATGTCCACCTGGCTGATTCAGGGATGATATGTAAAGATGAGACAAAACAAAGAGATGGGTAGGCAACGGGGTGATTGTGGTGGCGGGGGGATTGAATCCTTGACCTCAAAGCTACACCTCTATAGGAGAAGCCGCTTTCCCATATTGTGAGTTAGTGGGCCTCCCTTATCCAAATATGCCTGAAATTCCACTATTTATGAACATTTACATGAGGGTAAGCATTGTTCTTTCTTTGTTCTTCTTTCAAGATGCAAAAGCTCCAGGAGAGGCAGGTCAAGGGGAAAGAGACTGTTGGGACAGCAAAATGTCCCTCTGTAAGGAAGAAAGACATTGTGGGAGAATCCCAGGAGGACCCTCTGGGATTAGCAAAGCTGTGGACAAGGCTTGCACAAGACAAGAGCATTAGTCATTGGTTGAGTTTACATAGGCCCTACAGCAGTTCTTAGCCACAGAGCTCTCTTTCCAGGTGGCATCTCGTTCCTGAGAGGCGAGTTCAGCGTCAAGCCCCTTCTAGAGGAACATGCTGGGGGAGAGGGGGTCCCTGCCCTCACATCCCAGTATGGTGTCCACGATTACCTGAGCTGTAAGCACCTGTGGCCAGCGGCCTCCTCCTCTCTCCAGCTTCCCGGGAGGGATGGGAGTGCAGGGATGGAAGAGTGAGGGGGACGTGGAAACAGAGAAAGAAAGAGGACAATGGAATGAATGGAGGAGGTGATGGGAAAGGATAGTGTGGACATCTCCCCCACTCGGACCCTTGGAACCCAAGGTGACAAAACGATGAGTCCACTCTGGCCTCTCCAGAGAGACCCTAGTTCTGTACCTGTCAGACCCTCTGATGACAACTGGTCCAGGCCTCATGACAAGGCCTGGGAGTCCCCAGCACAGGCCCAGACACCCACATAGTGGCTGGAGGCAGGTCTGAGAGAGGATGAGACAGAGAATGGAAGAGGAGGAGGAGAAGCAAGAGGAGGTGGCAGCCCCGGGGGGCCCCTACCTTTCCCCAGGGCAGAAGAAGGTGCTGCCCGGCCGGTGGCAGGTGGCAACGGGCGGGTAACGGGAGGGCGCTCCGTCGGGTACTGGCGCCCGCCGCACCTCCAGGGGCCGTAGGCCCCCGTTGCGGGCCCGTTGCACGTGCTCAAACAAGAGGGCCAGCTCTCTGCAGGACAGGGCACCGTCAGCAGCAGGCAGGGCCCTGGCACCGCCCCCTCACCCAAGGGCACTGAGCTCCTGACAGATCTCGCCAGGCCCTGCCTCTCTGGAGGTGCTCGGCAAACACCCCAGGCCCGCGTGGACAGGGGTGGGGGTGGGAGACTAGCCTTCCTCCCTCTCTCTCTATACTCAGCTCCTGGGAAACCCTCAAGGGTGCCAAGTATGACTGTGCTGGATGGGCGTCACTCGAGGGCACCCTCCCAAGGGGGCAGGTGGGAGCTCAAATCCACCTCACTCTCTGCTCAGCAAGCCGAGCTCCTGGACGTGGAGCTGTGCCCACCCGGAGGCCAGCGGCAGCCCTGAAATCCTCGCCCTCCAGATCCGACTGGATTTTAGGGGGAAACTGAGGCTGAGGAGGGAGACTTGATAGGGCAGCCCAGCTTCCTTCTCCTGCAGCATTCACTCTTGCCACTGGGCTCTTGGAGACTAGACTGAGGGCTCAGCTTCTTCTTAACTCTCAGGCTTTCTTGTTTCTATAACCAACTTTCTTGTTTCTATAACCCAAGAAGGATATCTCCCCTCTTTGTCCTCTTTGTCTATTGTATGGATGAGGAAACCGAGGTCCAGGGAAAAGGAGGATCAGTGGACCCAGAATTTCCAAACCAAGCTCCTCTGTTCCTCTTTCCAGAGGACCCAAGACCACCTTCCCAAATCTTTCCTCCCCATCACACACATCATATTTCTAACAAACCAGCCCCTGCCCCACTCCCCAAGGCCTGGCCTTGAGTCCTTTGGACTATTTCTAGAAAGGATGGCTCCTTCTAATCTAACCACCATCCCTGTCTCTAAGGTGGGAGCTTGCCTCTGCCAGGTGGAGAGATGGGGGGAACCAGTGTGATTCTGGGAGCCCCTCCTTCCCAGCCCCTTCTCTCCTGCTCCTCCCCTGGAAGGCCCCTGGGGCTGAGAGGGAGCGGGGATGGGGGCAGCCAGGTGTAGGGGTGAGTGGGATCACGCAACAGCTGCTCTTGGAGAACTAATGAGGCAAAAAAGGCACCGGCAAAAACGCTGAGCGCAGCAGCCTGGCCCCGCCTTGCTCACTGCCCGCCTGCCCACGGGACTGAGCCGCTCTCCAAGGTCTTCATTCCTGCCTTAGGGCCTGGCCAGGCACCTGGCCACACGAACCTTGGTGATGCTATTAATGATCCCCTGTGTGGAGCCAACCCCGTGCAGTCTTACCCCAGCCTGGGCCAGTGGGGCAAACCCACTTCTGGGCCCGAAGGCTGCTGCCTGGGACAGTAAAATCAGTTACGCATGAGGGTGCTGGGGTGGGTGCTTGTACCCAACATGGCACACACGTTCTTGCCCACGCCACGCTGTCTCTACCCAGCTGCAATACGCCAGGCTGGCGAGCGCTAACACTGCCCCCAACTCAGACTGTGGGGAGTGAGCTGCCTGGGCCACTGCACTGAGTGGCAACAACTCTGGGTGAGCATGTGGCCTGCTAACACCCAAGGACCCAGGGCTCAGCCAGCAGGGCAGGGTTCTACCCCATGCCCTGTGTCCAGTGTCACCGCATTCCCTGGCATAGCAGAGTGGGAGAGAGGACGTTCCCGGCTCTGGGTGACATAGGATCTACAGAGCCAGCCCCAGATGCTCCCATGGGAGCTGTCACCCCTTTGCCCCCCACCAGGGTTTGGTCCCAGCCATTTGTTCCCAAGGGGCATTACTACCAGCCACCCACCTCCCCTTGCCCCTGCAGTAGGACCTACTTGAAGGACGGGAGGATGCTGTCATAGTAGTACCAGGTGGCTGTCAGGTAGGCCCGGCTCGTGTCGGTGGAGTACAGGCGCCATGCAGCCTGGTGGTGTGGAAGAAAGGGGAAGGAGGTGGTGGGGGACAAGGCATCAGAGAGGCCTCTCAACCCCCCACCAGCCCTCTGCCCCCAAAAGAACCCAGTCCTCAGGCCAGTTGAAGGGTACTCAGAGCCAGAGGCCAGTTCCAACTCCATAGCCACCAGCAGGGCTAGAAGGAGGCCTGGAGAGGAAAGACTGCCCCAAGGTGATGCACAGTCAGCATCAGAGCCAGAGGCCTTGGAGTGTGGGAGTTAAGAGCTGCGGTTTTGTCATCAGGTAGAAGTGGGTTTCCAATCCCAGCTTTGCCACCTACTCATGTGGGCAAATTAAGTAAATGTGCAGAGCCTCGGGTTCCTCATCTGTGAAACGGACATAATACTACTTACCTAACAGAGTGTTGTGAGGACTAAATGGGCAAATGTATATTAAATGCCAAGTGCAGTGCATGGCACATAGTAGGCACTTAATACCTAGTCCCCCCCCCCCCGCTTTTTTTAACATCTTTATTGGAGTATAATTGCTTTACAATGGTTAGTTTCTGCTTTATGACAAAGTGACCAAGTTCCCCCTTTAAACACTCCTGTTATCTCCCGTTACCACAGCTGATAAATATCTATTCATTGTGTATTTGATTAATGTCTTTCTCTCTCCTTAGACTGTAAGCTGTGTCTTGGTCAGCACTGTATCCTCTGGCACCTGATGGGTGCTCTGCAAATGTTTGGGGAATGAACACTGACTGAATAAACCATTGTTACTAATAATAACCCCACCCCCTCCTTCCCAGCTGCCTGTCACTGCCCATGAGATTGACGAGGGGAGGAAACAGCATCACCTACCAACCCCTAAGCAACCATGAAGTTGCAGGGTTTCCTCTGCGGCAGGAGGGATGACGGTCAGACAAGAGGAAGGACAGTCCCTCTCCCCCCAGGTAAAGAGAAGAGCCAGGTAGGGACTGTGAGTGGGGTGATCAGCGAGGGCAAGAAGGCATGGGAGGTGCTGGGCAGGAGGAAGCAGAACTGGACCCTTCTTCGGGTGCCTCTTGTCCTTAAGGGACGGCCCACTGCTGACCTCACTGGCCAGGCACCCTCCCAAGACAGGAATATTTTTACTTCCTGCTTGCCTAGGCCCCTGGCTTGGGCTGGGGAGCAGCTGCCAGAGCTGTCTCATTAATTATGGGCACCACAATACCAGCTGTCTCTCGGCCCGGCCAGTGCCAGCCGCCTGCCCCTACAATGCCCCTCGGAAGGCCAGCTCCCAGGGAACAGCAGCCGTTGTGCCCCAAGGGATGCTAAGAAGGAAAGGTTGGGCTGGTGGCTGGAGATAGTAGAGATGGGAGGGGGGGTTCCACCCTGGGGAGGAAAGATACAGGGGCCTTGAGTCAGACCTGGGCTGGGGGGGTCAGAGCACGGCCAGCTGGGGAGCAGGCCGAGGCAGGCTGTGCATATGTGCCCCGAACTATTTCTCGCAGAGGTTTCGCTTGCACAAGGCTGAGTCACGGAGTCAAAAAAAAAATCAGAGCCTTGCCTCAGCCCGTGCCCCGTCGGAATGCCTCAGACAGTGGGGGAAACTGAGCCCACACACTCCTGCTTTTTTCCCACCCGTCTGGCTGTTCCTTCTCTGCCTCCTTGGCTGGCTCAACTCTGACCACCCAGCCACGAAGTGCTGAGGTTCCTTAAAGCCCAGCTCTGGACCATCTTCTCTTCTCCTTCTTTCCTCTCCCCACTGGGCAAGCACTTCATTACCATCTGCACACAAGGCCCAGCACAATCCTCACCTCGGCTGCACACCAGTACATCAGTGGCCTCCTCAACATCCCCCCTCAGGGGCTCAGGGGCCCCTCAGACTGTGCATGCCCCAGCCAAACTCACACTCTTCATGCCCCAAGTCTGGTCCCCCTCCAGTGAGAAGGGTCATCCACCATCCAGTCAGGCAAGCCAGTCACCCTGCCATCTCCCTCTCCCTCACTCCTGATGTCACCAATTTCACCTTCTAAATACGCAGCATCTGCCTATTTCCGTCCATCTCATCTGTTGCTACCCTAGTCCAAGTCACCCGCCGCCCCGCCTCACCCAGACTGTTCCCAGAGCCTCTTATCTGCTCCCTCCACACACCCAGGTCACCCTCCAATCCACTCACCACCTTTCAGAACACATATCTGATCATGTCACCCCTTCCTCCTGCTCCATACCTGTTAATGGATCCTCATTGTTCTTAGGAAAATGTTAAATTCCTCTCTCTGGCCCTCAGGTCTAGGCCTCGCCCACTTATCCAAACCCTTCCACTGTATACTCCTCCTTGAGCTTTCTGTTCCCGTCTCAACTAGCTTCCTTCCTATTCATCAAACACACCCTGCTCCCTTTCACCACGGGACCGTTGCACACGCTGTTCCCTTACCTCGAAGGCTTCCCCCTTCACCTCTTCACCTAGTTAACTCCTACCCATGCTCCAGCTCTCTGCTCAAGTGTCAGTTTCCCAGTGTAGTCATCCCTGAGTTCTCCTTTAAGGTCAGATCAGGCCAGGTCCCCTGTAAAATGCTCTTCAGAGAACCATTTCTTTCTTTCAAGGTGTTTCTCTCGGTTTGTAGCTACAACATTCACTTGTGGGAGTGCTTGCGGGGTGAATTAAGGTGTTGGGAGTAGAACAGGCTTACTGATGACTGCACAGCTGATGGGTGGCAGGACTGGGTTTCCACTAGGGACCTAGGGCCTCTGGTCCAGTCTCCACTCCACTTCAGGCCATGTAGAGTTGGGGTTGCAGTGGGTCAATGGGACAGCTCTGGCTAGCCCTGAACTGGGCATGTGGTGCAGGGAGAAATTTCTGACAATCTTAGCCAGCGTCCTAGCTCTGTCCCTGACTTGGCATGTGACCCCAGAAAAGTCACATTTCTCTGAGCTCCAAAGTGGAGTCATAGTTGTGAAGCTGGGACACAAGGGTCACCATACAGAGCTGACACACCAATTCAGTTCAGGGGCTTCCTGGGCGTCCTGTACCTGGATGAGGTTGGCTGCTGGCATCCTCCGCTTTTCAAAGTGTTTCTGCCTGTGCTGCTCCTGCACCTTCAGGGCAAAGCCGGAGCCAAGGATGCCCTAGGACGATAGGCATGGTTCGCGGAATATGGTGATGGTGGGGACAACAAAAGGCAGCAAAGGTGCCCCCACCGCTGCCCATCTGAGGTGCCCGCCACCACTCATGCAAATGCTGGACGGGGCTTAAGCAGGATCTGTCCCCAGGACGCCCACCCCCAGGGCTGGGCCATCCTAAGTGGAGGGGGACTCACGGCAGGCAAGGCAAAGAAGGAGACGCCTAGTAAGGCGAAGCCAGCAGCCAGGACCCTGCCCAGCCACGTGTGTGGCGTCTTGTCACCATAGCCAATGGTCGTCAGTGTAATCTGGGAACACAAACAGGTTACCTGCAGGGCTGGTTACGGGGGCCACCCACAGGAGCTTGTTGGGTCACAGGCAGGTGGGAGCCTGATCACAAGGGAGGGGGCCTCCAAGGTTGCCCACAGGGACTGGTCACAAGGCCTTGTCACGGGGACTGGTTAGAAGCATAAATGGACTCTCCCCCTCCCCCGTGCTGGTGGGGGAGAGGGGTACAGGTCACAAGGGCTTGATGTAGGGAACTAGATGGGGTCACACGCTGGTCCACTGGGGAAGTTGGAGGACTAACACAGAGGCTGGTCACGAAGGTCCCAGCCTTAGTCGAGAGGACAGGGACAGGCCCCTAGGTCGGGGTCACGATGATCAGGCCGGGGAGGGTCCCAGGGAGAAGGGCGGCCCTGCACAGACCCTCACGCACCGTCCCCCACCAGAGCGAGTCGGCGTAGGAGGAGAAGTCGGAGTTGGCGTCCTTCTCAGCCAGATAGACCAGGAAGGAGGCGAAGATGAGCACCAGAAACCCGATGTACCAGGCGGTGATCAGCTCCTGTGGGGTCAGCAAGGGATGAGACCACACACCTGGCACAGGTGGGGAGGTGGACGGCTCCCAGAATGGCCTATGGGAGGCGTTCTGAAAGGGGATAAGAGTACCCACCTCTCGGAAGTCCCTGGTGGTGGCTCTGCCTGCCTTTCTTTCTCAGCAACTCCCTTCAAGGAGACCCTGCCCCGCCTTCAAGGAAGAGCGAGGCCCTCACAAAACCTCAGAGCACGCCCCGGCCCTGCCCTGGACCCTCCAGGTTCCACGCTCAGACCTCCGCCCACAAGCCCATCTTGCACCGCCCCCCAAGCCCCACTTTCAGGCTTCCACCCCGCCCCACATCCTGTCCCGCCCCAGCCCCACCCTCAGACCCCGCTCCAGCTCCCCACTTCCGTGTAAGCGTAGACGCCCAAACCCGGAAGCTTCCAACTGAGGCTCTCAAGCCCTGCCCTTCAGGCCCCGCCTCCTGGCCTGGTCCTGACCTCCCCTCCAGACCCCGCCCTTTCCCCGCCCACCGAGGTAGCCCCTGTGGCCTCGCCCGCGCTGGGTCCCCGATCTCCCCTACCACGGCCCCGCCTCCGCTCGGCCCCGCCCCTCCAGCTGCCGCACCAGCTCCGCCCCGGACACGCCCCCTGACACGCCCGGCCTCACCTTGCTGTGAGCATAGACCACCGAGCCCAGCAGCTTCCAGGTGCCGCCGCGGCGGTCCATGCGCACCATGCGCAGGATCTGCAGGAAGCGCATGCTGCGCAACGCAGACGTGGCAAAGATGTTGCCCTGCGTGCCGGCGGCGATGACGGCCACCGAGGCCACGAACACGATGAAGTCTGCAGGGGCGGAGAGCGGGCGAGGTCATGGCCAGCGCCGGGGAGCCAACCTACCCTGTGCCTGGACCCGAGGTTGGGGGTTCCTGGGGCCGAGGGGGCGATTGGGACGGTCTGTTGAGTCTGTGTCAGCAGCCAGGATCCTGGGGTCAGGGTGTTAACCCTAGGGCTTGGGGGTCAAGAGTCAGGCGGGGCTGGGTAGGCCCATTACCGATGACACAGAAGGGTTTTCTGGCAAAGCGGAAACGGCCCTGCCATCCTCGGTAGCGGCAGCAGCATCCAGCGGACCAGATGCGGATGATGTACTCCAGACCAAACACCACGATCATCACGAATTCCTGTGGGACCAGGGGCCTGAGTTCTGGTCCCCACTCTTCAGGACCGGGGTCTAGGTCACACGGCACCCACCCAGCCCGGAGTCCCTGGGTTAGGGGTACTAGGATTTCCTCAGACCACCTCTCCTGGAGGTTCTTACACCTGGATGGACCTGAGGAGGATTCCAGAAGGAAGTGGCTTCTTCCATGTCTTCCAAAGAGACTGCAAGCCCAAATCTATCCTCCCTTGCTGTCCCCATGAGCCGTCTGGGTTTTTCTTCTCCTCATCCCACCCTCCCCCTCCCAGCCATCCCAGCCTCTGTAACCCTGACCAGGTGACATAAGGGGTGGTTGGTTGTCTGTCACTGTGACCCTCCAAGGTGCTTCCCGTTAGGGGGAAAACCCCCATCACACCAGGGGTGGTGTTAGCAGTTTTGATCCTGAGAAGGACTGGCTCTCCTCTGGGCCCATCATAAGCCCTGGCATAGAGGCGGGAGCTCTCCCAACACCTGCTATAAAGCAAGGGATGAAGCCCAGAGAGGGGCAGCCACCAGGTCAGAGAACACAGCACAGCAAGTCACTCTCTGAGCCATGGTATGAGAAGCCTCACTCCACCTTCACCCTCAGACCAGAGGTGCTACCCCGACACAGCCTCCCTCAGACCCAGACTCCGGCACTCACCAAGATAAGGAGACACTCGTTGGCAAGTTCCTGGTGCTCCTGGATAGTGGACAGCACGGACAGCACCAGGCAGCTGAAGACCAGCAAAAATCTGCAATAGCAGCATGAAGGAGAGGGTTAGACTGCTGGATGGACAGGGCAGCCAAGGAGCCTCTGGCAGGGGGCTGCAGAGTCAGAGTCAGAGGAGGAGGAGGAGGGAAGCTTCATTTGGGAAGAATAATCTGGAAAGCAGACTAAGAATCAGAGTTCCCTGGAGCTGTGGCTTGGTGCTGGACACCAAAGGGAGAAGCCCTCGAGCTCCAGGAGGCTGCTGAGCTCACAGACACCTTACAGCCCTCTCAATTGCCCTTGATGCAGCTGCCGCTCACAGAGGTGGTCACTGAACTGTGGGTGGTAGGTCTGTCTGGGCTGGCCTCCCGAGGGAGGGACCCAGGAATCCCCCCTTCCCTATGAATTCCAAGATGGCAGAAGCATGGTTTCACCTGCAGAATGAGGACAATTGCCTCTGCCTTCGTGGGTTCTTATGGAATTAAATACTGAGACAGCTAGGGAAGGATAGGGGATTGGGGAAGACAGGTAGGGAGGGAACATGCAGAGGGGGAGAGGGTGTGGGAGGGCAATCAGGCAGCAGGGAGCCATGCCATCGAGGCCTGGAACTTCCCGGAGGGCAGTGGGAAGCTACTGAGTGGCCCAGAACCAGATGGTTAGAAACGGAAGGAACTTTAGAATCCAACTCATCTGACACTCCCCTCAACCCTAATTGCTCACATGAGGAAACTGAGGCCCAGAGGAGGAAAGGGATTCACCCAAGGTCACCCAGGATGTCCAGGACAGGGGTGAGATTAGAGCCAGCGTTTCCAACTCCCCAGTGGATGGGAAGAGGGGAAAGGGCGTGAGGAGAGAAGCTGCTGGACTCAGGGAGAATGTGAATATGTGAGGGAAGACAGGATGTGGGGCACAGGCTGCAGATGCGGCAAAAGGGAACGAGGCTGGCCTCCCGGAAGCACTCCTCCTTTTGATGGGGGTGTTGCTCCTGGAATAGACTCCAGAGGGCATGGGCTTCTCCAGAAATGCACAGACCTACAGCCTCTCCAAAGTGTTCCCAGAGTGTCCCCACCTGGGACTGCTGACACTGCATTCTGCCTGAAACGACTCACCACTGGAGCCTGATGAGATGCTGTTCACGCTCCCCTCGCCCCAGTGCTCCTGCTGGGATGCCCCCATCCCACTGTTCCCTCAGAACGCCCCTCCCAGTGCTCGCCTCCCGAGTCACTGTCTATGGCGCTTTATTTGTGTTCATATTTCATCGCGGCAGGGGCATGGGCTCCGAGTCAGAGAGACCCGGGTTCAAATTCCGGCCCTGCTGTGTGTGTGACCCTGGAAAAGTCACCTGCCTTCTCTGAGCCAGTCTCGGCATCCGTAAAGTGGGGGCTGATGGGGGGATGGGGTGGGACATGGGAAGGGCGTGGCTCCACCCTGGCCCACTTACACTTCCCTGGACAGGGCTCCCAGCCTGCGTAGAGGGCAGGTATAGGGCTGCAGCCCAGCACGTGCCCCAGGGGGGAGGACGTAGGTGGTAGATGTCAGTAAAAGGTTTTGGTTGAATGAGTGAGGAAGAGGAGGCCTCCTGTGCCAGTTCCAGGCAGGAGCTGAGTCAGCAAAGACGTAAGGCACAGGGAGAGGTGGGGGAGAACACCAGCTCCTCATGTTCAATAATTAACCACAGAAAACGCAGCGAACCCAGTGCCGCAGCCACCGGGAATGGGGACCACCACCGACACAGGGCTCAGGGGCGGAAGGGTACTCCTGAAGTTATTCCATCCAGCCCCCTCCTCTGGGAGGCCTGCAGACAAATTTTGATGGGCCTTCACCCCAGCCCTGGACAGAAATCTTTCAATCCCACTGCTCAGCTGACCTCAGAACCTCAGGTAAATGGGTCACGTTTGGGGCTTCCTGCC
>NW_006780610.1:1065515-1068836 GCF_000442215.2 Lipotes vexillifer
TTTCAAGAATTTTTTTTTCTCACCACTCTTCTTTCCATGTCGATAGTACACATCTCTAAAATGTCCTCTTCACAGTAGGTACGTGAAAAAAGCAGATTATGAAACCTTAAAGCAATGTGATTCCAACTTTTAAAATATAGATTTTTTGTATACACATACCAAGAGTCAGCAGGGCTGATCTCTGGGTGGCAAAATTAAGAATGATTTGGCTTTTGTTTTGCTTTTTGCTTATCTTCATTTCTTAGTTTTTTGTTTTTTGTTTTTTTTCGGTACGCGGGCCTCTCACTGTTGTGGCCTCTACCATTGCGGAGCACAGGCTCCAGACGCGCAGGCTCAGCGGCCATGGCTCACGGGCCCAGCCGCTCCGCGGCATGTGGGATCTTCCTGGACCGGGGCACAAACCCGTGTCCCCTGCATCGGCAGGCGGACTCTCAACCACTGCACCACCAGGGAAGCCCATTTCTTAGTATTTTAAAAGAATAAACATGGGCTGCTTGGGTAATAACAAACTAACATCAATTTTAAAATGCATTTCCTTAAATATACAAATGAGGGTGGGAAAAACCTTTAAATTCTGTCCCCACCCCTTTACCACAAGAGCCCTGGCCACTTTTTAAAAATACATTTATTTGTTTATTTATTTGTTTGTTTATTTATTTATTTTTGGCTGCGTTGGGTCTTTGTTGCTGTGCGCAGGCTTTCTCTAGCTGCGGTGAGCGGGGGCTACTCTTCATTGCAGTGCACAGGCTTCTCATTGCAGTGGCTTCTCTTGTTGCGGAGCACGGGCTCTAGGCGCATGGGCTTCAGTAGTTGTGGCACATGGGCTCAGTAGTTGTGGCATACGGGCTTAGTTGCTCCATGGCATGTGGGATCTTCCTGGACCAGGGATCGAACCCATGTCCCCTGCATTGGCAGGCGGATTCTTAACCACTGTGCCACCAGGAACGCCCCCAGCCTTGGCCATTTAGCAGGTGTGAGGGTGTGGCAGCCTCTCCCCGAGTCCAGTTCATCTGTCAACGGCCTGCTCAACATCTCTTCTCGGTTGTCCAGGGGCCTCTCAAACCCAACGTGTCCGAAAACAAACTCTCAATTTGCCCTAAAATCTCTCTCCTCTCCGGTTGCCCCATCTCAGGAATGGCACCACCTTCCATCCAGGGGCTCAGGCCAAGTATCTAAGAGTGACCCTTGACTCTTCCTTTCCCTCACCCTCCACATCCCGTCCTTTAGCAATTTCTATTGGCTCTAACTACAGAATGTAGCCCTGGACAGACTAACCCCCATCATCTCACCCCGACTTGTCTCCCTGCCTCCACTCTGGCCCAACTGGAACCCTCTTCAAAGCAATCAGTGTGATTTTCCTACAAAGCAAAGCTGGAAACCAGGACTCTCCACAGAACTCTCCTCTGATTTCCTATGGCACTTAGAGAGCGGCAGTCAAATTCCTCAGCATGTCCAGCAAGGCCCTGTGAGATCCGGTCCCACCCAGCCCTTGAACTTGATCTGCTTCTCTCCAGCCCCTCCATCATTGTGCTCCAGCCATTCTACCTCCCTGCCATTCCTGGAACACATCAAAAGTTTTTCCATCTCCAGGCTTTGCACTTGCTTTGCTGTTTCCTCTGCCTATTTATTGCTCCCGTACTCATCCAGATCTCTGTTCAAACGTCACTTCCTTGGAGAGGCCTTCCCCAGCCACCCCCTCTCCGAAGTAATGGCCCCATCCCCGCTCTCTCTCCCCTGAATCTGCTTTATTTATTTTTTCATAGACTGAGTAAACGAACAGCAGAAATTCACCTTAAACAAACCTCAAAACATCATGTCACCAAAGCCCCCAGTTTGTACCCACTGCAGAGGCTCCCAAAGCTCCAAGCACATCCATCCCTGACCCGTTGGGCGCCCCCAGCAGCCTTCCTGAGAAGTGAAGAGAAGGCAAGTCTCCAACCCTGACCAGCTCTATTTGGTAGACACTGTTTAAAAGACCCCTGAACCTCGCCTCCTCCAGCCTTCATACACTGGCTGGGGGTTAGATGCTCAATACAGTTGAACAGATATACTTAGTTTGTCAGAGAACATCTTGTGTTCCAGGCAGCTGAATAATTATCCCCATCTTCCAGTTGAGGAAATGGGCCCAGGGAGGGGCAGACTTGCTCCAGATCACTCAGTGAATCCGTAGGGCCCAAGCTGCCTTGGCCTTCCTGAGAGGTCCTCACACAGACACCCATTTTTGGGACAGCAGAGAGAGATCATGTCTGGAGCTTAGGGATGGAGGAGACAGGGAGAAGGAGCCCTGAGCTGGGATCTGGTCATGTCTGCCAGAACCAGCGTGTGACTTCATTCATACAACAAATAAGGATTGTCTAAGGATTGTCTCTGGCCCCTTCTGAGGCTTCAGTTTCCCCGTCTACAAAGTATAGATGGTACACAGGAGCTGGCTGGCTTGGGCCCTCTAAAATCACTCCAGGGCTTCCCTGGTGGCACAGTGGTTGAGAGTCCACCTGCCGATGCAGGGGACACAGGTTCGTGCCCTGGTCCGGGAAGATCCCACATGCCGCAGAGCGGCTGGGACCGTGAGCCATGGCCGCTGGGCCTGCGCGTCTGGAGCGTGTGCTCCGCAACAGGAGAGGCCACAACAGTGAGAGGCCCGCGTACCGCAAAAAAAAATAATAATAAATAAATAAATAATAAAATCACTCCAGCAGAAAGGCCAGGCTGGCAGCCGCTTACTGGAGCATCTTTGCCCAGCATGCCTGGCTGCAACTTGGGGCCCATGTTCTCCCTTGCCCAGCCCAGCAGGCAGAGCTGGGACGGGTGGGTGATGCCTGGCTGGCTCTCCCTGGTTAGAGCTTATTGTGAGACTTACTACAAGCCTTCCTCCCCCACTCACCCATTCTGTGACTATCCCACTCATTCAGGAAGGCAGCAAGGAGATTAGGGATGAATAGGTGAATGGTTTGCTTGGATCCATGGTTGTCAAACTACAGCGGGCATCAGAATCACCTGGCAGGCTTATTAAAATACTGATTTCTGGGCCCCACTCCTAGAGCATTTGATTCAGTATGTATGAATTGGGGCCTGAGAATATGCATTTCTACAAAGTTCCTGGTGATTCTAATGCTGCTCCCCCAGGGACCACACTTTGAGAATCACTAGGTTAGTGAATGGGAGTGGTTGTGGCTGACTCAATTATTAGCCAACTCAAGGCTTTTTAAACAGCTGTAATCATTGCCTCCCCCCCACCGCCGCCCCGCCCCGTGGCCTTCCTCAAATTACTGCCACGGAACCCCAACCCTAACCCTAACCCTAGCCACAGTGTACGAAGGCGGG
>NW_006780610.1:1068846-1079957 GCF_000442215.2 Lipotes vexillifer
GGCGGGGGGGAGGAAAAGCCTGCTGGGGAGGTGGGTCTCATGCCAACCTCAGCTTCACCCCAGTTCGCTGTGTGACCCCATAACTGGTCCTGCTGGCCAAGCCTTCCTGTTGGCCAGGCACTGGCGGAGCCCTCCATGTGCATATTCATAACCCCTCCTCCCAGCACTTCCATGAGAGCAGCACCACAGTCACCATGGCCCATCAGTGAGGAAACAGGCTCCGAGAGGTGTACGATGATGGCTGTACAACTCTGTAAATACACTAAAAACCACTGAATTGTGTGCACTTTAAAAGGGGGGCAGGTGGGGGGCTTCCCTGGTGGCGCAGTGGTTGAGAGTCTGCCTGCCGATGTAGGGGACACGGGTTCGTGCCCCGGTCCGGGAAGATCCCACATGCCACAGAGCGGCTGTGCCCGTCAGCCATGGCTGCTGAGCCTACGCGTCCGGAGCCTGTGCTCCGCAACGGGAGAGGCCACAACAGTGAGAGGCCCGCGTACCACACACACACACACACAAAACGGAAAAAAAAAGATAGAAAGAAAGGTATACTAGGTTGTCCAAAGCCATAGGGCCAGGACCTGAACCCAAGTCCACCTGGACCACCAAGGCATAGTGCCTCCCTGGGCCTCAGTTTCCTTGTCTGCAATATGAGGTGGGGAGTGTCAGCCTTACGACTACCCAGCAATGGGGTAGAAGGGAAGGGTGAGCCATGAGCTCAGCTCCAGACTCTTTGGGGATGTCCCTGGAGAGACAGATGCTTGAAGGCTGGAGAGATGGGGATATGGAAGGCAAGAGGGCTGGGGTAGGGTGGATTAGGCAACAGAAAAGAGGTTATCGCCTAACCTCTCTGAGCCACATTTACTCAAGAAATGTTCATTGCAGGGACTTCCCTGGTGGCGCAGTGGTTGAGAATCCGCCTGCCAGTGCAGGGGGTACGGGTTTGATCCCTGGTCCGGGAAGATCCCACATGCCGCGGAACATCTAAGCCCGTGTGCCACAACTACTGAGCCTGTGCTCTAGAGCCCGCGAGCCACAACTACTGAGCCCACACGCCACAATTACTGAAGCCGGCGTGCATAGAGCCCGTGCTCCACAACAATAGAAGCCACCGCAACGAGACGCCCGCACACCACAATGAAGAGTGGCCCCCACTCACCGCAACTAGAGAAAGCCCGTGGGCAGCAGTGAAGACCCAACACAGCCAAAAATAAATAAATAATAATAATAATAAAAGAAATTGTTCATTGCCATCCACACTCAGCCAGTTTTATTGTAAAGCCAGCAATTAATCATATAGGCCCCCAAGAAACTAACAAGTGTAACACAGTGGTGATATGATGGATGAAGTGATAACAGTGTACCCAGAGGTTGGGGGGAACCCCAAGATGGCTTTAGCAGAGCCAAAGTAGAGGGATCAGTGAAGAGGCGGAGGTGACGAGGACCGGGGTGGGGTGCCCCAAGCAGAGGAAGCAGGATGTGTGTGCAAGCAACAGAGATGTGGGAGCCTGGAGGCAGCACAGGGCAGCCGGTAGTTCTGGCAAGTGTGGGCCTAAAATGAAGGGGCAGAGGAGAAACCAGAATCGGCCAGATCAGGCACCCTCAGACCTTATGAACGTTACCTAAAGGCAATGGAGAGCCATTGAAGAGTTTTAACAGAGGGAATGATATGGTCTGATTTGTGTTTCAGGACCACAACTCAGGGGCAGTGGGACCATGGATCAGAGACTGATCAGGAAAAGCAAGTAGGAAGCTCCACAATAGTTCAGATGAGAGATGACAGTGCAACACGAAAGAGAAGTGAATGGACTGGAGAAAGTGTTAGAAAGTGTTAGGAAGTAGGACTTGATGGTTCATTGGAAATGGGGACAATGAGAGAGAATAACTCATATTTCTGGTGTGGGGACTGGATGGATGAAGGTGCCATGACTGAACTGAGATGGGAGAGCCCAGTGGAGGAGCGGGTGTGGGGGTGATGAGCTCCGTTTTGGACGTGTTGAGATGGAGAGGGCTGGGCAAACACTCTGGGTATGAAGATAGAAACCTGAGCCGGAAATGTGGATCTGGGGGACGTCGAGGGAGAGGTGGTGACTGAGGCCATGGGTGTGGCTGAGACAGTCCAGAGAGCATGAGGCAAATTTAGAGGAGGAACCAACGGAACCCCAGAGGTGCAGAGGGTGGAGAGACCCTCTACCCAGACTGGGAAGGAGCAGCCAGTGAGATGGGACAGAAACCAGAGGAGAGAGGTGCCAGGCCAGGGGAAGAAAGTGTTTCAAGGAGGGAGTGTGGACGACAGTGTCAAATGCTGCCAAGAGGTCAAGCAAGTTAAAGCCTGAAAAATGTCCACTGGATTTGGTGACACGTTGGTCACTGGGTACCTTGGCAAGGCCAGCCACAGAGGGAGGGGGTGGGCTGGAGCAGGTCTAGATGGGATGAGAAAGGGAGAGGGGCAGTGAGGAAGTGAAGACAGTGAGTGGAGGTATAACTATTTAAAGATGTTTAAAGTGTAGAGGCTGAGATCCGTAGCTGGAGAAGCATACGGAGCACAGGGAATAAGCCATTGTTCTTTCTGTGGTTGTGGTTGTTGTTTTAAGATGAGAGAGCCAGAGCGGAAGGAGCCAAGAGAGAAGGAGAAGTTGAAGATGTGAGAGAGAGATGGAGTGATCAATGGAGTGAAGTCCCCAGGGCAGCTGGGAGGCTGGGATCCAGAGCAGGGGAAGGGCTGGTGCTGAGCAGAAAGGACCCCGGCAGTTTCCATGGTAACAGGCGGGAAGAGGGAGAGACCAGGTGGGAGAGGAGATTGGGGGACAGATGGGAGAAGCCTAGAGAGCCCCCATCAGGGGACTCGACTTTCTCTGGGAAGAGGAGGCCAGATCTACTTTTCAGTAGGGAGCAGAGTGGGTGGGGGTCTGAAGAGGTGGAAGAGGTTTGAAACCGCAGGTGTGGAGAATGGCAAAGTGAGCTGACCAGGCCCTGGAGAGGGGTCCAATGGGAACACAGGACCGTTATCCCCATAGGGGAGGATGGGAGAAAAGACCTAGAACACCTCAGGTGCTCCACATATGCATTTTTGGTTCGGCTTGGGTTGGGTTGGGCTTTTTTTGCTTTTTAAAGCTTGATGATTCTGAGGGAGGAAGGAGGCTGTGTGGGATGAGGGGACCTCCCCACTCCCCACAAGGCCAAAGTAAATGCAGTTCCAGGCCCTGCCCCTTCCTTCCCACTGGGTCTCCTTCCTTCCTTCTTTCTCTCCAGTGTCCCTCCTCCCACGCTGAGCCCTGCCAGGGTCTGCCCCCGGTCTGGCCACCAGCCGGCTCTCTCATTTCTGCATCTGGCCTTGGGAGTGTGTGACTCTTTCCTTGCCTCCCAGACCAGGACCCCAAATGCAAGGTTCTATCTTCCCTTGGCTATGGAACCCTGGGGCCAGTCTGTCCCCATTCAGCCAAGGTTCCTGGAGGGCAGAGGCCATGACCCCCACCACCTTCCAGCAGAAAAGGGCTTCTTAGACCCCAAACCCGAGCTGATACTGACGAAGGAACTTCAACTAGACCTGAGAGGCACTTCCTGACAGAGGTGCAGTGTGGCCCAGAGGGTCCCAGGCTCCTCTGGGGAGAACAGGCTCGAACTTTCTCTTGCAGGGGGATAAAGGGTAGGGGCAGTCAGCCAGGCCTCAGAGTGAGGCTCTTTCCAAGAATCCTCAGGGGCTGGGACGAGAAGTTTCCCCTGATCCAGCGATTCTAAATATGGCAAAGGGAGCAAAAGCACGTGACCCAGGGCCCCGCACCAGGGCTGCTGCTGCGGCCGCCGTTTCTCTGGGCCAGAGGCCTGCGCTGGGGCTCAGGGCTAGGGGTGACGTCTCAGTGGAGCCCCAGTTTCCCCATCTGCAACATGAACGTAGGGGACAACTCAGCAACGGCTAAAGTCCCTTTAGCCTTACAGCTCTCCAGCCGTGGGGCAGAAGGGAAAGGGCTGGCCTTCAGCTCAGTTCCAGATTCTTTGAGGATGTCCCTGGAGGGACAGCAGCTGCCAGTACATAGTACAAACTATGAAAAAAATGCGCCCTCCTGGAGGACCAATTAGAAAAGGCATTCGCTTTAGCATGAAAGATGATAGAAATTGACCCTTCCAAATGACCCCATTAGAACCAGGTAACCCTTGCCCTGGGCTGATCCACCCTCAAGCACAGGCTGGATTTGGCACCACTCACCCTCTCAGCCCAGCCCTTTGCATCATACAGGGCGCACAGGACATGGGGCAGCCCTGGAGATGGCCCTGACAGCCAGCACAGCCCTGGAAGGGCCAACCCCATGTGGTACCACGTGTCTCCGTGCCCCTCTCCTGGCTGCCGGGAGATGGACGCTGACCCAAGAAAGCTCCCCCACCCCACATAGGCTGGGCTGAGACAATCAGATTCTTTCTCTTAAGCATGGAATTAAGGCCTACCATAGAGGCCTACTCAATATTCTGTAATGGCCTATATAGGAAAGAATCTAAAAAAGAGTGGATATCTGTAGATGTATAACGGATTCCTTTTGCTGTATACCTGAAAATAACACAGCATTGTAAATCAACTAGATTCCACTAAAAATTTTTACGGCTTCCCTGGTGGCGCAGTGGTTAAGAATCTGCCTGCCAGTGCAGGGTACACGGGTTCAAGCCCTGGTCTGGGAAGATCCCACAGTCCACAGAGCAACTAAGCCCGCACAGCACAACTACTGAGCTTACACTCTGGAGCCCATGAGCCACAAGTACTGAAGACCTCGCGCCTAGAGCCCGTGCTCCGCAACAAGAGAAGCCAGCGCAATGAGAAGCCCCCGCACTGCAACGAAGAGTAGGCCCCGCTCGCCGCAACTAGAGAAAGCCTGCACGCAGCAACGAGGACCCAACACGGCCGAAAATAAATAAATAAATAATTTTTTTTAATTAAAAAAAAAAATTTTAAGAAATAATACATGAATGAATGAAAAAAAAGAATAAAAGATTACGTATGACTTAGGGGAAAAAAAAGAACCATAGAAGCACGTTGGCGGAGGTGCAGAGAGAAGTAGAATGAGACTGTCGCTCCAGAATCTCATCTCCCCCTCTCGACTCCACGAAGCCCAGATGCGCTTCCTGCTATGAAGCCTTACAAATTCTTCCCTCTCCTTCCGGTAGGTGTTCTCCACCTTCACATGCCAATTTTTCTTGAGCCAGTGTGAATGGTCTTGGTCCCAGTATGGTATGGAAGGCGGTGTCTTCTCGACAAGGTGCTTTATGAGTCACAGCCTCGTCCTCTCCCACCTGAACCAGCTCCAAACCCTCCTACTTGTTCTTGCTGCTTCCCTGTGCCATGCCAGCTAGACTACCTGGTGCACCAGGTAAGTGGGCTGAGCAACATGTCAAGGATGGCAACGAGGAGGGAGCAGGGGCTATCCACCTGTCCAGGGCTGGCCAGGCAGCGCTGACTCCTCAAATAAACAGGGAGCGTGGCCTCCCAAGCAGGAGGCCAGCAAAGTGAAAGCAAACTAAGGGGTGGAATTCAGGCAGCCTGAATTTTGGAAACTTAAACAAGATGGCCAATGGAAACTTTCCCCTGGTTCTACCTGAGCAGCTTGTGTGGATTTGGGTGACTCAGTTTTACATGCTGAGCTTGGCATAAGATTTCATTTGAACAAAGAGGTTTGCTGCTTTTTGTTTGTTTGTTTAAAGTGTGAAATCCACCGCCTTGCAGGCTCAGGCCCAAGCACCTTAAGCATGGTTGCAAGGCAGGCCTTTACTCACCCTGCCACCTGACTCTCCACCACTCAGTGCCCCACCTGGCACACAATACTCCATTGTCACAGCTCTGTTGCCCCCCAAAAAAGCAAACAGAGCTTTTTTGCTCTGTTTTTTGCTCCTCACCTTTGCTTATGCTGTATCTGCCCCTCTTCCAATCCGGCTGGGTTAGGTGGGAGCCCCCACTCTATGCTCCCTTAATCCCCCATCTCCAGCTCTACACTCACCTCCATCATGGCATTTGCCTCAACACGTGAAAAGCACTGTTTGAGTACCAGCCTCCTCCCCCAGACCAAGAGCTCGTTGAGGTCCTGTTCTTTCCACCTGGAATGCCCTGTTCCCAACTCAGGACGGGAGCTGGGTAAAAGTTTCCTGAAAGAGGGGATGACCCAGCACTGGACCTCTGACTGGTACTGGTACCCAGCGTGCCCACACCCTGCTGGCCGCTCCCAGCTCCACACCTCAACCCTCCCCGCAGCAGATGGGATTATGAGGGAACTGGGGTGGGCAGCAACACCCAGGAACCCCACAGTCCAGAGCCACAGAGCATTCACTCACTCATTCAGTAAGTACGTATTTACTGAGTGCTCACCGTGAGCCAGGCACAAAGACCGACAACATCCCTGCCTTCATGGAGCTTACGTTCTCATGGTGGGAGATGGATAATAAATGAATAAGGCAATGTTCAAAATGTCAGATGATGATGGAGAAAAATAAAGCAGGAAAAGGGAACAAAGAACATTGGTATGGGAGTCGGGAGCTATTCTATAGAGGGTGGTCAGGGAAAGCAGCATTGAGAAAGTGACATTTGGGCAGAAGGAAATGAGGTCTGAGAGAGGTGCCTGAGACCTGAGCCAGAGGGTGCCTGGTGTGTTCCAGAACCACCAAGAAAGGAGTGCTCCCAGAGTGGAGTGAGGAAGGGGGAGAGTAGTAGGCAGTGGAGGGAGGTGGGAAGCAGAGCATCTACTGGCTAGCGTGAAGATTTGGGCTTTTAGTCCAAGTAAGATGGGGAGTTTTGAGCAGAAAGTAACATGATCTGACTTATGTTTGCAGAAGATCACACAGGAGGTTGAGTGGAGAACAGACTATGGCACGGAGAGGGGATGGGGAAAGCAATGGCATTCACCCCTGTCTTGAGTTGACACGCTAATGGTTAATCCAAGGGACAGGTGATGGTGACTTGTACAACAGGAATAGAGGTGGCAAGAGGTGAGCAGATACTGACTATATTTTGGCACTGAAAGATCCCTTAGGGTCAATGAACCCTCTCCTTATAGTTGGGAAACTGAGTCCCAGAGAGGGGCATGACCTACCTGTGATGATACAGGAGATCAGTGGCAGAGCTGGGACTGAAACCCAGATTTCCCTATTCCTAAGGTAATGTTTTTTGATTTCTCCTCTTTCTGTAGAAGGACCCAGGCACCTGTCCCTCATCCCCACCTTGAAAATTCCTTCATCCTGGTGGCAGAATGGGGCCCACCCCTGCCCTTCTCGCTGTATGTGTCAGGGTGGCACTGGGTTCGAGGATTACCCAGGCCTCCAGCTACTTGAGCCTGGCAGGGGTCAGGGTCACCTCTTAGAAGACTTCTGTCCTCTGAATCAGCAGAACTTGTGCAAAGGGGGAAGGGGGAAGGGAGGGAAGAGTCAAAAGAGGGGAAAGAGCTTAGTGCCTGCCACTTGGTTCTCCCAGAGCAGAGAGGGCACCAAGAGCTGACAGGGTGGAACAGGAGCTTGGGGAGGGCTGGGCCCCCTAGGGAGGACACCCTGGGAGTCCTGCAGACTCAGCCATTGAGGATCTCATCCAGGGGGAGGTTTAGGGGGATTCATAGGGGAGGAGCGTTTGGATGCATTTGCTATTAACAAGCAAAGCATCATGCAAACTCACAGGCCACACCTGGGGCAGTTGATTACAGCTGCCCTGAGAGCATTGCTCACCATGGGAATCCCAAATCCAGGACCAGCCAGACTGAATTCAGCAAGACTGTCTCCAATGGGCCCTGACAGCTGGGAAAGGCTTGCTGAGTGACCTTGGCCTGCTCCACAGCCAAGGTGGAGGGGTGGTGAGGAGGGTCTTAGGCTGGAAGCTGGAAGCACATCTGCAGACATCTCCTCCCGCAAGTTTCCTCGGCCTTTAAGGGGAGAGGTTCCGCCGGATTCAGAGTCCCTTGAAAGGCAAGGAAGGCCCTGCCTGCTTCGTGGCTCTGAGAAAGGTGTCAGGATTGGGGGCAGCAGACGGGGAGGCACAGGATGTGGACACAGCTAGGAACCTGGATCAACAGGCTCTCTATCCTGACTCTGCCACCACTCAGGAGGGGTTGGAAACTGTCTCTGAGTTACAGTTTACTTCTCAGGGAGAGGAAGGGGTTGAGTAAGGGTCTCCAAGAGCCCCATGTTTTGCTGATCCATCTGGGACTGATGATTTTGACTTCCCAATGGGAAATGAATGAGGCAGCTCCTGAAGCTGCCAGTCCTGAGGGACTTCGAGGGTCTCCCGGAGGTGGAAGGTCTTTTACATTTCATTTGCATGGCACTCCTGTGCGTGGAAAGTCTAGAGAGACCTCCTTCTACCTCCAAAACTCCCCTATAATTAAATAATCATAGCAAGGAGGAGTCAGGGTAGACCAAAGAGGGACTTCCAATAGCTCATTAACCACAGAAACAGTGCTGGAGGTCGGGGGAAGGGGACAAATTGCACCTCTGGTCCTGACGCCCCCTCCTCTTCTGAGGAAGACAGAACCCCACACGTTTGAGAGAGAAAAGAACAGGGCTTGAATTCAGCTCCGATTCTGACCCCTGCCAGGCTCAAGAATTCAGCCTTGGCTGCATGACCTTGAGCGAGGGAACTGTCCCTCTCTGGGACTCAGTTTCTCCATCTGTCCAATGGGGCCAGTGATCCCTAGTGCGGCAGCCCGGAGGCAGGGGTCTGGCCCCAATGAACCCCGAGCTGAGGGGTTGCAGAAAGGCTTGGGTTCACTTCGGGACGCAGAGGAGGTGGACACCAGGCGGGGTTCCTCGGGAGAGGGAGACGTTCCTGGGGAGGAGGGCTCCTGGGGGACTCCTCCCCCGGCACGGCCTCTGCCCCTTCCCCCTCAGGGGCCCCTTCCCGCTCAGGGGTCCTCGGGGCTGACCCCGCCTTGTCAGCACGGGGAGGGACTTACTGGAAGGGGCGGGACGCGGTGGTGGGCGGGGCCCCGGGCTGTCCCTGGGAGGGGTGGAGCGTCGCCGACACCCGGCACCGCTCGCGGGAGGGGCGCGGGCGGCGCTGCGGCTCCGGTTACCTCCCTGCGGCCTCCCCCGCCCCGCCGGCTTCTTTTTCCGTTTCCAAATTAACAATTGAAAACGCGGCGGCCTGAAAGGCGAGCAGCGGGCCAAGCGGAAAGTGTGAAGGTGCCGCCGCGTCCCCGAGGACGGGGGCGGAGATGGGGGCGCGACACCCCGACTGCCCGCGGCTCGCCCACCCATCAACGCTTGCGTGCTGGGGACTGAGCGCTCCAGGACCCAGAGGTGCCAAGGACCCTAAATCGGGTCCTGGCCTGATCCGGCCCCTGGTACTGCCCTGGCCAGTGTTGTAGGACCCAGTGCCCAGACTCGGGGTGGTGCCAGCCCCCGAAGGGGGTGGGGGGAGGCACTAGGGCTGGGTTACTACTCTCGAGGCTGAGTGCCCAGGAGGGGCAGGTGCCAGGCAGCACCCTCATTGCACAGTCCTTAAGGGCTCCCAGAGTCAGGTAGGTTCGCATGTGAACTCAAACAAGTCATTTCACCTCACTGAGACTCAATTTCCTCACCTGGCAAATGGGGAGGGAAGATACAGCGACCACACAGAGCTGGTTGTGGGGAATAAATTAAATGAGAAGATGCATGAGGCTGGCCACGGTGAACACAATAGATAGTAGCTCTTATTATCTTGGGTTGATAATGACGATGATATTGAGCCCTGGGCACACCTCCACCTCCACCCACAGCCAAAGGAGCTGTCCACCAATGGGGAATACTGGAGTTGACAGATCATTCCCTCCCCTCACTTCCTCTGGGCTTCCCCAAAGCTCCACTTGACAGATAAAGAAACTGAGGCCGGGAAGGTTCTTGTAAGGGGCTCAAAGTCACATGGAAATGAAAAGGACTAGGGCCTAAGCCCAGGTCCTGCCCCCAAGCCCGGGCTGGTCTTATGGAGATGGGTGGTCCCTGGGGTTGGGACCCTGAGCACTGGACCCCCTTGCTCAATGTTCTGAAGATGGGTGCTGATACCAGGGCAGCTGGGATGAACGAGTGGGTAATGGAGAGAGTCCCTGCTCCCGGGTATCCAGAGGTATGGGCCTGAGGGTGGACACCAGGGAAAGATACAGTTTCTGGGCCCCTGGCCCCCCATAATGTAAGCTCCATGAATGCAGTGACTTATCCATCTTGTTCACCACTATCTCTCCTACACCTAAAACAGGGCTTGGTGCAAGAGCAGATTATCGATAAATATTTGTTGAGTGAATGACTGAATGAGCAGGTCCCCTCTTATACAGCTTATACAGTGGCCTCACACTCCCCACCTAGTCGGGGAGGGGGGTTTGGGAAGAGGAACTCCTCTCCCCAGCATGGAGACCCAGGGCAGCAGAACGGTGGGAGACAGAGGCAGGAACAAAGACAGAGTGAAGGAGGACATAGCGAAGAGGTTCCAGAAGGCAAAGCTGAGATCAGCTCTTTCTTCCCGGCCCCCCACTCCTGTCCAGTCAAGCACTCGCCCGGTTCCTCCTCCCTCCAGCACCTCTTCACTGACCACCACGATTCCAGCACCATCTTCATCCTCACCCGCAGCCCACTTACCTTGCAGTCTGTGCACCCCTCCCCCATTTACAATCCTACAGTGGCTTCTCATGGTTCACAACCCGAGGTCCTCAGCCCAGAGCTTGAGGCTGTGCACACACTAGGCATCAGCCACACTCCACCCCTCCATACTCTGTCTATTTCCACCCTGTTGACTTTTGTGCTCTCTCCTCTCCTTGGGATGTTCCCCCTTCCTCCCCAAGAATCCCTGATCTGCTTTGAGGAGAAGTGCTCCCCCAGCCCCTGGTTGGGATTCCTGGCCCCCTTTGGGCACCCCAGGACCTCTTTGTGCTGAGACAGTTCCTACCTCTGTCCACTCCCCACCCCCCACCAGCTCATTAGGATCCATCCGTCAAGGGCAAAGCCAGTTCTGACTCCTCCACTTCCCGCGGGCTGGCCAGTACATGCTCAGACAGTATCTGGGAGACAACGAGAAGGCCCAGGTCTCCAGGGCCTTAAGCATCAGTGAGTCAGGAATGTCCCACTGTCCTCTGAAGCCCAAGAGTTCTCAGCAAGGGCATCTTGGGGTTGCTACAGAGGTGGGTGGGTGG
>NW_006780610.1:1080315-1083724 GCF_000442215.2 Lipotes vexillifer
GGAAAGAGTACAAATGGAGACGCAAACACTATAAGTCTGAATATTTAAAAGTTTAAATCAAGCTAACAAGCTGTTAAATAAAATAAGATCTATCCTTCCTGACACATATAGCTTCATAAGGATCTGGAAGGCTAGGCCTGAATTTAAAATCTTGGATCCCTTGGAGTCCCATGTTGGAATCTGGCAGGGAGGGGACAGCCAGCCCCTGCTACCCTCCAGTCCCGGGCCCATGGTGTGCCCTCTTCTCTTCCCACACTGGGATCATCCCTCACCAGAGGGGGCCTTGGGTACATTCCTGTGGCTGCCCCCAGCCTGCTCTCATCTACATTGGCTGCAAACAGCTGCCCTTGGGCCTAGGAGCACTCACAACAACAGTGGCCCTTGGGATGGCGAACCAGCAAAGAGGTCTGTGCAAGCCCTGGAGTGGGAACTCCAGGGTCCCCTGGAAGGTGTTCTAGAATGAGGGCCGTGCACAGGCTCCAGGTTGGTGGTATGCAGGGCCGTAGAGTGAGTGGGCAGAATTCTGGAACCCCACCTTTGACTCACCTAGAGCAGCCCTGCTTTAATGTATTTTATATACTGTGTCACTCCTGTGCTCCTGTGTCACATTTCATTTAAAGAACCAGATCTACTGCTTAAAAGCTTGCAAAGCACCAGTCAGGACCCTTCCCTCCTACTGAACAATGGGGAAGCTGAGGTTACAGGGACCACAGTCATGCAGCAGTTTAGAGCAAATCCAGTGCTCGATCCCAGGGCTCCAGCTTCCTGGCCAGGCCCTGGCCTCCGTGGGCACATTTCTGATCAGTAAGACCCAGTGCCTCCAATGGACACGCCATTGGGAGGTGGTGAGTGCCCAGTCCCTAGTGGGGTTTAAGCAGGCCTGCTGCTGGGGCCTCCTGCCTTGACGGGGGCTGGACCCTCCACTCAGGACGCTCAGCTCAGGAGTGGATTGAGAGGCCAGACCGGGCCCAAGAAGGAGAGGGAGTCCTGGTATAAATAACCGTGGGGGGCCGAGATGTTTGGGCCCGTCTCCTGGGCGATGGCTGTGTTTACAGCCCAGCGAGGGGGGGCATAGCCCACACATTTGCTTCCCTGACTTGTAGCCAAATTTCTCCAGGAAGGGGTGGCCCTGGATTAGCCCCAAACACTCCAGCTCTGTACCCCTGTGAGGTCTTCCCCCTAACTCTACCCCAACATGGGCCCAAAACCTCCCTGACATTGCCCCCATCCTTCAGCCCCAAATCCTGCATGGCACTGCATCTCCACCAGCCACAAATGCCCCAGCATTTGCCCCCATAAGTCCCAACTCTGCCTAAATCAGTGGGGGGGTGGAGGGTGGCGGGAGCGTGAACAGGGCAAGGGAAGGCCCCAAGCAGAGTAGCTGGGTGTGTGCCAGGGATCTGAGCTGGGGCCACTGGGCACGGGGGCAGAGACAAAACTCTCCCACGGCCCTGGCCAAGACAGAGGAGGGCTGCAGCCCCCAGATTAGGAAAGTGCAAATCCCTTTCCCCAGCCCAGTGCCCACGCCATGCCTGTCATGTGCAGGGCATTAGATGGCCAGACTCCATCGTGGGAGGGGCTGGCAGGTGCCCTGTCGGTCATCCCACGACCAGCTCCTCTCCCCAGCTAGCCAGGCCAAGAGAAAAAAAAACCTCAGTGCAGGAGAGCAAGTGGAAAGGTCCCCTTCCCCATGGGGCAGCAGCTGCAGCCTGGCCCAAGCACGGAAGCACAGGGGTTGATGTGAGCTGAGTTCCAGCCTGCAGGCCAGCCCAGCCTAAAACACACACACACACACACACACACACACACACTCTCTCTCTCTCTCTCTCTCTCTCTCTCTCTCTCTCTCTCTCTCTCACTCACTCTCTCTCTCTCTCTCTCACTCACTCTCTCTCTCTCCTCACTCTCTCTCTCACTCTCTCTCTCTCTCTCTCTCTCTCTCTCTCTTTGCCCAACCGACTGATGGATCCTGCTTGGGACACCAGCAGCTTTTCACTGAGAGCTCAAAATAGGAGCTGTGTCCATCAGGGGTCCTAAGACAGGTGCCCAGACACCTGGGCTCCAGTCCCCTATCAGCCACTTCTCAGCTGAATGCCCTTGGGCAAGTCATTTCTCCTTTCTGAGCCTCAGTATAAAATAATGTAATAAATATCTTCCTCTAGCATTATGAGAATTCAATGGGATTCACTGAGTAAACATTAATTAAGCCCCACAATGGGCCAGGCATGCCTTAAAGCATCAAGTGGGAGAGGCATGTTCTTCCCAGTATGAGGCAGCATTTTGGACCCAGAGGCTGAGGCTCAGGGATGTGAAGAGACCTACCCAAGACAACACAGAGGGGACCTGAGCCCAGGCCAGCTCTGCAGAGAGGTTTTCACTGTTATTTATTGTTGTTGGGGACAATTGAGACTCTTGGGCTGAGCCTAGGCTCTGCCACTGACCTAAGTTTGGTCTATGCCCTGTTCTGGGCCTCAGTTCCCCCATCGGTAGAGTGAGGGGGCTGGGTGGGATCCGTGATTTCCACACCCTATCGAGCTGGCAGACAGGAAGGGAGCAAGGAGCTTGGCAGGCTGGGCCTCCTGGGCTCTGCCCCCTCCCCAGGGCACCCTGCCATCAACTGGGCCTAACCCGGTGCTTTCATGGGGCTGCTCTAAGATCACTGTTCTGGGGACCCCCTTGGACCCCAGACCCCCTTTGCAGGTAGCCTCAGGGCCTGCACCCACCCCCTCTGCCTCCAAGGCCTCCCTCAGCTCATTCACACACACCTTTCCCCAAGCCAGGCTTTGCATAAGCAGCTGAACTTTCCATACAGGCAAAATCCAAGGGCTTCAGGCCAGGTCTGGCCAGGCTCTGGCAAGGTTAGTGGGCAGCTCCAGAGGAGACGCTCAGGGGGCTGGGCCGTGAGGGGAAGGCGGAGGGAGAAAGAGGCCAAATGGCTGGCATCCCCAGGGCACCCTGCTAGAGCCTCCCCCCAACCATCCTCCTTGCCAGACCCAGAGAGGTGTTTCTAAAATACCAATTGCCCATGGCACTCCCGTCCTCAGTTCCTTCCTGAACTCTAGCCTCCTCCAGGAAGCCACAGCTCCTCAGCCTGGAGTTCTCAGCCTGGCCTTGCTCACGTTCCAGCCCCTTCTCTGCACACCTCCTGCCCCGTCTAGGCTCCCACTCTCCTGCCGTCTTTCAGTTCTTTGCAAATGTCATGTTCAGACCCACCTCTGGGCTCTGCCCATGCTAGTCCCTCTGCCCGGAATGCTATTCCCTCCTCCTGTTTGCCTTGACTCCTACTCACGTTTCAGGTCTCATCTGAAACCTCTTCCTCTGGGAAGCCTTCCCAGCCACCGCCAGTTTGGGACTGGGCCGGCCCCCACAGGACTCCACCCAGACAGCTGCCAGCCTCCTGGTGCATCTT
>NW_006780610.1:1083786-1095443 GCF_000442215.2 Lipotes vexillifer
CCCCCCCCCCCCCCCCCCCCCCCCCCCCGCCCCGGGGAGCACAGCAGGGTCTGATTCATTGCTCTGTCCCCAGCACGTGGGATAGGCCCCCGCCCCCAGGGACTGCCAGTCAAGGCTTCCCAAATGAGAGAGGAAGAAAGAAGGAATGAGTCCTCAGTGTAGAACTGGGGTGGAGATAGGACCTAAACTTTAAGGCTCAACTGGTCCTCACAGCAGCCTCCCAGCAGGCAGGCCCATCAGGGCCAGTTAGGCATAATATGGTGGAAAAGATGACAGCCTCCAGAGCTGGAATTCTGGGGTTTGAATCCTGGCCCCACTACCTACACCCAGGCCAATTACTCAACCTCTCTGTGCCTCAGCCTCCTCATCTGAAAAATGGGCATAACCGTAGTAGCTACCTCCTCTGGTTGTTGAGAGGAAAAAGTGAGAGAAAAAGGGCAAGTCCTCAGAGCAGCATCTGGCGTACTTGCTTTCCCACCCTAACCCACTCCCCCCACATACACTACAAGTGCCCCCCCCCACGCCAGCCCGCCCACGGCGGCCCGGCAAACCAGCTCGCACCCACTCACTCCACGGAGTCCCTGCACACTCAGGCTTCAGTTCCATCCTCCTGGACATTCACCGCTTAGTGGCTGCATGACGGGGCTTATGCTGACCATTTAAACTTCAGTGTCCTCTTCTGTACAATGGGGTAATGACAGTGCCTACCTCCTAGGGCTCTGAGAAGGATTAGTTAAAGTAGCATGTGGAAAATACCCCAGATCTGGCACCATACCCCGTATAGGTTAGACTATGAAACTCATTGCTGTGTGAAAACCGTCAGAACTCTTGAGCTTCTGAGCCCCCAGTAAGGTGGTCACAGAGCCCCGGCTGCTGCACAGGGGGCTCCTGAGGAAAGCAAATGCCAGTCTGGCCGATATGCTCTTACAGGACCTGTATACCAACCACCCTCCCCCACAACATCCCTTCCTCAGGGCTGAAACCAGTGCAGGCCAGGGCGCGATGAGGGGTCCAGGACCCAAGAGAAGAGGGAGCATGCGCCGGGGAGCAGGGAGAGTAAAAGCACAACAGGCCCTCTTCTCGTCAAAGAACGCTGTAGTTCGTGAAGCACTTGATGCAGGCAGCGGCCCAGGGAGGTGGGCAGGTGGAGATGATAATTGTCATTCTACATGAATGGAAGCTGGAGCCTCAGAGAGGTTGAGTCACCTGCCTGGGGTTATACAACCTTTAAGAAACAGAGATGGGAGCCAAACCCCGGCCTGCTGACATCTGGTTCAATGTTCCTTTAACTGCGGGGTAAGCCCTGATTCTGGGTGACCTACTCCCCAACCCCCGCCCCGAGAACAATCTTGGCAAGAGCCCTGGGCTGGTCCTCACTGCACTCCAGGGCAGGCAGGCCCTGAGGCCCAGGAGGAATAGACCCGGGAGACTGATGGCTGCCCCAGCCTTCTAATCCTTTCATCCCCACCCGGACTCCTCCCAGCTCTGGCCCCAGAGCTCAGGAGGGAGAAGGCAGGATGGTGCCCAGACTCAGGGATTTCACGCACCGGTAAAATTTTCAAAAACAATTTAGGGACTGCATGAAGTTGTCAGCTTTTTATTTCGCCAAGTAAGGACATTTAAAAAAAATTCCCAGGCCCATCATTTCATAAAAGAAAGGACATAATCTCAGACAAAAAGACAGTCCTTTAAATGAAATAAATTTAGCTTTGTGGAAAACTCACCACATTGTCCTTATTTCTCTCAGTTTTGCCTTAGGCCACTGAAAAAAGCCCGGGTCTGCTGCCGCGTGTGAGAACCATTTTGCAGCTTCGGCTTGGGAGTCACACAGACATGGGTTTGAATCCTGATTCCACCACGGACAAGTTGTGTCATTTGGTGCACATTATTTCCCCTTTCTGAGCCTCAGTTTCCAATCTACAAAATGGGAACATGAATAGTGCTGCCACACAGTGGCACCTGGAGAGCTAAGTGGTCTAGAGTTTGCAGAGCACTAGTTCTGAGACGAGATCAATCAAGCCCAGGCTCCCAGCCAGCGGCGCCTCCCTGTCCTGACGCTGCCTATGGCTCCCCGTCGTCCACAGGGTAAAGCCCACCTCTGTAGCCAGACCCTCTGGACACACCAGACTCTGCAGATCCTGGGGCAAAGAGAGCAGAAGAACAGAGTCCTGCCTCAAAGCCTTTGCTCTAGCTGTGGCCTCCACGTGGAGCGCACTCAGGACAAAAATCACAAGGGCTTCCAGCTCACTGCCTGCACCCAGAGGACCCAGGGGTCATTTTTCCACTTCTCTCTAGTCGGCAAAACCCTTCTCATCCTAAGAACCAGCCTCAATGTCACCTTCATTCCCTGGCTCGGCAAACATTCACTAATTACCAACCACGCACTGTGCTCAACCCCACCATACAGAAGAGCGCAGAATACACAAGGGAGGGTGAGTAGAGATCAGGGGGCTCCGGAGGGCCCCCAGTCAAGCCAGGGGTGGGGGGCGCAGGGAGCGATTCCAAGAAGAGGTGGTGCTCCAACTGGGATCTGAAGGATAAATAGGAGTTCGCTACATGATGGGGTGGGTGGGAGAGGGGACAGACTGTGGGGTGGAAGGAAAAGCATCTGGGGTATTAAAAGCACACCTGGGGACGCTCTAGGTTGTTTCTTAGGCGAGGAGCAAAGGATGCTCGAGAGAGGGGTTCCTGACTTGGGCACAGCCGGTGGAGGAGTCACTGTTGGGGGGAGGTGGATACGTTTGGAGACAGATGCTGAGTTTGAGGTGCCCAGGGGATGAGCAGGCGAGGCGTCCACAGGAAGCTCAGGGATGAAACTGCAGAGGGGGAGGCTGTCATCACAGAAGTGACCCCCCCAAGTCACAGGAATATGTGCACACATACGGAAACTGTGCATGGAGAGGAGGGCCCAGGACAGAGTCCCCAGGAGGCCCAACATTCAAGGGGAGAAGGAGGGGGCAGAGCTGCGGACAGAACCCAGGGAAGAGCCAGAGGCGGGTTGAGGAGAGTCAAGGGAAGGGTGTGTGCAAGCAAGGACGGGCCCCGCAGGAGGCAGCCCAGCAGCATCCCAGGAGCCACAGTCTGGGTTCAAATCCTGTCTCTACAACTTATTAGCTATGTTGACTTTGGGCTTTAATTTCCCTATGTGTAACATGGGGCTAATTTACTTTTCGACAAGAAGGAAGATAAAGGGCATGGAGGGAGGCTTGGGTCACATGTTCCTCCAGCCCCCATCCTAGGTCTCTCCCACCAGACTGGCACCAGTCCCCAGAGGCCAGAAGATTAGATGAGTGAATGAAATCAGGGGCTCCCGCCCTCAGAGTAGAGGGCGGAATGGGAGGCAGCTTTCCTTGGTTCTCGGCTCTCGGCGGCTCCAGCACCACTCTCATCTATCGCGGAAGGGAGGTGAAGGCCCCAGGTGTGCTGTCCTTCCTCTTGGCCTCGGTTTCCCCATGTGGGGAAACAAAGCCATGAATCTGCTTGAGCTCGGAGGCCCTTCTGCCTCTGATGCTCTGTGGCAGGACGAACGGAGGAAGGGTGAGGGGAGAAAGACCTAATCCAGACCTTCCGGTCCTGCCCCAGGGGAGGAGGTCCCACAGGGGTCTGGGTCCCCATTGTCCCCAGGGACTGGTCCCTCCAGAAGAGGGTGGCAGCCGGACCAAGGAGGGCCGAAGCAGAGGTGCCAGGATTGTGCTGACAAAGCTGTTCCTTCTCCCCTCCTCTCTCCCTACCCCTCCCCTCCAAGGGGACAGCCGAGCCCGGCAAAAAATAAACCCAAAGGCAGTAACCTGGACAGGCCCGAGGCTCCCAGGGCGGAGCGGCCGGGAAGCAAGGATGGAGGAGATGACCACACCCCCCCACAAAAAGCGAAAGTGTGCCTGATCTGATCCCCCTGCCCCTCCACCAACAGAGGGTCTCAGAGGGAGCAGCTCCATCCATTCTCCTTCCACCACACTGGGAGGGTTGGGTGCCACCTGCTTGATAGGCACAATGGGCAGAGTAAATCTTGTCCAGGCCAGCTAGACATGGATTCCCAAGTTTTGGAAAAAGTACCCCAGGGAATCTCACTCTACCTCCTGGTTTGGGGCAGTCAGTCCTCCCTCCTGTCTGACCGCTATCTCGCCTGCTTCACTGGGCCCATTTATCTCCAGCAAGCTGCTCTCCCCCTGTCCCACCTGCCTGGCCTAGATGTCTGAGGAGTCTCAGGAGAAAGCGTTCCCCAGACTTCTCTGCAGGGATTGCGGAGGGCCCCTGGGCCGGAGACCCCGCTCCACCCACAGTTCCCCAAATCTTTGAGAGGAAGGAATCGCTGAGCTCCCTGCTCCCTTGCCTCCCTCCCTCAGGCACTGCCCAATTAGTCTGCTGCCTGGGGCTGCCCCTCCCCGGCTCACCTCCCCAGCTGTCAACCCCCAGGGCATGCAGATCCTGCCCTAGGGACAAGTTGCCCAGAAAGCCTAGAGTCCTGGGGGGAGTGCTTTACGGATGCCCCAGAAGTGTGACCAGCACCCTCTCCCCGGCCCCTCAGAGTCCCCGCTGGGGGCAGGCAGCCTTCCCGGTGCCCTTCTAAGTGCTGCCCAGTCCTCTGAGGAGCTCAGGAAGAAGGTACCGGAGGAGAATTGCCACCACCCCGCACCCCACCCCCACCCCCTGCCCCCCCCCCGCACCCCACCCCCACCCCCACCCCCACCCCCACCCTATAAAACTCAAGGTCTGAGACAGTGGCTCCTCCCATGCATCCAGAGTCCCTCTGTGCCAGGCAGCCCTTAGGATCCATTTTCCTGCTCAGCCCCATTTTACAGAGGGGGATAGTGAGGCTCAGGGATTGGGGTAGAGTAGGGGTGGGCACCTTCCCAGTAAGTGTTGGGACTGAGACCTCTAAGTCTCCTTTGGGATTCCCTGTCCCTATTCCCCAGAACGACAAGCTCAGGAGAGAGTGGGGGATGGCCCTCCCCTCCCAGGAGTCCCTGGCTGTCCCCCCTGGGCACCATGGCTTCACTTCCACCTGCCTGGGGCCAGACTAGCTGCAGAGTTTGATAACGAGGCCCACATCTCAGCCGTACAGCAACACCCTCACATACGCCCTCCTCCCTGTACACACACAGACATGCTCACACCTACTCCATCTCTGCGAGTCCCTGGGAGAGGAGGCAGGAGAGCGCAGTGGTCCAGGCAGTCTCTACAGCCTCCTCACGGGGCACCCCTCCCCCCCGCCCCCCCCAGCCCCCCGCACGCCCGAGCGGGGCACAGACGTGGTCTGTCTCTCCCTCTGCCTCCCCAGACCTGGTACCGAGTTGATGCTCTTTAACTCTGTCTGTCAAGTGAAGGAAGGAACCGTCAGTGAGATCCTAGGCACCCAGGCTGACGTCCCGGTGCCACCATTACACTCGCTGTGTGACCTTGGGCAAGTGGGTGATGTCCCCTCAGCAGCCCCACTTTCCTCAAGCGTGAAATGAGGATATGTGCCACTATTATGTGCCCACCTGATGTAATGGCTGTGAGGGTTAAGTGAGAGAATGCCGGGAAGAGGCAGGGCACGGGGCATCCTAGGCACTCCTCAGATGTCCACAGAAACGCGTCCTCAGGCTCCCCGTGCAGAGCCGCTCACCCCGTAACCCAGGCGAACGCAGCTCCTGGTCACTCCCAGGTACACCCAGACACACTCACCGTGCTGACAAGGACATCCGTCAAACCTCTCCCCAGGAAGGAGCACGATGACGATAATAACGATATAATAATAATGGTGATATGATAACGGCTACTCTTTGTGCCCAGAATGGTGTCAGGTGCTCTAACTCACTTGGCCCTGACAATTCCAGAGGCAGGTATTATTAGTCCTATTTTTCAGATGAGAAAATGGAAGCTCAGAGAGGTTAAGTAACTTGCCCAAGGACACATAACTGCTAAGGGTGGAACCAGAAATGAACCCAGGTCTGACAGACTCAGATCCCATGCTCTTAACCCCCTGCGGGGCAGCCTCTGGAGAATTGAAAAGTAGCCCCTCTTCCTCTTCCTCAGCCCCACAACTCCCATACAGGGGCCCTTAACAAAGGGGCTGCCTACAGGTCAGACACTCAGAATTCCCCGCTGGGCCCCCTAGCCCACAAGAGGGTCGGCCCTGGCCAAAGACCCACATGGGTGCAGGGGAGGAAGGGGGATGAGAAAACCTCCAGCTGGCTTCTCCAAGTCTGGGGAAGTTCCCTGCACAGCCTCCTCTAGGGACACGGCCTTGGCCCGCTCTGCAGAGCCTTCCTCTCTCCTTGTTCCCCAGACAATTTCAGCTCCCTTGACTGGCTCAGAGAATCTTACATTAATCACCCATTCAAACTGCTGCCATCAGCCCAAGAATAATCACCGCTTGAAACTCTCCTGGCTCCAGCATTCTGAGAATATAGGCTTCTGCAGCAATAGGGATTGAAGTTAGACAACCAGCAGGGCTTCATTGATGGAATGAATGAATGTACCATGGAGTTGGGGTGGGGTAGCAGACAGTGAGAAATCCAACCTGCTCCAGTGACCCCAAAGGAGAACGTGGAAAGGAGGGAGCAAAGGGGGTGTAAGGGGTAGGGAGAGAGATAGAATAAGGGCTAGAAGCCCGGCAGGATGGTCTCTCCACTATGTCCTTCTTACAAAGACCAAACAAAAGCACCAGGACTGAAAAATAGCAGCACGAAAAATTTGGGTCACACCCCAAGACTTTCTCCGTCGCAAAGCCAAGTTTCTTGGAGCAGTCTCCCCTATTGGCTGGGCAAGGAAAAATACTATCTAAAGTCCTGATCTGGGAGGCAGAAGGCCTGGGTTACTGGCATAGTTCTACCACCGACTCATCGGATGTGACCTCGGACGAGTATCTGCCCCCTTTCTGTGCCTTGGTGAACCCAGCAGTACACCGCAGGGCTGGACAGAGGACCTCGGAGGGAACTTCAGGAGAAGCAAAGGCCAGCAAAGTCCTAGGAAGCCAGCCACACACTCCCACAAGGGTCTAGGGCTGCCCTCCAAGGCGGATGCACAAACACACACAGATCCATAAGGGCAGACCTGTAGCTGTGAACAGGTGGAGGCAGAAAACGCAAGAGATGGGGCCGACTCAGCTCCGTCCTAGAGGTCTAGGCTGGGGTGCAGGCCCAGGTGTGCGTCTGTGAAGGCAGAGAAAAGGTGAGAGCAGCTGTGCATTAGATTTCTTTGCATTGGATGTATGCTGTGTGTGCGCTTGTGACACCCCTGGGCAGGTGTTTCCAAGTGGCCAGGAGTGCGTGCACGAGACAGACCGACGGGCATGTAGCAGGCATGTGTGTGTGCAAAGCCGTGTAGAACAAAAGTGTGACTGCACTGGGTGAGGCTGGGCAGTTTCCACCCGATTCCACAAAATTCTGCCGCTGCCCACTCCCCCAACAGCCTGTGTGCTGGGGGGACAGAGGGACAGTGACGCAGGAGTGTGGCTCCTGAGGAGCCCAGGGTTGGGGTGCTGGCTGGAGCTGAGGTGCAAGAGGAAGACAGCACCAGCTCTGGGTTGAGGCTCCTCCACGCTGACTGGGGGGACCTTTCTTGAGCCTCAGTTTCCTCACCTGCAAATGAGGAGGACCCCGGCACCCGCCTTACCGGGCTGCTAAAGGACACAATTAGAGTGGTTTATAGAGGGCACTCAGCACGGTGCCCGGCACATGGCTGATGCTCCACGTGTGATCAGCAATTTCAGTTCAAACTCCAAGGGCCAACCCAGGCAGCCTCAGGGAGCAGCGGGGAGGCCCTGGACAGAGAATCAGGAGTCTTTGTCCTGAGTCTGCATCTGCCACTGATCCACTGTGTGATGTTAGTCTCCAGAGCCTCAGTTTTCCCATAAACAAAATGGGGCTGTCAAAATGTGTGGACCCACCTAGCAGGGGTGCCTGCCTGGGGGCTCTGGGCACCTTTTGCTGGGATTATTTCCAACGCAGGTGATGTTTTTTCTGACAGTCAGGGTGGGAGCTTGGTGGGAGGCACCGGGTTGGGAGCCTGAGGGGCCCAGGAGCTGCTGCTACCTCCTCCCCTCCCCATTCCCACAGCTTCTGACCCCAGGGACAAGGCTGACGAAGGATGTTTACAGAGCATAAACCTTCACTTAGAGAAAGTTCGCGGGGCAGCTGGGGGCTGGGAGCTGCAAGTCTCACAGCAGCGGCAGGCGGCGTGGGGAAGATGAGAGGAGATGGGGCTTGGGTCTGTACCTGCCCCTTTCAGCCCTCTGACTTCAAAAGGGAGGCCAGGGTGGCCTTTGACAGGGTGCAGCAAGGAGGCAAACGTCCCTCCCAAATGCTCAGAAAGCAGGATGGGCAGTGATGTGTTTCTCAGAATTCAGGGAGCGGGGACTGTGAAGGGCTGAGGGCTGAAATCAGGGACTGGGGCACGGGGGGTGTGGTAGCGGCTTGGTGACAGGACCAAGGGCCTAAAGAGACGAGGGAGAGCTTGGAGAGGGGACAGCAATCCTTCCTTCTGGGTCTCAATGAGAAGAAGACAGGAGTCAGCGGTTCCCACTTCCCAGAGGCCTGCGGCTGCTGGCAAAAACAGTAGAACTGGGGCTGGTCCTCTGGGTGATGTTCTACACCTCGGGGCCAGAGAAGGTGCAGGTTCTGGGTGGGGCTCAGAGGGACATGGCTGGCAGGTGTGAGGGAGGTGTCCCCTGGGGTGAATGGCCCCGGCTCCCCTCAATTCCCTCCTTGCTGAGTCCTTCTCTGGCAGGCTTTTCTTCTGGGGCCCCTCCCACCAGGGCCTGAGTCTCTGGGAAGGGGGTCCTAGCTACCTGTGCACACTGGACTCCCCTCACTTGGGCTGCCTGTGAGAGTCATTGGGGATGGGGAAGGATTTGAACAAAAGTGCAATAATCAGGCTAGAATTCCAACAGCAGAAAGAACTTCCTGGCTCGCCCAAGACCCTGCAGTGAGTGACTGCAAAGCCCCACATCTGGAGCTCCTCACGAACAGGAGAGGCCTCCTGTGCGGCCCCCTCCCCCAGGCCCAATAATAACACCAACCCCTCACACTCCCACAGGCCCTTGCGGCTCACCAAGTTCTTTCCCACCCATTACCTTGTCCAAGAGGGAGGCCCGCAAGGCTGGGGTTTCTACCCACTTTGATGGCCTAGAGATCTAAAGCTCAGAGAGGCGCAGTGATCAACCCAAGATCGCACAGCATGCAAGAGGTGGGGTTCCTGACCCCTCAGCCCACTCTGACCTCTAAGATGAATCCCCAAATGTCTGGACGTTTTCGCACCACATTTCCTCTCCCAGAGCTCCTGAGAGATGCCTCAGCCCTGGGCTCCTGGGGACAAGTGGTCAGAACAACCATGTACCTGGCCAGGGCATTCCTAGCATCCAGAAAGGGCAGGATGTGGGGCAAAGGTACTAGCGGATTTAGCTCCTGGAGAGGAAGGAGAGGCCCCTCCAGAGGAGGTGAAGACAGTGCTGGCCAGAGGACACAAGGCGAGTCCTTCACCCTCATAGGGGCTGAGAGGCCAGGCCTGGGGACTAAGGACCTCCACCTCAGAACTCTATTGCTTCCCCAGGCCCAGCCTTGCCTCGGAAAAGTCATCTCCCAAGAGGAGCCCGCGGAGGATGCAGCTGCTCCCTGCGAAGTGTCTCAGCCTCCGTGGGCACCCAGGCTGCAGGGTGGGCAAGGGCGCCTCAACGCAGCGGCTCTTAATTAGCAGTCCCCTGCCCCTCATCCCCAGCTCCACCGTCCCTGCTACCCCAGCAGAGAACCCGCAGCACTCCAGCAGCCCTCTCTGCAGAGAAAAAGATTCATCCAGGCCCTGCCAATGGGCACTGGGGGTTGGGCTACTCCTAACCATTGACCCTGACCCTAAGTGCGACCTCACGTCCAGAGCGATCTCAACTCTCTGCCCCGGCCCACCCCCCCACCCCCGCCACAGGAGGTCTCTGCACCTAATCGTGGCTGCTACCTTCAGGAGCATACAGGCTGAAAGAGTTCCCTTCCACTACCCTCCCTGTGGTCAGGGGGCTCCTTTGCCAGCATTTTCCTCCCCTCCGCTCTGAAATTCTGTGGGCCAGCTAGGATGGGGCAGAGGCAGGCAAGCAGGCAGCAGAGGGTCAGGCAGGAAGACAGACCAAAAGACAGGTGGACACAGACAAGAAGAAGAGTGAGATTCAGGTGGACAGGTGGACAGACAGATGGACAGACAGGCACACAGATAACTGGACAGGCCAACAGAGGGATGGAAACAGACAAGCAGAAAGACTGTTGGATAGCTGGAGAGACGAAGAGACAGGACAACTCACACACAAGCAGAAACTCACTCTGGCAGAGGGACAGCCAGACAGGCAGAAGGACTGTGGGACAGTCAGGTGGACAGGCAAGGGGACCACCCAGGAGACCCCAAGACTAGAGGGCCCTCTCTGGGGGCAGCAGTAAGGGATTAATATCGGCACATTTCCCAGGGACCAGAGGTCTCTCTCCCGGGCACCTTCGAGCATCCGAGAGCCAGGCCCAGCCCTTCAACTGATATCTGCGGGGCCTCTCATGTTCCCGGCTGGGCCAGGCCGTCCCCCAAGACTGAGCTCTGAGCTGCCAAAATTCGCTCTTTACATCCAAGAAGGGTCAGTGTTTTTGAAAGTTGTAGGAGCCTGGCGAAGGGGAGGAGGGGCCCGCAGCGTGAATGTTTCCAAACTTACTCCTCTTTCTTTTCCCCCAGGGTGCCCAGAGCCAGGCCTGGTGCAGCGGCCAGCAAGCCGGGCAGGCTAGCTGGCTGAGCCTGCAGGGCAGGCGGCAGGGCCCACTGCTGCCACTGGGAAGTTGAGGGTGGAGGGCAAGACTGAGTGAAGACTCAAAGTCAGACAGCACACGCCAGTGTCAGAACTCTGGTGGCTCAAGGGGACCCCCAAACACCTATAATTGGGGACCAGCCCTCGGCTGGCGGGGAGGTCGTCCCTGGAGAGGGACATCTCCGAGGGGAGTCCAGGTGGGAGGCCACTGTAGCTACAGAGCTGGGGAGAAGGTGACAGAAAGTGTGCAGGGGCCAAAGGGCCCTCTGTGTCTGGGACACAGGGAGACAGAAGTGAGGAAGAGGAAAAGGGAGCCGCACTTTAGTGGCTGCCGATGGGAGAGAGATGGGGGACAAGAAGCTGGACGTGGGGCGTACCTGGGACAGAGAAGCAGGGGTTGGAGATCAGGATGGAAATCAGGAGTTGAGGTGGGGGAGGTCAGAAGCCAGGTCAAGCAGGGGTCAGGACTTGGAGAGGGGGGGCGGTTAGGGGCAGGCTGCGGGGGGAGGGGGGATCGGAAATCGGGTTCAGGCCTGGGGGCAGAGCGATGAGGGTCGGCCGACCGGGGGTCTGGGGTGCAGGAGGCGGAGCCAAGGCGGGGCAGCCTTCCCCCCGGAGCCCAGGCTCCGGCAGGGGCCACGCGGGGCGGCGGCGCGAGGGCACGGTCGGGAGCTCGGGGTAGCAAACTCACATGAAGACGTGGTAGACGAAGGCCCAGCCGCGGGGTCGCTCCAGCACGTTGTAGACCCAGTTCTGCAGGCGTCGGTAGCGCTTGTATGCGGCCGAGGAGCGCTGGCCGCAGGCGGAGCCCGAGCCGGAGCCCGGCCCTGGGAGGGGCGCGTCCGGCGGCAGGGGGCTGCCCAGGAGGCCCAGGCGGCGCGGGGAGCCGCCCCCGCCCGCCTCGCCCCGC
>NW_006780610.1:1096153-1119680 GCF_000442215.2 Lipotes vexillifer
GAGGAGTCGCGGCCGCCGTCGCGGATGGGACCGCGGGTCCCGCAGAGTTTAAGTGTGAGTGGATGCAGAAGTGCCTGCTGTGTGGGCGCAGTGGGTGGCTGTGATGGTGAGATTGAGTGAGGAGGTGCGGTGTGGATGGGCGTCCAGGGTCCGGGCCGCTGGCGGTGGCGGCGTCAGCGAGGTGTGCCCCATCGGGCAGTGCCCCGTGCGCGTGGGGCGGGGTGCGCTCGTGCCTGAAAGGCCTGTGTGTGCAGCACAGTGGGCCTCAGGTGTGTCTGCTTTTCTGCCCACCCCACCGCCGCCTCTGAGCGTCCCTTCTTCAGGATGAGGGAAGAGCCTCCGCTTAGGCCACTCTGCCCCAAAGAAGAGTCTCCTCTGATCAGAGGGGCCTGCTCCGCACCAGCCCAGTCTGAAGCGCGCCCCTGCCTCGCTTCCAGGGCAGGGCAAGGTTCAGGGCACACAGGTGTTGGGAGGTGAGCTCTGAACCAGCGCGGAGGCCAGACAGAATCGCACCCAAAAGCGGCGAGACTTTCCCCCACGGCACTCCCTCTCCGGCCGGAAAGTTCCTGGTGCCTGACCTACTCTCTCTAGCTTTGGGGGAGGCCTTTTCGTTCCCTTTAGCCCTCTTGGCCCAGCCCACAGTGGTCATTTGGGTTTCCCTCGTCCCCTGACGAAAGCTTCGGCCATACCAGCCGCTCCCCCCGCAGGCCCTGCCCCAGGGTGAAGCGCTTCGGCAGCAAACTCTTACCGGTTCCTCCGGGAGGATCTCGGGGGACGGAGCCGAGCGGGAGGGGCGGGGGACGGGGTGGGAAGGCGAGCTCGATTCTCAGCTGTCAGCAAAGGCAGCATTGATCTGCTGAGCACCAGTGGGGGAGGGAAGGAGGCAGAGCTGCCGGCGTGCTGGGAGGGGGCTGCAGGGACCTGGGGGACCCCAAACTGGGCTTGACAGCCGTTTACACCCCTACCCCAACAGTGACCCTTTTCCCTCTGCGTAGCAGAGGCTGCCTTTGGGGTCCGACCTGAATCCCTCTGGCTGCTCCTGGCTCCAGGTGTGCCGAGGGCCAGAGCCTGGTGCCCCTGGGCAGTTTATGCCCCTTCCTCACTGGTAGCTGGGGAAGGTTTCTGGACCCCAGGGCTCAGCTATGGTTGCACTACCCCGGCTGTGTTAACCCATCGTCTCCCCATGAGCTGCAGCTAGCACTCCCTAGCTAGGCAGCACTGCCCTCCCAGACACTATGGGACTGCCTGACTGGGCTTCCTCAGTCAGGGGTCCTGGGGGGTGGACTAAGGTCTGGGGACTTGAAATGGTGGGAAGGAAAGCAGTTGTAAGGGATCTGGGGGTTGTTTCTTGGGGGTCGTTTTTTCTTTTTCTTTTTTTTTCTTGCGGTATGTGGGCCTCTCACTGTTGTGGCCCATGGCTCACGGGCCCAGCCGCTCCGCGGCATGTGGGATCTTCCTGGACTGGGGCACGAACCCGTGTCCCCTGCATCGGCAGGCAGACTCTCAACCACTGCGCCACCAGGGAAGCCCTCTTGGGGGTCTTTTTGAGGCTCTTCTTATGCGCAGAAATGGCACTTGAACACAGGTTGCCCTTTATCAACACTCAGAATATCTGAAATTGGGTCTGTTCTGGGAAAGATGATCATCAAGCTCAGCATCACCCCTGGATGCCACGCCTCTCTTCCCATTTAGGGGACTGCGAAAGTCCCTTCCTCTCCTTGTGAGGAGCCCTCACTGCGAGGAGAGGGTCTTTCATCACCTTTCCCAAACCCAGCTCCGGATGAGCCCCTCAAAGGCAGCAAGAGGAAGAGACTGTGGCTGCAGCTAGAGGGAGGGAAGTTAGATCTCAGGAGGGAGTTTCATGGGGCACAGAGGCCTGTTTCTCCTGTAGGTGTATGCGTAATGGGACAGGCCCACCACTTTTTAAAGTGGAGAGTTGTGGGAGTTCCCTGGTAGCCTAGTGGTTAGGATTCTGGGTTTTTCACTGCCGTGGCCCAGGTTCAGTCCCTGGTCAGGGAACTGAGATCCCACAGGCTGCACGGTGCAGCCAAAAATAAATAAATAATAAAGTGGAGAGTCATGGAACTCTTCCTAAGGGGTGGGGGGATGGAGGGATGGTTCTAGGAGGATGTAAGCAAAGTTAGGTTGGTGTGTGTACGTGTGTGCATGGGAAAGTGGAGGAGGCAGAGGAGAAAGTCCAGTTCCAAGAGGACAGATGGCCACTCTGAGGGTCACCCGGCGGCCTTCCCGGGATTCCCGGGACATGAGCATGACCAGGAGGAAGGCCTTTCCCCACCGCAGCCTTTAGTGACTAAGACACTTTTCTGAGCACACAGCTGTCTCAGGCTCTCTCCCTGCTGGGGGGAGGGGGGGTGGAGCTGTGGTTTCCCACCCTCCTCCTTCCCTCTCTCCCACCTATTCCCTTCACCCCACCCTCGGCAGCTTCCTTCCCACCCACCCCCACCAGCCACCACACCTCTCCCAGGTGGTAACACTGCCAAAAAAGCATCCTGCTCTGCCCTGACTCACTCACTCTGTCCCACCTGGGCAAGTCCATTCCTGGCTCTGGGCTTCAGTTTCCCCATCTGCCCATAACGAGGGGCTGGGGCTCCAAGATCTTCTGTAATTCATCACTGTCACTTTCATCCATCAATGAAGCAAGTATTGATTGAGAGGAAGAGTGGGGAGGGAGAGAGCTCCCATTTGCTGAGCACCAACTGAGGCTCAGAGACATGTGGGGACTCAACTAAGGATACACAGCCAGTATCCAGAACCGCCTGTGACCTGTCCTCTCCCCTGGCTGGCACCTACCCACTGTGCACAGGGTACTGGGATCAGTACTGAGAGGAACCATAGATGGCCCAATCTTTGTTCTCTAGGACTTATTCCTGCCAGGGGTGGAGACTCCTAGGTCTGAAAGGGTTGAGGTCAAGAAGCTGTGGGGACCTTGCGGCCAGGTTCAAGCCTGTCATCGACTGACAGCCTGCCAGTGTGACTTCAGGTCAACCAAAGATGCAGTTTCCTTTCTTGGAGTGGGAAGGGGGTTTTAAGTCAGTGGTTTTCAGACTTAATTAGCAATGGAATCCTTTCTACAGACAGAATCTTAAGGTAGCACCCCAATATGTAAAGAGCATTCAAGCAGAGGTGTTCTGGTTGAATTAAGGTGAGGAGGTCAAGGTTCCACCCACCGGACCTCCTCCTCCTTTCTCTCCACACCCCAGAAACTATTTGGGTTTTCTCTCTTTTTTTTTTTTTTCCCTTTTAAATTTATTTATTTATTTATTTATTTTTGGCTGCGTTGGGTCTTCATTGCTGCACGCGGGCTTTCACTAGTTGCGGCGAGCTGGGGCTACTCTTCACTGTGGTGCGCGGGCTTCTCATTGCAGTAGATTCTCTTGTTGCAGAGCACAGGCTCTAGGCACGCGGGCTTCAGTAGTTGTGGCTCTCGGGCTCTAGAGCACAGGCTCAGTAGTTGTGGTGCATGGGCTTAGTTGCTCTGTGGCATGTGGGATCTTCCCGGACCGGGGCTCGAACCCAAGTCCCCTGCATTGGCAGGCAGATTCCTTTTTTTATAAATTTATTTATTTATTTATTTATTTTTGGCTGTGTTGGGTCTTCGTTTCTGTGCGAGGGCTTTCTCTAGTTGCGGTGAGTGGAGGCCACTCTTCATCGCGGTGGGCGGGCCTCTCACTGTCGTGGCCTCGCCTTTTGCGGAGCACAGGCTCCAGACGCGCAGGCTCAGTAGTTGTGGCTCAGGGGCCTAGTTGCTCCGTGGCACGTGGGATCTTCCGAGACCAGGGCTCGAACGCATGTCCCCTGCGTTGGCAGGAAGATTCTCAACCACTGCGTCACCAGGGAAGCCCGGCAGGCGGATTCTTAACCACTGCGCCACCAGGGAAGCCCCTGTTTTGGTTTTCTTATAGCTCTAAGTGCAGCTAGAAGTCAGATGAGGGAAAGTCTCCACTGGCAATGGCAGAGGAAGCCTTCTTGGGGACAGGAGTAGGGAGGACTTGGAGAGGTGCAGAGAAGTGCAACCAATAATGCCTGCAGCTACCATGAATGAGGCCCAGAGCCTTGTGTAGGATGCTTTAACTGCATCTTCTATTTCAGCATCCCAACAGCCCTCTGAGGTAATCCTATTCACACCCCCATTTTACAGACAAGAAGGCTGAGACTCAGTGAAGAGACTTGCCTAGTGTAGCTCTTTACCCCTGCGCTATAGTGAGTGTGTGTGTGTGTGTGTGTGTGTGTGTGTAGGTGGGGTGTGCGGATAGGGAGGATGTCACAGAACATGGGGGAGGAAAAACAAGTTTGACAAGGGGGACAGAAGGGACCTTGAATGCTATGCTGAGGGTCCAGTTTGGCCTGATGGGAAACAGGGAGACTGGCCGGGGATGAGACTGAGCATGCCCCAGAGGCTTGGGCTCTGTACGAGACAGCTCAGGACAGGAAGATTTGGAGGTGCCAGTACCCAGGGAGGTCGGCAGTTGGGGGGCGGGGACAGAAAGATCACTGAACAACAGGTAATGTCTGGGCTTCCTGGCTCTACTTTTGGACTAGTCGGTGACCTTGGTCACTCCACCTCTGCCCCAACTTCCCTGGCTATCGGGAGGACTAAATGCAATACATGAAAAAGTCACAACCGTGCAGGGAGCTGTACAAATGTGAACCATTGATCTTAATCACCCTTCAGGTGTGCGTTCGGATGGGGCTGGGAGAGGCTGTGAGAATTCCCTAGTCCTAGCACCTCTTCTCCTTGTGGGAAGTCTTCCTAGCAGGAGCGGATTGGGAGGGAGGGTTCTCATGGGTGTCGGCATCATGTGCATTTGCCTCCAGAGATCCACCTCCACTGAGAGCGGGAGGAATTATGAGAGAAGGATCGAACATGCTTCATTTTCCCAATGAGGCCAGAGAGGACAAGAGACTGAGGCCACCTGGCAGGTAGAGGTGCTAGAAGGGCCCAAGGAGTCTCTCCCCCATATCTGGGCATGCCACTGAGCTGTCCCTAGCCCAGCCCCTGCTAGTCTTCTGGGCCAGTCAGCTCAGAGCCACAGGAAGCGGAGGGAGCAGTGTCGCTGATCTCAGTGAAAGTGAACCCCCATTGATCTTCAGGGCTGGAGGGGGGCCCACGAGGAGGAGACACTGAGGGAGAAGGGGGTGTGGAAATGAAGGTCAAGGCCATCCCTTCTGGCACTGCTTCTCCTCTGCCTTCAAGATTCTTCCTCTATGACCCCAACTCCTGGAAGACCATGTAGGAGACAACACCACTGCAGCTCTGCTGGCGGAGGCTCCACGTTCTCAGTGAGAGCCGCTGGGACAGTGGAGTTCCTTGGAAAATGAGGAGGAAGGCCTTTTCTGAGTTGCTGAGAGTACAATGGGAAAAAGCTTCCCTTCTCTCTGGTCCCATGATCAGAGAAACCTGGAGGAGGATTCAGGGAGGGAGAGGACGTGAGTAGGAGGGATGGCAGATTGAGTGTCAGGGAAGGGGGCTCTGAAAAGGGATGAGACTTGGTAAGGGACATAGAGGTTCAGAAAGGAGAATGGGGGCTCAGAAGGGAGGCTAGGGGCTCAATGACAGGGATAGGAGGCCCAGAGAGCAGGACTGCCAGGTCAAACTTTTTAAAAATAAATTTACTTACTTATTTACTTATTTATTTACGGCTGCGTTGGGTCTTTGTTGCCGTGCGCGGGCTTTCTCTAGTTGTCAAGAGCGGAGGCTACTCTTCGTCGCAGTGCATGGGCTTCTCGTTGTGGTGGCTTCTCTTGTTGCAGAGCACGGGCTCTAGGCACACAGGCTTCAGTAGTTGCAGCACGCAGGCTCAGTAGTTGTGTCTCATGGGCTTTAGAGCGCAGGCTCCGTAGTTGTGGCACGTGGGCTTAGTTGCTCCGCAGCATGTGGGATCTTCCCCGACCAGGGCTCGAACCCGTGTCCCCTCCACTGGCAGGCGGATTCTTAACCACTGCGCCACCAGGGAAGCCCTGCCAGGTCAAACTTGATTGAACACCTATTAAAGTCCCTCCTCCTTAAAATAGTAGATACACAGTATAAATGCTGGATAATTAAAAACATAAACAAAAACACGTATCCAAGTTCAAAGGCAAGAATGAGAAATCTCTAAGGGCCAGAAATGAGAGGAAATTCTGGTGGTGAGCAGGAGCTGCAGCTGTACCTCTAAGGAGGGATTCAGCATTCCAGCAGGGTGGGAAGTACACTTGCAGACCCCACTAGTGGCAAGGGCTGTGGTAGGCTCCCTGCTTAAAGCTGGGCCTGGGAAAGTGCTGCCTGCCATAAAGAGGACTAAAATATCTGCCTGCTAGCCGCCTGGTCCTGGCTTTGGGTAGAAAGAGTACCCATATGATTAGGACACCTTAAGCCTGTTCACATGGAATGTGGACTCAGAATCTGATATTCATGACATATAAAAATCCCAAAAGACACTTATATAAGAGCTAGTTTGGGGCTGGTACTTTTCTACAAGGCTTGGGCAGATACAGCTGAGAAATCGCCCCAAAGGGTGGCCTCCATATCCCAGGGTACAGTCAGGAAAATGTGCTGAAACTAACTATCTCAAGGATAAACTTCACAACATATAAGAAATACAATATTTTAAGAGGCACCTCTCTCAAGGAAGAATTCATATTTAAAGATCTAGAGATAATGGAGTAATCTGAAAGGAAGTTTTAGTTAAAATCTTCAAGAAGATAAAGGAAGGAATAACATCTATAGAACAAAAACAGAAAGATATCACAGAAACATGTAACAGATATGAACAGAACTATCTAGAAATTTTGGAAATGAAAACTAATGTCACTGACATTTAAAAAAAATCAATAGATGGGTTAGTAAATACAGCTGAAGAGAGAATAAGTTAATTAGAAGCTATAACTGAGGAAATCCTCCAGAATGAAGCATAGAACAATAAAACAGTTAAACATATGAAAGAAAAGAGACAAAGAAGATTGAATGAGAAACTCCAGCATACGTATTATTACTTCCAGAAAAAGATACTGGAAAGACTGACTAAGCTCTTTCCAGAAATAAGACATGAATTTCTAGATTTGAAAGGCCCACAGAGTGCCTAGTAAGATAGCTTTAAAAACAAATCAAAACTACATCCAGACACCCTTGTAGCCAAAGTGTAGAAAGACAAGAATAATGAGGAAATTTAAAAGCCACCAGAAACAAAAAATAGCTTATCCACAAAGGTCCAATAATTGAATTGACAGTAAGCATCTCATCCGCAACAACAGATGCCAAAAGACAGTGGAATAGTATCTTCAGGTTGCTGAAGGCAAATAATTGTGAACGTAGAATCCCACACGTTGCCAAACTGTCATTTAAATAAAGGGCAAAATAAAGACTTTTTGACACATTCAATATCTTAGAAAGCTTCTGTCCCATGGACCTTCGCTGAAAGAGAGAGGCACAAGGGCTTGGGAGCTGGAGAGGTGATGTGGCTCAGGGCTGCGGAGGGAGGCTGGGCTCTGTTTTGGACCTGTCTTCAGCACCAGCCAGCCTGAGGAGCTCAGCCCAGCCTGGCTCAGCCGGGGCCCAGCTCAGGTTCTCCCCTCCTGAGTGCCAGCCTTGCTATCCTCTTATCCCCTCATGGTAGTGGCCCAGCACCCAAGCTGGGGAGTACCACTGCCAATCTGGCTCAGAGGCCTCCTTGAGGAGGCCAGGCCCAAGTTTCTCATGTGACCAGGTTTTGCCTGGCCCTCTACCCTGGGGCCCTCTCCTCCTGGGAGGTCAGTGAGCAATGGGACAAAAGCTGGGTCCCTATGCAGGAGTTGGGGGGCGAGGACTTTCATTCTCTGTAGGAAAAGAATCACTTTTATCAGAGGAGACGAGACCAGTGGGGCTGAGCCGCCTGGGACAGGAGACTTCTTGGAACATCTGGCTCCACTCAACCAGCTGGTGCCCTTGGGTAATTTCTTAAACTCTTTGAGCCTCAGTTTCTCACTAATGAGCAGGATACCTACCTAATGAGGATGTGAAGATGAAATGAGATAATCCATCTAGCTTTAGATGTATTTTCCTTCACAGAAATTTCTTAAAATAATCTCCATCGAATACTCGCGCCTAGCATATCATCAGTGCTCAGTAGAAAACTGTTCCCAACAAAAAAGTGACAGTGAGAGCCAATGAGCAGGGGTAGGAATGTGGGCAGTGTTGGAGGCCCCATCTTCAGGGAAGAGTTCGTGTTTGTTAACTCACTCATCAGTTACTGTCATTCTCTTGGTGCCAGGCCCTGAGCTGGGCTCTGGAAGCATGGGGATGACCCTGAACTGGAGGAACATCGGTGAGGAAGACAGCCAAAACCAGAAAGTTCTAACAGACTGTTCAGAGCCTAACTCGTCTTGTGTTTGTTGTCTATCTTTCCCCTCCCCACTCCCACCTCTCCCCCTGCCCCCAACCCAATATAAGCTCCATGATAGCACAAACCTCATCTGGCTTGTTTTCAGCTGTCTTCACAATGTCCAAAACAATGTCTGAAACACAGAAAGTGCCAAAGAAACATTTGTTGAACGACTGTGTATATGAGCACTAATAGTAGAGGCTGCAGAAGTTGCTGTGAGAGCATCAGAGAAGTCTTCGCTAACTCTGCCCTAGGAGTTAGAAGTTTCTCAGCAAGGGCCATTTAAACTGGGCCTTGATGTATGTATAGGAGATCAATAAGTGGAAAAGGAAGTAAAAGGACATCCAGGCGTTGGGGCCAGTTGAAAACATGGAGGTGAGTTCAGGGACCAGTGAGTAATTGAGTGTGACAGGAATGTAGAGTTCAGGGGGGAGGAAGAGTGGAAAGACACAAAGCTGGGGAGATAAGAAGGGCTGTCAAAAAGTCTCCTTATTAAAATCTAACTACCTACCCTGATGTAATACTCTGGAGAGGATAGTGTTTCCAGCCCTCGCTGTTGCCCCAGGAAGGCCCCTCCCTTCAAAAGTTAAGGGTCTTATCAGGAAAGGGGTTAAAGATCTAGTACCAAAGATCTAGTACCCACTGAGAAAGGGGACAGTCATACCCCATAGTTCCTAGAGTTGTCTGAAGTTGGGATAAGGGTGGGACAGGGCACCTCCCAGATTTGGGCGAGTGCTACATGCTGCCCCCTTGTGGCCTCAGCAGAATTAAGCAGTAAGGAGGCTGGCCAGGTGGTCTGTTCATGATCCCAGGGGCCTCCAGCCCCCAGCATCGCCTTCTGGGAAAGTTATCCCAACCACCAGCTGTCTACAGACCAGACCTAACTGCTCTATTTATTCCACGTATACTCAAGGCTGGACCAGTGGGTCTGGGGAGGCAGAGCCAGAGGAGACAGTTCATATTTATAAATCCCTGTCTCTCTCTCTCTCTCTCTCTCTCTCTCTCCTCTCTCTCACTCTCTCTCTCACACACACACACACACACACACCCCACCTTTGGCCAGAAAGCAACTATGTATGCACAGGGGGTCAGGAGACCAATGTTTTGGTTTCAGCTCTACCCCTATTCATGGAATGACCTTGGGCAAGTCACTGCACTTCACTGGGCCTCCTGTGTCTCCATCTGTAACACAGGGATCACCATCCCTCGTCCTGTCTCCCCTTGCAGGGTCATTGTGAAGATCATTGGGAGGACAGATGCTGCAAGTGCTAGGAAAAATGTTTAAGAGTGCTCCGGATGTAAGGGGATCGTGCTGGGTATTAGATAGGGGCTCTCTTGCGCAGCACCAAAGTGTTTGTTTACACCCGCATGGGCCCTGCTGGCGGGGAAATTTAAAGGGAACGTGCTCAGTAAGGCAACTGATCGAAACATTTCCAAAATAAGAATGGAAGTCTGCAGGAAAATGGGGACCCACTGACTGGTCTGAAATTTCAGTTATGCTTGGGTTTTCATGAATGGGAGGAAGAGCAGCAAGGTGGGACTGTGCAGTGACCTCAAAATGAGAGGTTAGCCAGGAAACGAAAAGAGCTGAGCTTCTGCCTTTTCTGAGCCCAGCCTCCCTTCTGGGTGCTTCTCATTCACAAGCGCTCTCTTGAATCCTCTCCACGTGGGGCTGGGCACGTGCTGTCAGTGAATTACCTGCATGTCTCACTGAGACGTGTTTGGGTACAGGACAGTGAGAAAGGCCAGATGATCCCCTTCAGAGAAAAGTCCAGGGCTAGAATGAAGGGGGCAGACCTGACTTCTCATGGTCGACAGTATCACCTGCTTCATCTACCTTGATGACACTGGAGGGGTACCATGTATCCAAAGCCTTACAGCTAGGAAAATCTTTGCTTTTGCTAAAGAATGTTATCTTTCTTTCTTTTAGATGTGAATCTCTTACCTGGTCCCATCTCTCTTTTTGCCCTGGTGGTCAGGAAGCTCAGGATCGAACGTGAAACCTAATTTTAAGAACTCTGTAGGTCTTTGCAGCCAGAATATTTGTTCTTGTTTTCGATGATCCTGATTTCCTACTCAACAATATTCTTCCTAATTCTCATCTGTCATATTTTTTCACTGTGTATGTTTTCAGCCCTACTTTCAAGCCCTGCTGTAGAACCCTTCTGACCTGCTGGCTGACAAGGGGCTTGGGCTACCCTCCACGGCAGATGCCATCCATGCCTTTGGTAATGGGCATGGCCACAGCAGGCAGCTCAGAGTGCCAGCCTGTGCCAAGACAGGAGTGGAGGGACGTACTCGAGTCCTTGCTTAAGGACAGAGAGAGCTTTCTCTGTGAGAGATGCTCTCTTCACCCTCAGCCAAGAAGGACACAGGCTGAATCTGGCCCACGTGTCATACGTAGTCCAGGAAATAAGGCAGGCAGGCAACTCTGAGCAGCAAACGTTCTGATGAACGTTTAAAAAATGAACTTCATTTTTAAAATCAGCTGAAGATCTCAATTTGAATCAGACATGCAGCTCAAGTTCCCTTTGCTTTGGACATCCTCCCTCCTCACAAGGGTGTCCCCCTCCTTCACAGACACCCAACCTGAGGGCAGACCAACCTTTCCAAGCCTTTCCCAAGCAAAGTGGTCCCATGAATGTCCCCAGACACAGAAACCCAGACTCCAAATTATCTAAAATGAGATTTATTGCATTTCATGCAGTTTGAAGTCCATGCAGCAAAGGAGACTAGCATAATTTTTAATGCATTTAAAAATAAAATAAAATTAAAACTGGGGGGTGGGGGGCAAATACACAAAGTCCTAGTCTCCTTGAGTCCCTGGAAGAGAAGGGTTTGGAAATGAAACCATCCACTCCCCATGGCAAATGAGTCTCTTAAATGCACGGAATGTTTCCATGGCCTCTGATGCAAATCCACAGAGCTCTGGGGCAAGAGCAGGGATGCGGGGAGAGGAGCACTAGTGAAAAAGAAGCTACACACGGTCACCTAATTTCACCTGAGGGCAGAACAAGGTGGTAAATCCTGGGGCAGCAGCTGTTCTAAGAGTCAGGAGATGACATACACCCCTGAGGAGATTTGCTCCTAAAAGAAGTGGCAGTAAGAACCAAAAAAAGAAAAACAAAAGAAATATTTCTTCAACCACACTCTTCAAGAAAATGCCATAAATATGTTATTTATTATTTTCATTTCATAGCACTGGACACACAGCTCAACATATTGAAATACTGATTCCGTGGAGAAAAAAAAAGGGAAAAAGGAAATAAAAAATATTGCATCTTTCTGTTGGAGAATCTCTGCCCCCAGGCGTCGGGCGTAGTGCACCAGTGTCCTAGCCTGCAGGAGGCGCTGAGGTCGGCAGGGTCCTCTGGGGAGGGAGGCTGTGCCCATTGCCCGGGGCTGTATGGCAAAAATTGTGTTGGGTGTCCTTGGCCTTGCCAGCTCAGGCCCTCAGTCGCCGGTCACCTGGGGGGCCTGCCCGTCGGAGGGCTGGTTGGCTGATTGGATGAACATGGGTTGGGCGAGGTCCTGGCCGGCAGGCATGGTGACTTGCTGGATCTGGTAGAGCTGCTGCGAGGGGTGGAGAGGAGAGAGTGAGGTCACCCCTGGGAGAGGGGCATGCAGCTCCCTATGGGCCTCGAGTTGGTTGGGGGCCCCAGATACCTCAACCACCACCCATTGCAAGGCGTCAGAGGGAGGAGGGGAAGTGGAGTTCTGCTGCGGTTGGGAGCAGCAGACACAGGAGGCACCAGCCCGGTGAGAGGGGGTATGTGTGGTGGGCGGGGAAGAGGTGCAGGGAGTTGCATTTCCTGTGGCTTTCACTTCTCTGGGCTCTGCCTCTCCCGTTAGCTCAGAGCCTCGAGCTTGCTGCACGCTGTTCCTCTGTGACAAACACAAGCAATTCGAACCACTGTACCAGCAGCTTGGAAGTCAGCATTTCCCCAACTCAGTAATCCTCACTGGCAGGGGCAGTAGGGATTATCCCTTCTCCTCTTTTCCTCAGAATACCTGGCTCAGGCTGAGGCTACGCTGAATCTCCATCTCCTGCATGGGCCCTGATGGGGAGGCAGGTCACCTGGGATTAAACGCTTACTACAGCGAAGACCCGCGAAGATGCTTGCGTAGCCACTACGAAGGTTAGGGCCAACTGGACATGAGTTCTCAGGTGTTTCCAAAAGAAACCAAAAGCTAAGACCCCCTGCCATAGCAGCCCTGGCATGTGAGCCTGGCATCTGGTGCTGGCAGAAGCCAGAGCTGGGTCCTGATGCCAGTTCCTCTCCTTTCTGGGCAGCAGAGAACATAGGCTTAGGCATGTCATCCTATCATGTCCTCAGGGGTCTCTGGCAAGATAGTGCGAAGGGAAAGGGGGCTGGCAAAGGGAAGATCCCTTCCTCATGAGTTTAGAATTACTGAATTCCAGGCACCTAGAGAGCTTGAGAGGTCACATGTTCTCTGCATTTCAACTAATCCATGCGATTAAAAAGAGAGTGGCTTAGAGAAAAACTATTCTTAAAGAAAGGAAACAGGAGACCTGCATGCTAGTCCTGGTTCTGCAATGAACAGCTAAGCAAGCACAGACAAGGCACTTCCCACCTCCAGGGCTCAGTTCACTCATCTGTAAAACAGGGACTGGGGCTACATAATGTCTAGCATTACTGTCAACTCCCACCAAGTCTATAAATCTAGAGGATAGGCAAGACTGTTGTTTTAACAATTTCTGTCCACTCACTGTCAACAGATGACAGGACAGCTGCCCTAGCCATCCAAACCCACAGATTATCACCTGCTACCCTGTCACAACTCCTCACCCTCTGCTCCTGCCTAGGCTGGGTGTCCTACCTGTCCATCCGTGAACTGGCTGAACTGCTGCTGTCCTTGCTGGACCTCTGTCTGTGTGATCTGTAGGAATCAAGACGGCAAAGTAGGCAGATCAGCTGCAGGGTCTGGTCCACTAGTCCACCAGCCCCCAGCTAGGAGAGGGTCGTGAAGATCAAATGGACAATGCACATAAAGTGCCCAGAATGAGGCCTGGCATGGAACAGGGGCTTGATGAGTAGAAGGAAAACAAGGGTCCCTCCCCACCCCCTAGCACAGACAGCTACTCAGAGTTGGCACCACATAGAGGACCCCGGAGCATGCAATATTCAACTTCTGCAACCATCTCTCTTAATGTGCACCTAACTACCCCCCGCCCCACTGAAACCAGCCCCTTGCTAAAAGAGTCTTTCTGGGGCCTGAGGCTCAAGTCAAACAAAAACACCTAGCTCCTAGGTACTGACAGGACAGGGCATAACATTTATGGTTTAGGCAGAAACCCTAAGAGTCTGTCTTTCAACCAGGGAAGTCAGATTGCAAAACACTGGGCAAAGTGGTGAGTGGTCCCTTTCATGCTTGGAAGGTGGGCTCCAAACCAAACCCGTATCACCCAGATTATCTGACTGGAATATGAAACACCCTGGCGAGCAGGTGGCCTTGGCCCTGGAAGCCCTTGTGGCAAACCTATGAAGTGGTTTTTCCGAGAGAGGCCACGTGCAACCCTCTGGCCAAGGCGGGGGGGGGGGGGGGGCGGGGGAGGAAAACATTTATCACATGTACTTAAAATCTTATGTGGGCATTTTAAAGGAAATTTACAGACATGGAGAACTGCATCACATAATGCCAGTTGCTGCAGACAGCTTGGTAGACTAGAAAAAAGACTGAAGAATGTTTGTGTGCGTATATGTTATCTACGGAACATTTGACTAGCTAATGTTTTCTGTGTACCTTCTCCTGGAATCATCACAGCCACCCTGCAAGGTAAGGACTGTCTTCTCGAGTGTCCTCACAATGGGCCAAAACCAACCCATCGGGTCTACCCATGAGGCTATGAGGAAAACAAGGGGACAGGTATGAAAGGGCTTCATGAGGGTTTCTTACTAGTGTTCTTTGTTTTGGGTCTTTCTCCTCCCACCTGCTTGAGGGCAGGAGCTAAGTTTTGTCTATCTCTCAGTGCAAAGTAAGTATTGAAGAAATATCTGCAGAATAAATGAATGATCCTGAGACAAATGGAAAATATTCGTCATAGATGAGAAGGTTTTAACTGTGCCCTGTGGCCAGCAGGATTGCCCTTCACATCAGTTGAGAAGAGTTCCATTCACCTTTAAATTCCATTTACATGTTAACATTCATTCAACAAACGTTTACTGAGCACCTACAAAGTGCCACGTTGTTATAATTACAATCTGTTGTTACACAGACTCTGTCCTCAGGCACCCTCTTCTTGCTTCACTCCTTCCACTCTATACACCCAACTTTCCCCACTTTCTGGCTTTAGTTCCTGGTCTCAAAACTGACCTCTGGGGAACCAAGAACTCTTCCTTCTCATTTCCTCCCACCCTGTGCCATAGAAAGTTTCTGGATCCCAGGCTAGAATCTTACAAGTTTTTGTTTTTGTTTTTTTTAAAAAAGAGGGGTACACTAAAGGGTGGGACCAATCTTGAGATCTGACTGCATGTCAATGAGCCCCAGGAAATTAGGGAAAAGCCCAAATCCTTATGCAAGCCAAGGAATGGGTTTAGAGTGGGCCTTTAAAGATCCCAGAGACTATATGGAACTCAGAAGCCCTGCTTTTGGCTCATTCCTCTTATTTTCCCAAATGAGATCTTTGGAGACCTGCTCTACAAACTCAGCTCTGTCACCACTGTCAATAGATACATCACCAGAAATGCAACTGGGCCAGACGAGTCCAGCTCTTTAACGATCGCTTCTTTTTTTGGGTCTGAGGCAAAAGAATTGATTAACAATGCCTCCCCTTGTCCAGCATCCCCCATCCCCTGCAAATAATACCCACATCCCCCAATCCCCAAGCCCAGGAAGGCAGCCCCCTCGGCACCTGTGGCTCAGCCTTCAATATCTCAGGGCATGAGAGGAGATGAGGAGGGCAGTCTCTGGTTAGGGGTGCATGAGAAGGTAGAAGTGAAAACCTAAGTAGCTTTCCAAGGGGCACAGGAGGTGCCAGATCACAACAGTCATCAGGTTTAAAGATGGAAAATCAGCCTGACGATGAGGCAGTCTGTCAGAAGGCTTCCTCCAGTCAGACCTGCACACACATACTGGGCTTTCTTCAAGTATCCTTGAGGCTTCCCCTGCCTTGAGTTTCCTTGTCGCTCAAGAGCACGATGGTAAGAGACACACTTTGAATCCAATCCTCCGATAAACCCCATCTGTCCCTTGGGGTGCAGAACAGACGTGCGGGGGGTGGAGGCGGCTCTTGCTGAAGGATGAGGTGGCGAGAGTTGTGTGCTGAGCACTTTGTCAGAAGCCAGCTCCAGCTGGTTCCCAACTCAAGCCCTGAATCTCTGCAGCACATACCTGTTGAGCATTGGTGGCAAGCGTCTGGATCTGTCCCTGCACAACCTGGGTGCCTGATACAGGCTGGGCTAAGCGAATATACTGCAGCTGGCCGGCATTCAGCTGCACCTAGGCAGGGGCAGAGACAAACAAACCACCGGAGACTGAATGCAACCTCAAACAAGCAAACTTTCCACCACAAGAAATGGTGACTGTCCCCTACCCGTCCCCACCCCGACCCCTCCAAAAAGGCCAACCCTGAAAAGTTCCTTTTTAACAGAAACTCAAACAAGCAAAACCATAGTATCCCTACCCCGTTAAGTCACACAACACAAAAGAGAATCTGTTCCTTGAATGGACTTGGGGAAAAATTCCCAGAGGATCTTGTCATATATGGGAGGACAGCATGGCTGGACCCTCAACATTCACTGGCTCTTAGCTATTTGCTCACAGTTTATGTTAAGATTTGATGCCAAAGACTGTCTGACATTATCGGAACGCTTATACCTTAAGTGTGGGGCCTTTCTCCCCTCTGTCTCCACCCTTCCCCACCCCTGTCCCCGGGATGGCTGATCTAATACTGAGAAGAGCCCCGGAGTCTGCCAGGAGCCCAAAGCAGATGGCCATCACTCCGCACCACAGCCCTAGAACTGCCCAGCCCCATGCTGCACATCTTCGAAGAGAAAGCTGGCCCGCTTTACTACCTCTGTCCCCAAGAGCCAGGACCAATAGGGGTCTGTGGGACTTTTAGGATCCTTGGTGTTCAGCACTAGCTTCTGGCCAAATACCTCCCAAAGGGAAGCTGAATCAATAAACCTTTCACATAAAACCCCATCATCGGAAACCAAAGCTACAAAAATGCCCTTAAAGTCCCTCATGCTTAAGATTAAGTCTCAGATAATACAATAATACCACATGCTGCATTTAATTGTGTGCTAAAAGCCTTAACTCAGGCTCTTAATGCTACAGCGTAGCATGAAAGCATTAGTGCTTCGAGCATGGGGATGAGGAGAGGACCAAACAGCAGAGAAAACAGTCAGCAAAGGAGGACTACGGACAGTCACACGCAGGATGTGGGGAATGAAGGCGGCTCCAGGAGGGCCAGCAGATTTGGTCTCTCTCTATCTGGAGGCCCAGACACCACCCTCCCTAGCTGCCTAGTCTGCTTTTCTTGTAAGCGTGAGCTTCTTGAGGGTAACAGGCAAGTCATGCCTCTTTGTCCTGGAGCAAAATTTCCCCTTGCCTTCAAGAGCTAACTTCATTGCAGGGGCTTTCACTTCCGTGAGGAAAATGCTGACAGGATGAAGCTTCCGCATGCAGTGTTAAATCAAACTGTTTCTCTGAAACTTCAGACTCAATGAGGATTTGAACCACCAAGAAAAGACTAACACTGAAGCTCCTGGTAGAACGTTCCAGAATTGTCCGCTTAAGGCAAGATGGAGGGACACAAAATCTAAACCCATTAATAATCTGGTTCAAAGGAGACAGGGCAAGGTATTGTGACCTGTAGTCATTTCTCTCCTGAGAACATGCCAAGAGGAGCTGCTGGGAAGTTGTGATGCCAAGCCTAAACTCCCCACTACATCCCACAGTGCAGCTTCCAGGCAACATTAAGTTGCTTATGGGGAGGAAGACAGCTGGGTGGAGGCTTGGGAAACCTCACCTGCCAAGACTGATGGTGGCTGGTACCAGGAGTCACCAGAACTCCTGCCGAGGAACATGGGATGAAAGACCGAAGACCTTGTCCCAGGAGTGGGGGAAGGTATACTGCTGGCCACAGGGATTTTACATTTCCCAGCTGGGAAGAGCTCTTTTGCAGAAACTCAAATGTGACTGAAAAGCTGTGAGCCAAACAGTTCCAAGCAGTTCTTAGAAGCAACCTCTTCTTTCAGGCTTGTGTTTAGGTACTGGTGATGCTCTGCCCTTCAGTCCTCTCTACCACAAGGGTAGGCCTGGGGACCCTCACACCTTTTTAAAATTACAGAGCAAAGAAGCCTACCCCCTGGGCTTTCAAAAGAGGAGCAAAGCTTCCTTCCTAAAGGTCATCACTAATATGAGCACTCTGGTGAGTTTAGAAAATGCAGACTCCTGCAGAAGGTATACAGTGAAGACCAGGTCCTAAATTCTGCAACAAGTCTTCTGTGCCCCAGAGGCTTTAAAAGACTCAAGTTAAAGTTACTACAGGGCTTCTCTGGTGGCGCAGTGGTTGGGAGTCCGCCTGCCAATGCAGGGGACACGGGTTCGAGTCCTGGTCCGGGAAGATCCCACATGCCGCAGAGCAACTAAGCCCGTGTGCCACGACTACTCAGCCCGCGCTCTAGAGCCCGTGAGCCACAACTACTGAGCCCACGTGCCACAACTACTGAAGCCCATGTGCCTAGAGCCCGTGCTCCACAACGGGAGAAGCCACCGCAATGAGAAGCCCGTGCACCGCGACGAAGAGTAGCCCCCGCTCTCCACAATCAGAGAAAGGCCCAGGAGAAGCCACCACAATGAGAAGCCCGTGCACCGCGACGAAGAGTAGCCCCCGCTCTCCACAATCAGAGAAAGGCCCATGCGCAGCAACAAAGACCCAATGCAGACCAAAACAATAAATAAATAAAATAAATTTATTAAAAAAAAAAAGTCACTACAAAGTGTGAACTCTTCTTTGGCTTAGCTGAACTTGTTTTGGTGCCCCCACATGCAAAAATGAGAACGATCTGTGAGAGAAGTCATGGGCTGGTGGCTGCAAGGAATCTGGAATTGATGGGTGTGTGTGGTGCCACTACCCCCAGCCCCACCCGTGGGGGAAGTAAAGGGAGGGGGGGAAAGGGAGATGGAGCGGGGGGATGGCGGGGGAGAGAGATGAAAAGGGAAGAGGTAAACAGAGGGATGCACACACACCCCTTTCCTAAGCCTTCTCCTGGCCTATTACTCTGTTAAGAACAGTCCCCAAAACAGAGTTGAGGATACTTTCTGAACTTTCTTCAAAAAGGAAGTGGTTAACCAAGTCCAAGTGAGTTTCTGTATCTGCCTACATTTCATTTACAGTAGGAAGGGCAAGGGGCAGGAACAGGCTTGCTCCATGTCACTCATTTTCCACATTTTTTTGTGGCAAATTGACCAATGAATAGATGGCAAGTGTTAAGACAAGGACCTTTTTTTTTTTTTTCCACCAAAGAACAAGTACAAGTGAAAAAGCCAACAAATCTAAGAAATGAAATCCCTCAAGGCACACAGGAAGTAGCAGTCCACAGTGAAGGAAAGGATAAGTTAAATGAAAGCCAAAAATACACTTTGCTGCAGGCTCCACTGGGAACTGACTCATGAATATGCAACAAGTGTATTTATGGCCTTCTCTGTACACCTCCCTCTTATTCTCCGCAAATCAAAAGACAGGACTAGGACTGCCTCACAGGGCCTTTGGGTCTTGGCACAGAATAGTGGTTACAATGATTTCTCTGCGTAGGCCGAGTGAGGGGAAATGGAGAGGAGGTGCCCCATCGTGGTGAGCCCGAACCTGGATTAAAGGAAAGCAGAGCGTATACAGTGAAGCAAGTTGTAGTTTGGGGTAATGGGAATATAGGTTTATAACAAAGTGTGTGTACGTGTACGTGTACATGTGTGTGTGTCTGTGTGTGTAAAATCTTTAACTATTTCCTGTTATACTGTTGAGCAAAGTGCCACGCAGACCTTAAGGCAGGGCAGGACTTACCGGGATCTGCTGGATCTCTCCTGTGTTCGTAATGATCTGCTGCATCACCTGCATGGTCTGTCCAGTGCCACTCTGGGCCTGCTGGGCTTGACCCTGCGGCTGGGCCTGGACAATCTGCACCTGCTGACCTTCTCCAACCTGCATGGTCACGGGTGTGGTCTGGAAGGAAGAGTCAAGAGAAAGCTGACTGAGCTCCAGCCCAGAGCCATTAGGCCTACCAAGGGGTTAATAACGAGCAGTTCACCAGGAGCAAACCCCCTCCATGAATGCCTGACCTCATCGCAACACTAACAATACTCAACCTACAGAGTCCTTTGGGCTCAGAGCACTGTTCAAGTCACTCTCCAAAATAAAAGACAGGAAGGCCAAACGGATTTTTAGACTCAGAGTACAGAATATTTGCCTCGGCCCCGAATACCTCTATGCTTCAAATGTTTCAACTCTTCACAGCCCCTTCAATGATAGAAAGGCACATACGGTACAAGAGAATCAAAAGCAACCACCCTAATTTGCCTGAGACATGGCTGAAGTCAAATCTGGAGCAGGTGAGTTTAGAGGGCAAACTAAATGGAAAGTGGGATCAGTATGGGTTAACTAAGCTCAGGAACCTGGGCTCCTCCTCAGGCATGCAGGACACTGGAAGAAACATAAAGGGCACACTGGCTTTCACCCCCATTCAAGCAGCAGAGCGACTCCAGCCCACTCTGGCCAGCCAGCTGCTCTGGACCACAGCACTGCTTCCCACGGGGGAGGCAAACACCCTTAAGACCTGGGCCTTAACTGAGGCTACCCGTAAGTAATGGAATTTCATAAAGCCAGACTTCTAACTTTCTAGAAACAGGAATCGCAGATTTAAGGAATTTCTGTCTAATGTATATGAAGATTCTGTGTTTCACACACACTTAGAGGACTGCCCAATGAAACTTGCTCCTTTGAGAGACAGTAGATTCAAACCGTCAAAAGGATCAGTCATTTCTTTTAATCTCAAAACTTTAGCCCTAGATGTGACCATTACAGATCCCAGCATATCTTGTTCATCTGGCGGTGGTGCTAGTGGAGCCTTTTTAACCATACCTGCACCCCAACCCCTCACTTTGGATATGATTTCTCCCCACTCTGAATTAAGAATCACCTCTTAAGACAACTCTGAGAGTCTTAATGAATCCTGGGATTCAATCGATGCTGTTATTCTGATGCTCTCACTTTCTGACTGCACAGGTCTACTCTGCATCTAAAGTTACAAGGGAAGGGGATATGTTCTGAGAACTGTAGATGGGACTCAAGGGATTACTAGGTAAGGAGAAATTACTACAAACTGCAAGAGGGTAGGGAAGAAAGACGACAGAGGGCAATACATGCAGTGGGTTAGGTCAACAGGAAACACCTCCTATACTCACACCATGATTTCCAACTCAGCCTGTTCCCCAAACCTCCAGTAATAAATGTTTCCAATTTTATGACAGAAAACGCAGGATTCACTTTAACAAATTATGCTTTTCTTCCAAGTTTAATAGGTATTGGTCCTGCAAAGGTATCTGAACTCTATTTGAAACAACGATTCCTGCAGGTCCGCGGAGGTGTGACACAGCACAAGGCCACCCTGGACCAGCCAGACAGCGAAACAACAGGAGATGCTGGGAGGAACCAACTTCACCGCCCTCACAAGCCTTATCAGCTCCAAGCTGAGCAAGTCTGGGGTGGCAAAGAAGAGGTAGGTGAAATTCTCGCTGACTAAAAAAAATGCATACTGCCAACTCATCACTGTACTACCAACTCAATTTTCCCAAGAGGATTTCCAAGGTATTTCTAAATCATTTCAGGAAAACGAGGGCTCGTGTTAGCATGGCAGATGTCAAATCACATATGGCATGCCCTGCTGTCGGGGCACAACAGCCATGAGCTTCTTAGAATGGTCAGCCAATCAGAGCCAGCTCTTGGCAGACTCCCTTGAAGTTTGCTCTGTACAGGGATAAGCCTCTGGCAGGTAAAGCTCTCACCACTGCAGAGGCACAAGCATTAGCCAAAGAAGGTCCCTCAGGCATCATGGTGCAGTGGATGCCTTGAGGCAGGGACTGGGCTGTGATCGTCTTTAAACCCCGTCTGCCTAACACTGTGTCTTGCAAAGAGCAAGCACTCAATAAATTTCTGTTACATGGATAAGAAAATGGGCAGGGAATAAATCCTAAAATCATAATAATATTTAAATCTACCCCTGTCCCAACCTTTTTCTTTAGGCAAACTCAGCTCCTTACTAGAATACACATGGCTGTTTGGGATGTGTCCTCTGCCTATCTTTTCAACCTGCCTAGACGGTCCGCTATGCTGATTGTACCCTCCCCTCCTACCATTTTCCCCGTGCTGTTTCTCACCTCCAAGCCTTTGCTCGTGCTGTGCCCTCTCCTGGGAAAGCCCTCCTTCCCTCTTTATTTGATTCATTTCCATTGTTCCCTCTAAGACTCATATTATTCCCTTCAGGGAAGTTTCTCTGACATCTCCTTCCACCTCCCTCACATCTTTGTTAGGTACCCACTTTGAAGTGCTCCCATAACACCCTCTACACAATCCTAAGAATATCTTATACTTCCCACGTGGCAAGTGGTGTAACCTTCAAGTATTTGTAGCCCCAACTAGATTCCTGAATTCTTTAAAACAGGGACTGTTTTATTCATGCTTGTGTCCCCAACACATAGCATTGGATTTTATCTAAGAGGATGTTCAATGTTTGATGAATAAATAAATTAATGATTGGCAGGGAATCTGGAGTCAGAGCTCAGAAAACATAGTTCTCCCTAGGGGCAGGACAGGGATAAAGATGCAGACGTACAGAATGGACTTGAGGACACGGGGGTGGCAGGGAAGCTGGGACGAAGTGAGAGTAGCATTGACATATATACACTACCAAATATAGACAGCTAGTGGGAAGCAGCCGCATAGCACAGGGAGATCAGCTCAGTGCTTTGTGACCACCTAGAGGGGTGGGAAAGGGAGGGTGGGAGGGAGGCTCAAGAGGGAGGGGATATGCGGACATATGTATACGTATAGCTGACTCACTTTGTTGTACAGCAGAAACTAACACCACGTTGTAAAGCAATTATACTCCAATAAAGACGTACAAAAACAAAAACACATAGTTCTCTTCAGCCTCTCATGATCCCCAACCACGTGGATGTTACTGCTTTCAGACAGAGAAGGAATCTTCTGATTACTACTGTAAAAACAAAGTCACCCGACACAAATCTGGTGGGACACAGAAATGATGGGGAAAAGGGGAGGAGAGGTGTGCAAGCTGGCAACGATGCCTGACCTCCTCCTTGAGGGTACAAATTCCAATTCTGGTGGGAGACACAGACAGCAGGCACGGAGTCCACTTAAAAGATGTCACTAGGCTTCCCTGGTGGCGCAGTGGTTGAGGGTCCGCCTGCCGATGCAGGGGGCGCGGGTTCGTGCCCCGGTCCGGGAGAATCCCACGTGTTGCGGGGCGGCTGGGCCCGTGGGCCACGGCCGCTGAGCCTGCGTGTCCGGAGCCTGTGCTCCGCAGCGGGAGAGGCCACAGCAGTGAGAGGCCCGCGTACCGCAAAAAAAAAAAAAAGATGTCACTCCTCTTCATGGGGGCAATATAAAGATTCTTTTCCTCCTACAACTTTTTAGGGATCCTGGAGAATGTCTTGCTCACTGCACTTTCCTCATGTGACCCACAAGGAAACCAGGGTCCAGAGAGATCAGGTGACACGTCACCTCAGTGGCTGAATCCGGGGAAAAGCCCAGGTCTCCAGAATTCAAATCCAGTCCTCTACGGGACCGGGCGATCTGACCGCCCCTCTGCCCCAGCCACACTTGGCCCATCCCAAACCTAAGAGGTGCTGTGTGGCTGGGCCGGCGCCCTCCGCGGTTCACAGACCTGGCCCTGCTGAGGCTGTGCAATGATGATCTGCCCGGGCTGGATGGTGGTCGTGGCGCTGCTGGTCTGCGGGCCTTGCTGCTGCCCCTGGACCTGCACGGCAGTGGGCTGCTGAGCCAGCGTAAAGTAGTACTGCACGGGCTCGGCGGGGGGCACCGACTGACGCACCTCCTCCTGTGGGGCAGAAGCAGGCACAGGTAAGAGGAAAAGAACCGGCTCAGCAGCTGCCACAGTGAATTTCCA
>NW_006780610.1:1119690-1137482 GCF_000442215.2 Lipotes vexillifer
TCTGAAGCCAAGACAAAGTGGAATTCGAAGAGACCAGTTGTGCTAAATCAAACTAAAAATAACAGATTCCACAGGCTTCACAAAACACACAGCCAATTTTCTGAAGTACAGAGTAATCACCCACTGTGCAATGAGTTGCAAATGGGCAAATAATTACTGTAACTAAAAACCACGCACTAGCAGCGCTTGGTAGTAAATGCCATCAAGGCCTATGACCTGAGAAGAGTGCTAACGGCAAGCACCCCGAGTACCATGCTCTCAGGCTGCCTCCCAATCTCCCAAACAGGCAGCACTCTGTATTTCGTTCCCACCACCTCAGGAGGGAACGAGCAGGGGAAAGGGAAACAGGGCTTTTTCTGGATGGGAATTTCAGAATCAAATGTCAGGATCAAGAACACTGGTAGGCAAGAGCCCAGCTTTTCAGAGCATGTCGAGAGCTCTGTGGTCACTGAGGCCATGTCTATCCAGCATCACATCTGGTTTGGTGGTACTTAGCCACAGAAGCGCAACCCAGGGGGCCTGAGGGACAGCCCTCCAGTGGGGTGGCCTCTGGCCGATCTTCGGTGAAGAGACCGTTCCTTCTTCAGCTGACGTGTTCCATGGCAGAAGGAGTAAACAACCCTCTCCCAGCCACCTCGAGCTCACAGCTGAGAGTGTAGGATGTTTACACACACTACGGCATGGTTACAGCCTGAGGGTCCAGGGTTGGCCAGCCCCTGACCACTGACACAGATCGGCGTCTGCTCCGGAGGGCCCTGCGACACATGGTGCCCTGCCTGGGACAACAAAAACAACAGAAACATACAACCACTTGGGCTTGTTAAGCAAAATATCAGCTAAATTTACTCACTTCCATGTTCTGGACTAAGTTTGCCAGGTTCAAGGAAAGAGGAAAAGAAGACACTTCTTCAAGGTACAGAGACCCTATGGACCAAAGCTCTCCAAAGTGACATTTACAACGTTGGTACTGACCCCATCCCCAATCTGTGCTTCCACAGTCCGTTTCTCATTACACTTTTTTTGTACTTGCTTGGAAAATTCCACTACTTTCCCTGCTAGAATGAAAGCCCTATGAAGGCAAAACCTCGCTCTCTCTTGCTCCCCACTGTCGCTACCACCTGTCTCCTTGCAGGCACTCAGTAAGCAGTTGCTGAATGATGAATGGATTCATAGAGCCGGGCAGACAACTGGAGGTAGCAAAGTACTTTTTTTAACCCAAGTTAGGAGTATGACAAATTCTCTTGAACCCAACGGCTGTTAGCAATAGAAAAGAATCCCTAATTTCTTGCTACCTCTAGGATTCTGTGGCCACAGTGCAGGAGACACGCCTGTCCGCTAAAGAACGGGGCTGGGTATTCTTTTGCTTGCCCGGTGACTGGGGGCCCAGGATACTAAAACTAGGACTCCTGATACCTAGCCCCTGAGAAACTTGGATCTCTGCATGACAAGGTTCCCTAATGGCCATTCACCCAGTCTAGGCAGACACTTGTAACATTCTGGGTTTCTAAGCTAGTCCTCAAACATGAACCAACTTTCTAAGTTAATGTATTCTGTGCTGCAGGCCCAAACAGTTTGAACCCTGGACATGATCATGCTGAGGCAGAAGAAAAAGGAGGTGCCCTTTTATTTTCATCTAGGTCTCAGTTTCCAGAACAACTTAACTGTGACAACATCACCTCCACTTCAACTCCAACTTCTCACCATTATAAATAAAGGTCAGCCAGTCAACTTGATCTTGGCTGTGACAGGGATAATACTGATACCCTCCTTAGCGAAGAAACAAAGGCCAACTACTCTTTTCAAGGCTCCTGAAATAGGTTCAGTGAATTTATTTTCCACTCAGAACTCCCTTCCCATTCTATAAAAAACATCGACCACTAAAATCCAAACTAACCTGGAAAAGCTCTTGGGTGATGAGAGGGTATAGAGGACTAAGACCCCTAGAACTAACTGGTAGGAAGTCTTAGGGAGTAGGGAGCCACAGGCATTTACCAGCCCTGACCTATCATTGTTCTGTCTCCAGCTGTCCTTGACTGTAGCTAATCTGCAAGTGAATATGGTCTTTTTGCCAGACAAAGAGCAAACCCTTTAAGTACCCCTTTCAGAAGCTAAAATATCCCTTGCCAAAAGCTGTGAGAACACGTAAAGAGCTTCTCCTATGATGCCTACTGTATGCTCTTCAACTGTTTATGAACTAGGCAGTGTCTAGGACACTTCTGTGAGTATCCAACAGAGGCACCAAGGTCTGTGTTGTGAGGACAGGCACGACAGTTCTCAAATCACTGGATGGAAGGAGGCATATTTAAGCTTCTTCTGCAGTATGAATGCTCATTCCGCCAATGGAGGTCAAGCTAGCAAGGGAGTGATTATGATTGGTTTAAAGAAATGGGTGAAGAGGAAATGACATTTCAATGAGCAGGAACTTTCAGCTCGCAGTTTTAGTGGGGCAGAAGTCAGGCCTCAACTATCTTCCGCTTGAGTAGTCTTTACTTGCTTCCCCAAAGAACAAGAAGACATCCCCACGCGTCTCAGAGAAGTCAAGGGCCTTAGATCCACAACTCAGTATTTCTGGCTCGTTTCTTTCCCGAGCAGTGGGAAATCACCCCCTGTGCTAGAACAATCTCTGAATGACTGGATCAATCCAGAATGGGGTACTTGCCCAGCTTTAGCAGTGGCCTCCCCATCCAGAGTGCCTGCTCTTGGAATCTCTTCAGAAGTAGAGTCTGATAGACAACGCCAGAGAACGAGCAGCCTCACATCCTAGAGCCATCACCACAGTGCTGTGCAGCCAGCCCCAGACTGGAAAAAAGCACATTTGCCTCAGTAGTAAGAATGAACTGCTGCCTCCTTCAGAAAGGGTGAGTTTTGGAGAGTAGGCGCTTTTAAAGGACTTAAGGAAGGTGCCAGCCAATTTGGAGCTTGGGAAAACATCATGTCTACAGAGGATTACAAGTGCTATCTTAGAATTTCAGGCCAGCTTTCAGCAATCTCAACCTTTCAAACGCCAGGCAGTAGCTGTCCCGAACAGGATGCCATCAATGGCCTGAACACCCGCAAAGAACTGAACCTGTTCAGTTCAGAAACTGAGCTGTTTCAGCTAGACACACTTTAAAGGAGATGGATCATAGCATTCCGAGTCAGGCTAGGATGTAACAAGGAGCTCTCTGACACCCTAAGAGAGTCAAGCACTGAGGACGCTGGAGGAAGGGAGAGGACACGACCATTCTCTCTAGCCAGCTGGCTCGGCAGGCAGCCCCAGGGAACAAGCAGGAGTTGATGCAAGGAGCCCGAGCAAGGCCTGATTTTGTCACAGAGCTCACCACCTTGGTCTAAAGGGGGCTTCTGAAACAAATTCCAACAAGGAGAATGGGTGAATGGTATCGACTGTTCTGAAGGAAGCGAAGTGGTCTGAGTTCTTGTTGTAGTGACTTCTCAGAGAGGAGGGAAGCACTAAGAGGAGGAACTGAGCCGTGGGCACAAACCTGCAATGTTTCAAAGGCGATGCACAGCAGGACGACCGTGGCAGCCTGCCGCTGTAAACATCCGACTGAAAGCTCCCTGGAACGCCTTACAGCTTCCAGTCAAGGATGTTTACAGTAGCAAAGACTGCCCAGAAAGAACGAAGACGCAGTGAGGCACCCCGCTCTAGGAAGGAGGTGCAGAGGGCTTGCTAACCCAAAGACCCTCAGGCAGGGTCGGGGTTACAAAGGGTGTTTAAGATGCCCACTTCTACACTCTCTTACTCGTTATTAACATGAGACGGCACAGGAGAATGGTCGTCACTGAATGACTCCTGTTTCTAAGGACAATACACTATGAAATGATTCATTAAAAACACTTAAAATTTTATTAACAAAACAGAGAAAGCAGATCAAGGCTCAGCTTTGCTCCTGCCAGACTCTGCCACTATTCCCCAAGCACCTCTACTACATCTAGTGAGTCATGCAATCTGCATGCCTAAAATGATGAGCTAGCTATACAGGAGAGGGGTCTATCACAATTGCAGTTAAGAGCTTTATGCACCCAAAGTGCTGAAAAACAATGGTGTGACCTCTGGAGAGGAGCAGACAAGAGCAGGAAAGGCAGACACTCATTCTTTCTCATGACTGCTTAGAAAGGTTGCTTAAGTGGTGGTTCTCAAATATGGTTACACATTAAAAGCATCCGGAGAGCTTTAAAAAGCACTAATGCCTGGGCCTCCCCCTCGCAGATTCTGATTCAGCTGGTGTAGGGGCGGGGCCTAGGGACTGGTATTTTTTAAACCCTAACAGGTGATTCTAATGTGCAGCCAGCGCACTGTGCAGAGAACCACAATCTAGACTAAGAGAAAACCCAGTCCACTCACTCCAGAAACCACTATGCACATACAGAAGCTGTTGCTTGGAAATCTAAAATCTGTAACTTGCTCTCCCACCCCAGATTAAGAACTCTGACAGACTTCCTAGGATACCTCGAAATGAGCTTCACTTTACTGTTGTAACTAACGTCTTTCATTTTCATTTTGTCTGTTTTCACTGAAATACCACCTCAGAGGCACTGAGTTAAAAGCATCCCTAAATGAGTAACAGAAGGAGATGTTAAGGATGGATCTGGTCTACAGAAAGAAAAGCAAAAGAAGAGCAAATGACTTGTGCTGAGAGAGGAAAAGGAGCGTATCTGACACCAGGATGCAAGGCACTCTCTAGTCAGCAGCAGCAGCACCAGGAGCAATGCCTTCCCAGCTCACCTGACGCTTTGGTGGTTTCAGCTCATCTCTTGGAACAATATCGATGAGAAAGTCAAACTGATCAAATTTTGTAATTGCCATGGCGATATCATTCCTCTGTAACAAAGAAAAGCAGAGTGAAAAATTAGCCTGGGGAGAAACTAGTTCACCTGGCTTTCTACTCTCCAAGTTACAAGTAAGGTAAGATGATGACTTCTAAGCCAACCTAAGTACCCATGGCCAAGCCTACAGGCCAAAAGTAGTTCAACCAAACTCTTATAAACTTCAAATGATCAGACTTGATGGACAAACACTGACAAAAAAGAGATAAATGTAGCTCATGCTCTACAAACTGTATATCTGAGCCTCCAACTATTACCACCTCTGCTGGATCCTAAATTATCATCCTCCAGATACATCTGTACAAATCTGGCAATCTTAACTGACACGTTTCTGGTCATTCTGTGGTTAGCAAGGTTAGACTATCATTCAACCTTATAACTTTTGAAGCCCCTAAATAATATTTTGGCTCTTTGGTTCACAAGTAGTTATAATCTATTTTGAATCTCTTAGCTGAAATCCTAATTCAATAACTTTTTGCAATATTTTCTAGTCATTGGATCTATATATGTTAGTTCCTACAAGGCTACAATTTTTATTTTGAAATTCAAAATCACAATGTCAAATCCACAGTTTAAATCTTGTTCCACGTGACATGAACACTGGAAGCCTGATGTCACTAGAATAGAGGCAGGGTGGGTAGAGACCAAGTCAGCTGACTAACGCTACTGAAACCAAGGCCTGCTCTGATGGCGTTCTTTCTAAGAGTGACACTCCCTTTCTTTAAATAATAAAATCAAAAGATTTTTAATTAAAAACCAACACACTATGTATACTTAAGATCTGTGTACTTCACTGTATGACAATTTCACAGCAAAGGAAAAAACAGAAAAAAATAGTGAACTATGGTGAGTGAGACATGTGTTGAAGTGTTCAGGGGAATGTAAACTTTTAAATGCACATAAAAATAGATGACTTGGGGTTCCCTGATGGCGCAGTAGTTAAGAATCCGCCTGTCAATGCAGGGGACACGGGTTCGAGCCCTGGTCCGGGAAGATCCCACATGCCATGGAACAACTAAGCCTGTGTGCCACAACTACTGAGCCTGAGCTCTAGAGCCCACGAGCCACAACTACCGAGCCCACGTGCCACAACTACTGAAGCCCGCACACATAGAGCCCACGCTCCGCAACGATCCACCGCAATAAGAAGCCCACGCATTGCAACGAAGAGTAGCCCCCACTTGCCCACGTGCAGCAATGAAGACACAGTGCAGCCAAAAATAAATTAAAAATAAAAACAAATAAATAAACTGACTTTGGAGCAGCAATGGTGGCTATGCATCTTCAAAAAAAAAATAGATGACTTGATGGATAGAGGGAAAGACAGACATAGGAACAAAACAAGTAAAATGTTAACAGTAGGATCTAGGCGTTGTTAGGTAGGATCTAGGATCTTGTGTGTGTTAGCATGTTGACTTTTCCAACATAATAAAATGTTGGAGGGAAAAGTCAACAGGCTAACAGAAATCCTTAGCAAGCTCTATATATCACATCTTAAAAGAAGGTGACTCATCAGACAAAATAGGAGGGGATGGAAATTTTCCTTCCCTTGTCTTTGTGATGGCCCCAAGCCACTGAAATGCAAAACTCCAGTCCACCCTTCTTGCCAGCCACCAGCTTGATAATAAACCCTCCCAACCGAAGCAGGGCACATCTTAAGGCTGCCAGGTCTCATTTAAGATTAGTACGATACAGTATCATGTTCTTGATGATGTCACCTACTCAAGCTACCCAAATGGCTCATCAATGGATAGAATGAGGGGGAGAAAAAGAAAAATCACCTCCAAACATACACCAAAGTGTTCTACAGAATTTTGGAAACATATACTTAAACGGGTCTTTTTAACATTTTCATTTTGCCTTTTTTAATGCTAGTATTTTACTGATTATCATATTTAGTAAAAAAAAAAAAAAATACAGAAATCTTAAGTACACAGCTTGATGAATTTGAATAAATATATGCACCCAGGTAGCTATCACCCAGATAAGAACAGACAAAGTTTCCTTCTATCCCTTTCCAGTCAACTTCCTTCCCCTACCAATCTGAGGCAACAACAACTCTGATTTCTATCATCACAGACGGTGATAGTATATGGTGTACGTGCTATGTAAATTTTTTTTTTTTTTTCTTTTTTCGGTACGCGGGCCTCTCACTGTTGTGGCCTCTCCCATTGAGGAGCACAGGCTCCGGACGCGCAGGCTCAGCGGCCATGGCTCACGGGCCTAGCCGCTCCGTGGCATGTGGGATCTTCCCAGAACGGGGCACGAACCCGTGTCCCCTGCATCGGCAGGCGGACTCTCAACCACTGCGCCACCAGGGAAGCCCTATGTAAATTTTTTCCTCTGGTTTCTTTTGCTTAATATTATTGAGATTCATCCATGTTGTTGTATGAATAAACACTTTGCTTCTTTTATTGTTGAGTAGTAATCCATTTTATGAATATATCAATTTGTTAATATATTTACATCTTGATGGATATTTGAGTTGTTTCCAGTTTTTAGCTATTATAAACAAGGTTGTTATGAACATTCCAATACAACAATGTCCACACTTGGGTGTACACATAGGAGTGGAATGGCTGGGTCTTAGAATAAGGAACATGTTTAACTTTATTAGAAAGTGCCAAATAGTTTTCCAAGGTGATCGCACCTTACATTCTGACCAGCAATAAATGTTTCAGTCACTTCACTTCCTTGTCAACACTTGGTATTGTCAGTCTTTTTAATTTTAGCCATTGTAGTAGATGTAAACCAGTATCTCATTGTGGTTTTAATCTGTATTTCCCAGATGACAAATGATGTTGTATACCTTTTCATATGCTTATTGGTCATCTGGGTATCTTCTTTTTTGAAGGGCCTGTTCAAGTGCTTTGCCCATTTTATTTTTTAATCTGAATTGATCTTGAAGGTAGCTTTAATTGGATCTCTCTAGATTCATAGACTTCCTTCAAGACAGCATAAAATAAGTTTTCAATGTCTAGCTGCACTAGAATATAGACTTCCCAAGGGTAGGAATTTTTGTCTGTTTTGTGTATTAGTCCCCAGGGCCTAGAACAGTGCTTGGCACATTGTGGGTATTCATTTAATATCTATAAGATAAATGAGCAAAAGCATGCATTTTCAATTTTGGAGATAAAGGGAAACAGAAAGCATAATTTACTTCCTTGGCTTTGCTGTTAAAATACTATCACTCTTGTATCTGTCGCACCCTTCCTCTTATGTCTGGGAAACCTTTCCTCTAACAACTAGGGCCTGGATGTTGAGCGGAGGGCCTCTAGAGCCAATGACCAAGGGGTCCTCATACAACATGAATGCTGATTTGCTGGATTAAAATAAAAAAGGAAACATGAAAGAAAAAAGGATTCCCAGGAAAGTAGGGAAGGAACGAAAAGGCTAACGAGGTTAGTGAGACTATTCTTCCTGGGACTGTCCTTTTCTAGAGTCTCTCAAGGCTTCCAACCAGAAGTTGTTTAGATCTGGAAATAGATAAATACCACTTTAGCCTCTGTTTATAGTGAGAGCTCACAAAGTACAAAGTTCAGTCACTGAGCTGTGAAAAACAGGAGAGTTGGAAATTAAGATTCTTGGTGGGGAAATACAGACTATCTTGGCTATATGGTCTGCCTGCCTCCCACCAGCAGAGGAAGATGCCAGTTAAACATATCAGCTTGACAGAGTCCTAAGGAAAAACAAAAACTTTGGTCCAAAGCCATGCAACAGAAGAAGGCAAAGGCAGCTCTTGCCTAATTTTCTACAATATTACCTGAAGAGTCCGGCGCTTGTTATCCTCTGTGTGGATCCAGGCTCGAAGAGTCAACTCAGTGATAAAAATCTGGGCCGCCTTGGCAAACAGCACAGGGGCTTCTGCACTGATCATCTGTAACAGACGTAGGCCCTCCCTGTCAATCACCAGCAAGTCATTCAAACGAGTCAGTTCGTCGCTTACCTCATGTCCTACTCTTGGGCTATGGGGAAAGGGCTAGAAAACAAGAAGGTGGTAGCCTTACAAGATTCCAAGGTTTAATAAATCCACGAGTAGGGACAAAGCAGGTAGCAGATAGAAGAAGGGAAGAGGGAAAAAGGATATTTATCTAGCACGTACCATGCACTTTCTTTCTCTCATAATAGCCTTTCAGAGAAACTAGGGTTTAGGAGAGATGAAGTGATTTGCCTATGGCCATAGAGCCAGTAAGTGGTAGGATTTAGGTTCTAATCCAAAGGGAGATAATGTGGGGAAAGATAATGAGTATGAGAGCCAACGGATTTAGGGAAAATCTCTGGCTTCCCATCCTTTTGGGCTTTATTTTTCACATAGTGAAAAAGAGGATAACAACCTTCCAGGGTTGTTGTGGGAATCAAATGAGATAATATATATAAAAGCACCCAGCACAAGGCCTGGCACACAGTAAGTGCTCAAGTAATGCAAGCTGCCTTGCCAAGTCTGAGTTCAAAGTTCAAACTCTTGGTCAAACAAAGCTCTGAACCCTTTGGTGAGGTGGTCTATGCAGGATATAGCCACGGGAAGAGCTCTGGAGTTAAGGAAGTAGGAGGTGAGAATTGGGATCTCGGTTCTCCTACTCCGGGAGAGACACTTTTAACCTCTTTGTGTCTATTTCCATATCTAGAGAATGGTGAAACTAACAATTCTTATCCTATCAAATCTCACAGGGTTACTATGAGGAAGAAGTGAGCTAATAAAAGGGAAAACTGTGGTAAACTGTTAGCTTTCCACACAAATACAAGAGACTATCAATTTTGAGTGGAAAGAGAGACAGTTGCTCTTTTCCTGTGAGAACTGTAACAGGATGTGGACTCCTAGGAATACAGAAAAGGCCACCCCCAAGTAAATCCTCTCACAAGTATAAATCATGTGAAAAAACTCACATATAGAAAAGTCAGAACAAGTGCAATATCATTATCAAACATTTCTTAGAGCTCAGATCAACCAACTAGAGATTGCAGTAAGATGCTAGGAAGACGTCACTGTCCTGTTGATGTGATGATACATGTTCACATTACATAGTGGAAAGAATCGGGCGATTCAAAAAGCAAATACTCAGCATCTTTTCAACATCTGGAAAACAGGATATCCCAATTTTCAGAGAAGACCATAAACAATTAAAACTGTTCAATTTTAGCTCACATAACAATTTTAGAGAGAATCCAAATAAAAAAGCAACAGACAATATTATTTTCATTTTTGTTTAATTAAACTTTGAGCTCTAGAGAAATGAGCAATAATTTTCCCATCGTTTTACTTTCAATATGAATAATGAAAATGAATGTGAATTCACCTTCACATCTTCATCCAGTTTCATAATCTTCTTAATACGAGCCAGTGGGAGTTCCTGCACTCGGAAATCTTTCTGAAATGAGTAACGACAGGTACATAAATGGTAGGAATAATCAACAAGGCATGACAGGCAGCATGAAACACTCTGATTGGTTTAGTCCCTCCTTTCAGAAAATATGGCAGGAGAGGAAGTACACATGAAATTAACAAAATACAAGCTCTAGAGGCAAAATACTTCTTAACCAAGGCAGAGCTTCAGACAAAGGGTTTCAGGATAAACTTATGATGGCTTCTAACAGTGCCCTCATGAAAAGTGGCCCCAAACAATACCAGATTCTTTGCCAGCACAATATAGAGATGTATTATACGTGTCTTCCCCCCACCCAAGAAAGTTTACCAGCTTGCATGCAGGTTAAAATGAGGTTTTTGTCTTGGGGATTTTCCTCCAGTTCTTCCTTCTAATCAAGGACTTCAAGGGCAAGTGCCTGCAGCACCTGACCATAGTGACTGTTCTCATCAGCCAATGTGGCACTGCCTATTTCTTTTTTTGTTTTTTTGGTTTTTTTTTTTTTGCGGTACACGGGCCTCTCACTGTTGTGGCCTCTCCCGTTGCGGAGCACAGGCTCCGGACGCGCAGGCTCAGTGGCCACGGCTCACGAGCCCAGCCGCTCCGCGGCATGTGGGATCTTCCCGGACTGGGGCACGAACCCGTGTCCCCTGCATCGGTAGGCGGACTCTCAACCACTGCGCCACCAGGGAAGCCCAGCACTGCCTATTTCTGACCTTTGCACTAATGTGACACCAGAAATTGGGGAGGAGCTCCTTTCCCATCACAGCAGCAAAGGCCTTGTCTCCAAAATCTGCTTGGGGGTGGGGGTGGGAGTAGAAGAGTATGGAAAAAGGGTAAGGGTGAATATATCAGCTGTCATTTAGGAATAGCCCTGTCAATTTTTTCTTAACAAACAAGACTAAGCTGGGGAGAAACCATTTAACTTTACTGTGGATAGGATTTAGGAAAGGGATTTTCAATTAGCACTACTCAATTACTTGCAGTTTAAGCGCTTTTTCATTTTATTTTGATACTACTGGTATTTAAACACATGGCTAATGATGGATGCAATTCTAGAAATAAAAATCAATTTTGGGTTTCAGAGCTGCAATGAAGAGAAAGGTGCAAAGGCAGAGATTAGCTAAAATCAGCAAAATCCCTACTGGGACTAGGTGTCAAATGATTGATTCTATAAGTAGTCTGAAATGTGACTCACCAAACCCAATACGCTCACCTGGGAATTTACATCAACACATTACCGACGAAGCAGCTCTTATTTGAGATTTGGTATAATTAACATGCATTAGTGAACTTTCTTTTCCAAGACCAACAGAAAACCTCAACTATACATCAAAGAAGGCAGTGGGGCATTTTGGAAAAACACCACCAGCCTTCCCAGACTCTATTTTATGAATACAGAAGAGCAACTATTAGGATAAAATGTACACTGAGACATCTTACTTACTTACTTACTTAATTTATTTATTTATTTGGCCATGCCGGGCAGCATGCAGGATCTTAGTTCCCCGACCGGGGACGAACCCATGCCCCCTGCAGTGGAAGCATGGAGTCCTAACCACTGCACCGCCAGGGAAGTCCCAAGATGTCTAATTACTCCACCCAAACCCAACAAGCTGCTTGGCTACCTACCACTCACCTCTACAAATTTCCAGCACTAATTTTTCATCTTTTCCTTTTCCAAATTAGGTATCAGCATTTTCCATAAGCCTCTAAAAATCTAACCCTGGAGTGGTAGAGGCTTAGAAGTCCAGTTTATTAAAGTTTCACCAAAGGAGACAGCAGGAGACATACTATTCTTATTTTTTTCTCCTCCTCTTTCATTTATTACTTCATGCAACTCAACTAACAGCAAATGTATGATACCTACTACTATGCGGAAGATGCAAATATATTCTTACCTTTGAATAGACAAATAGTTTAATTGTTAGAGACTATCACATAAGAACATTATAATCCCCTATCCTATACTAGAATGGGGGTGTAAAATCCCACACGGAAAAGAAAGAAATGACCAGCTGGCAATGGGAGGTGTGGGGCGCTGGAGTGAGCGAGAGGAACGGGCAAATGTTCCACAGAGGGGCTGAATCTGAATTATATCTAGGGATACTGCAAATCTGCTTGCCGGAAAAGTATGTTATTCAGACAGAAGAAACAGCATGCACAGAAGCACAGAGACAAAAAACCTGGCCTATTTAAGTTTTCAATGTATGACCTTAGTACAGAGGGGAACAGCAGGAAAGGGAATGCTGGATTGGGGCCAGACTCTAAAGGGATTTTAAAAAAAACATTTAACTACAGAAATCAATCACTGGTCTTCTTTCTTGTGTGGCATATCACACAAAATGATGATGTTAAACAGAAATGCCAAAGAGAATACTAGGGATGATAATTCCTTTGGAAGGCCTCCCAGGATGATACACAAAGAACAAGATTATGACCACAAGATTTAGGTCTCTTGCAAGTGTGCTCTCATTTGGCTTGGTTATTTAATGTAATTCCCACAAGACTGTTCTAAGATTACTTAACTAAAGCCCAAAGCTAATAAAAAGACCTCCTTCCCTAACTTGAAAGAATAAAATATTACTTTTAGAATTTCTATGAGACTATTCTTTAATTAAAAGAAAAAACAAGAAAAGGTCAAGGATATCATCCCCACCTTGATTAGGTGTAAAATGAGGCAGAAATTTACAAAAAGCTCTGCTCTAAGCCCCACCAACCTTTTCTTTTGTGAGAAACTTTCTCATGATCCCCAAACCTTGAGATCTTAAAGGATCTTCAGATGTGCGTGTGTGGCTCATTATCGCTGACAACAGCCCAGTTTTCTACAATCTCAGCCTAGCTTTCCAGTCACATGTAAGGGTTTACAACAAGCTTATTGGAGAGGGGAGCCCCTTCACTATCAGTAAATTGGCTTTCAAGTCAATGCTCCCCTTGTCACTGGAAACCATGCAACTGACATGAGTAACATTAAACTTCTTCTCTTGATGCTAATCCAAGTGGAAGAACAACTAACACATTTTACTCTTGGGAGTGACATCAGCATATGGTAGAAGAGCAGATTCTCTCAGAACATTCTCGTGCTCCTGAGCACAACCACAGAACTACACTTAAAAATGCTGCCAACGGGGCTTCCCTGGTGGCGCAGTGGTTGAGAGTCCGCCTGCCGATGCAGGGGACGCGGGTTCGTGCCCCGGTCTGGGAAGATCCCACATGCCGCGGAGCGGCTAGGCCCGTGAGCCATGGCCGCTGAGGCTGCACATCCGGAGCCTGTGCTCCGCAATGGGAGAGGCCACAACAGTGAGAGGCCCGCGTACCGCAAAAAAAAAAAAAAAAATGCTGCCAACTGAAATTGCCGAATTTCAAGAAGTCTGAATTCACTCAATGAGAGTTCAAAGCCAAAGAAAAGTCAATGGGTCTCAGGCTGCACTAAAGAACATCCACAGTTTCAAACAATGATGAGAAATCTTCTGCAGGCCTACCTAGTCAGGCACTCACTCCAGCAAAGTCAAGATTATATCCTCTCGAAAGAAGTGATTCTCAACCTTGGCAACATGTTAGAATCACCTGGGGGAGCTTTGGAAAAACAAGATGTCTGCGCTTTACCCCAGACTAAGTGAATCAGGAACTCTAGGGAATAGAGTCCCGGCATCACATTTTTTGAAAACTACCCTGGTGACTGTAATCCACAGTGAGGGTTAAGGACCACTGCTTTAAAGCCTTGTTGCTCCAAGTGAGGTTCCTAGACCAGCAATGGCATCATCTGGGAACTCAAAAGAAATGCAGAATCTCAGGCTCCGATCCAAACCTCCTAAATCAAAATCTGTATTTCAACATGACCCTTATGTTGTTCACATATAGACAATAAATTCTGAGAAGCACTGCTCCACAGGAAGAGCTCAAACAGCACAGGACCTATTTTTTAACAGTCCACCAACCTTTACCTCCAAGTTCTTGTTTAAATGGTTATCTGATTTGATTGTAATGGTGGAAATGTCATCTTCCAATCTGGAGGCATTGAAGAATGAAAAGATATAATTGGCGATTAAAAGAAAGTGAGCTAAGCATTAAATTACAGCTAACTGAAGGCTAAATGGGATGTATGGAAGGAGCTTAAAGGAGGATTAGATTTTTCTTTAAGATTCGGCATTACTGCCTCCCCATCTGCCCCCCAAAAGACAGAAGTTAGCTGCTTCTTCCCCCTTTTCGAAGAGGTCTAGAAGGGTAAAATTCAATGCCAAGAAGTCTATTAATTACTGTTCCCAGAGTTCTGCTAAGCAGGAATACAGTATTTTACACAATCATCCTGGTGTACGATCATTTTGGTATGATTTTTAACCAACTTCAATTCCAGGTGAACACCATCTGGGTTTATGGACAATGCAGAACTTTCAAGAATGAGGAGAGCCTGATGGCCAAGCTGAGATGAAAGACAAATTGCTTTTGCAGAACACAGACCAAAACGACTGGGGCCCATGTCTCCAATACATCATGAACTATATCATCTAGCAAACTTCAATTACTTGTTTTTGGAACATCTTTGTCCCAGTCATAAAGAGACCACAACACCTTATGAGTATTCTCCTAAGTTTTATTTATGTTTGGATGGTTTCAACATATGGATTTTTTAAAACATCTGGTAGACACTTTGAGATGTCAACCTAAGAGGCTCTGACATATCTGAGGAAGTCTGGTTGTAAGTGCTGTTGAGTTCTGGAAAGGCACAGACTAAACACTAAAACATCAGCCACGTTACACAGGCAGAAGTGCAGTCAGAGAAGCAGATGCCTTCTTCGTGTGCCATAGGCAGAGGGAAAATAAAAGTTTTACAAAGGGACTTTATTGGATTGCATTCTCACTCAAACTTGGCACTATGTTGCTTCACACTAACTCTGAAGCGGAGGAATCTGATTCATTCAAATATTTAATGTGCACCTATTTTATGCCAAACATCATTCTAAGCGTCTGATGTAAAAGATACGATGGTAGCAGTCTAGGAGTCTTTTCTCAGGGGTACACAGGAGGAAATTTTTAGTTAGCCATCAATAGGAGAATGATTAAAGAAGACTTTCCTCCTTGATCTTCTTTCTCCTTACTCATAAAACTTGAACTAAAAGTGAATCCCTCCCCTGGTGGCGCAGTGGTTGAGAGTCCGCCTGCCGATGCAGGGGACACGGGTTCGTGCCCCGGTCTGGGAAGATCCCACATGCCGCGGAGCGGCGGGGCCCATGAGCCATGGCCGCTGGGCCTGCGCGTCCGGAGCCTGTGCTCTGCAACGGGAGAGGCCACAACAGTGAGAGGTCCGGGTACTGCAAAATCTCCAGCCTCAAAAAAAAAAAAAAAAAAAAAAAAAAAAAAAGAAGACGTTCTAAAAGTGAATCCCTCAAAGTAACCCACTTTTTAAAAAAATAAATTTATTTACTTATTTATTTATTTTTGGCTGCACTGGGTCTTCATTGCTGTATGCGGGCTTTCTCTAGTTGCGGCGAGTGGTGGAGGAGCTGCTCTTCATTGTGGTGCATGGGCTTTTCATTGCGGTGGCTTCACTTGTTGCAGAGCATGGGCTCTAAGTGCACGGGCTTCAGTAGTTGTGGCTTGCAGGCTCTAGAGCGCAGGCTCTAGTTGTGGCGCACAGGCTTAGCTGCTCCGCGGCATGTGGGATCTTCCTGGACCAGGGATCGAACCCATGTCCCCTGCACTGGCAGGTGGATTCTTAACCACTGCGCCACCAGGGAAGTCCCAAATCCATTTTTAACCTCTGAAGGACTAGCTGTCTAGCGACAAAAAGTTGGTCAACACCACCATCTGCTCTGATGTCAATCAAACTTGAAAATTAAACCAAGTAGGATAAAAATCAAAGCCCACATTCCTGTTCACATTATTCACCATAGGCAAGAAATGAAAGCAACCCAAATGCCCACTGACAGATGAATGGATAAACAAGGTGTGGCATGTACACATACACAGGAAATATTATTCAGCCTGAATAAGGAAAGAAATCCTGTCACATGCTACAACATGGATGAACCTTGAAAACATTATGCTAAGTGAAATAAGCCAGGCACAAAAAGACAAATACTGTATGGGTCCACTTATGTGAGGTACTTAGAGTGCTCATACAAACAGAAAGTAGAATGGTGATTACCAAGGGCTGGGGAGAGGGAAAAGTGGGTGGTGGTTGTTTTATGGGTATAAAGTTTCAGTTCTGCAAGATGAAAAAGTCCTGGATATCTGTTTCACAACAATGTAAATACACTACTGAACTGTACATTTTTAAATGGTTAAGATGGTAAATTTCATTGTGTCGCTTTACCACAATTAAAAAAAAATCAAAAATCAAAGTCCAACAAAATACAGAAAAGCTAGGGGCTGAATTTGAACTCCCACAGTTTATCTGACCGCTCGTCTGATCCTGGATTTTTTCTGCATTCAAGCTGGAGGACAGACTTGCTGCACTGGCCTAGTCCCACCATACCCCAGGAGGGCACTAGTTTTACACCAGGCTGATCCCAGCACTAAAACCTGATAAGCTTAACCATGAGATTATCCCCTCAAAACATGCACAAAATACCCCACTTTTGACTTTATAATTTCATTTTTTTCCTTCCTTCTGTTTTATATCTAAGATAGTACAGATAACTACTACCTTTAGACTGCAGAAGAGAAAGAATGATTTTTCAGTGGAAATCCACCTGTGAACACAGGCCACTCTGAGAAAGCTCAAGCCAAGTTCAACTGCTGAAAATCCCCCATACAAACATGACCCACAGGTACATTCAGAATATAAATTAGTTTCTCTACCCCTGAAGTCAAGTGAGCATTTATCACAGTAAGTTATTTTGTTTATTTTATTCATTCATTACCTGTTTATAGTCTGTCTCTCCCACCAGAATACATGTTCTGTGAGTGCAATGATTCTGTCTGTCTGGTTCACAACTGGATCCACAGTAACTAGCATGGCCATAGTAGGTGTGTAAGTATTTGTCGAGTGAACAAATAAACTGACTACGTTATGTTAGAGGTTAAGGACCAAAACTCTAAGAAATTGCAACATGAGTTCTACATCAAGAAGGAATCCAGTGTTTGCTCTGCCAGGATGCTAATATTGATACCTTCAGGGCAGGAATGACACATCTAACACAGAGAGCTCCTTCAGCATTTGCTGAAATGACACAATGAAGAATGGAACATTCTTCATTAAGGATATGACACCATACTCTGACTTTTATTGCTTCAGATTCATCACTGTGCCTGACTCAGTAACTGTTTAATAAATACTTATCAAATAAATGACTCTGGTTGTAATTACTACATTGTAAGCTCCTCAAGACCCAGGGTTTTGATTCTTCTATGTCAGAGGTTCTCAACAGGGGATGATTTCGGCCCCCAGGGAACATCTGCCAATGTCTAGCAAAATTTTTGGTTGTCACAACTGGAAGGGGAGTGCTACTGGCTGGCATCTACTGATTAAAGGCCAGAGATGCTGCTAAACACTGTACAATGCACAGAAGAGCCCCTCAAAACAAAGAATTATCTGGCCCAAAATGTCAATAAGGCTGTTAAGTAACCCCAATCTAAGTGTATCTTTTGACACCTGGAAAGAGT
>NW_006780610.1:1137539-1170056 GCF_000442215.2 Lipotes vexillifer
TTGTTGTTGATAAACTTCCCAATAGTTTTCACCAGGTCCTAGAAATTTGGCAGGGCCCCTAAATCAGGCTTAAGAAATGACCTACAGCTACTAGAGGAAAGTAAGCTCTGCTTTTCTGCATTCTCTAAAAGATCTGCCTCACATTAAAGTATCTCCAAGTCAAAGCATCCACTATACAACCACATGCCTAAAGAGAGCCACTAAGATATAAAAAAACCCTTGTAGTTACCTCACCTAAGGTAAATTATATTTTCATTTTCCTATCCAAAGGTCAGAAATGAACTATATTTTTAGAAATGTGCTTGAGATTAAAAATACTTTAGTCTAAGTTTTGGTTATTCATCTCAAAGCTTTTACACTCTTAAAAGTTTCTCATTCTTCCTTACCACTGTTAAATTCCGGATTTCTTCCATGACACGAGGCCAGAAGGACTGTAGGCTTTGCTGGGCATCACTGCTGCTAGCACCACCAAATCCTCCTTCTGTGGACATTCTGACAACTAAAAACGAACACATACATGAGATACATTAGAAATAATAAAGTCAGACTTTCTGTCCAGGTTATTTATAGCTTTCCTTGTGGATTTTTTCACTAATTCATTCAATTTCTCAGCCTGAGAAAGTATACAAAATTGTGCTGAAGGGGTTTTCCATACCGGCTTAAGTCTTAGCAAAAAATAAGGAGGAAAGTTTTCCCTTCTATCCAGCTCATACCGCAGAGACTAACAAGAAGCTCCAAGCAGAAAATCTAAAATTGCTAGAAATCCAAACTCAAATCCTAATGTGAATCAAGGACTTTTAATGTCTTATTTTGCAGAGGGGAAAGAAAAAAAGGCACTTGGTTGGCCTAGTCTGGTCCATAATTTTCAATGCCATTCTCTCCAATGTTTTTCAAGTTCTATGTGGCTTCTCACACTCCATGCCACAGCCGGCAGCACATACATTAAGGGTCCCCAGTGATTAATACTGTACAGAAATGTAAACCCAAAGTCTTAAAAAATAAGAGCCAAGTTTATTCTTTTGTTTGAGACACTGTGGTCCCATTTCTTTGGGGCTACTGATGATTACTATTCTTTCTAATCTCAAGCTAATCTGCCTCAAAGGACACAAAAACACTAAAGTCTAGGCCAGTAATTGAGTGGATGGCACAAAGTCTCCGAACTGAAATCACTTCCCAGTTCTTTCCTTACCTGAACCATGCTGTTAGGCACAAAGCCAAACAAAGCACACCACCAACTGGAAGCTTTAAAGATGGTTGAAAAACATTGAAGAATTAAATTTAGGACAGAGAAAAGAGAGTCAGAACTTGCAGTCAATTGCTTTGTGATGAGGGAGGGAAGATGAATAAGGATCTCCACATCAGCTATAAATATAGATAACACTGTAATGTCTTAAAAGATTTACAGGGGGGAAGTAAAAAACTCCAGATGGCTTAAATGCTTATCTGACAAATACTTACACCCAAGAAACAGTTTAATTAAACACAAAGAGCAAGAAACTTAGTGACGTCCTAAGAATTTCTATTCTGGGAAACTATTTGAAAAGGTTTGACATGCCAGTGACAGGATGCTGGTGGACAGCTATGTAAGTCATTAAGAACTAATTCTGAAGGGCTGAAAGAAAAGCACCAAAGCCAGGTGTCACATGACCAAATTGCTACTTTCCAGGCTTCATGTGGATGCATGCTGGGCACATCATTCTCTATCAGCAGAATGGAATGAAGGCTGATAAATCTAGGTTTATACTGTGAGGATGTTTGATTCACTCTTAAATGTTTGCCTGGGATTGTCCTAGAGGTCTCTAATTTTTTTCCCCCCTTTTTCTTCTAAAGGAAATGATGAGAGGAAAGAAATGAAAGGAAAAGAGTACAATCTTCAAAGCAGATTTCACTCTGGTGTAATGACATTAGTGGCTGATGATGTAATGGGAAAAGGTTTGGAGCCAATTTCTGGTGCTGGAGGCCTACAAGCAGCTCTATACATCAACAGGAGCTCTTAAGTGTTAGGAAGCAATATGATCTTGGAGTTTCTGGAGGGAATTAAAGTGAAGAATGTTGAATCACGGTTGGAAATGACTAGATAAAATCCTGAGTCCTAAATAACCAAGTAAGATCCTCTCAACTCAGCTCCCATGACATTTTCACTTATCACCATATGCACATGGCCTATACACTATTCTCTTAGATGTACTGAGAACAAAGAAACCAAGATAATCTACAGAAATTTATTTACTTTTATTAATAGACTCTTACGAGGTACTCATGACAATGATGAGAGTGAGACTCTAACCTTTTTAAATGGGGCAAATAAAATCTTTCTAGAAATGAAAATAATTATCAAAAAAACTTTAAAAAGAATCTAACCTTTCACTGTATGGACCCCTGTATATGTCTGATCTTAGCAGAATCTGCCATGAAAACTGCTATAGTCAAAGGAGGAAGATGCACAATTGCCAGTGTGATATCTCTGTATAACTTGCTAATGATGAGTAGGTTTAGTTTGAGTGCAAAGGCCCGTGAGATTTAGAAAGTTGGTAACCAGTTTTGATTGTCCTCTGATCTCTTCCCACAAACATTACCAAGGTACACAATTCAAGAAGCATTTTTAAAACCATCTGTGCAGGGCTTCCTTGGTGGCGCAGTGGTTGAGAGTCCGCCTGCCGATGCAAGGAACACGGGTTCGTGCCCCGGTCCGGAAGGATCCCGCATGCTGTGGAGCGGCTGGGCACGTGGGCCATGGCCACCGGGCCTGTGCGTCCGGAGCCTGTGCTCCGCAACGGGAGAGGCCACAGCAGTGAGAGGCCCGCGTACCGCAAAAAAACAAAACAAAACAAAACAAAAAACCATCTGTGCACAGTCTGCTTTTAAATCTTGAATTGCCCCAACTAAGGATGTGCTGGCGCAATCAGTTCCCAAACATCTGTGCAGCCAATAGATTATGAATGAATCTTTGGCTGGCTCAGAGCCACACTGTCAGAGTGGGGGTTGGCTACAGAACAGAAGTTAACAAATCGTTCTGGAACTGATAAATGTATTAAAGGTTAAGTGTTTAACTTGAGAGACCCGTTTGAATTAGAAAATTGTAGATGGATAATGGCAAAAAAAATTCAAGTCAGTAATAATGTCCTTTACATTTTACTGCATCACAGAAGTTTAAAGCTGGGGGGAAAAAGGCATTAAGAACCACCCAGGCCACCTCCTCTAAAAGATGCTTACAGCCCTACTTCAAGCTCTGCCCAGCTCCCTCACTCCCACCCTAAGGAGTCATTTAGCTTAAACATGAGCTCCTCCCGCTATACTTCTAAGAAACTGGCTCACTGGTAAGGCATTCTTTTCCATCTCTGGACAGCTCTCACTGTTCTTTACACTAAGTTGAATTTACAAACAAAGGATCATTTCAGCTTTCGATTCAGAGTTACAACTTTTACGCTTTTTCCATTGAGAAACCTCTTTTCATAAATTCCTGACTCCAAAAAAACAAAGGTACTATACTTTCATCAGGGACAGAAGATCCTCTCATGAGGAAAAAGAGAAAATGGTTTGGAGCATGTTTTCTAGCATCTCTGCAGAGAGACAATTTGTAGCTAATTATCTTAATATCTCTTGGGGGACCTCCCTGCGGGGGCAACTAAGCCCATGCGCCACAAACACTGAGCTCACGCGCCTCAACTAGAGCCCGCGTGCAGCAAACTACAGAGCTCACGCGCCACAACTGCAGAGCCCACACACCCTGGAGCCTGCGTGCCACAACTAGAGAAGACAAAATCCGCACGCCACAATTAGAGAGAAGCCCGGGCACCAAGACGAAAGATACCGCATGCTTCAACAAAGATCCTGTGTGCTGCGACTCAGACCCGACACAGCCAAAAATAAAATAAAAATAAATAAATAATAAATAAATCTTAAAAATCTCTTGGAAGAACATAAATTGTTACTATAAATTCCTAGAAAGTGAGTATTTTTATTCAAAAGGCTTTCCCCAAAGCAGATCCAGTCTTCACATGGGACTTTAAAAATTAGATCAAATCTCACGCAACCGATCTTATGAAAACAAGTTGGTGTTCTCAATTATTTTCTGACTGTGGTGAAACTTAACATTAAAATAATAAAACCTAATCATAAACAAATTTTGCTCACCAAACACCCAACAAGTTAAAAAATATGAAGTAACCTTAGTTAATTTTATCACTTATTTTAATAATTAATACATAAATTGCAACTGAATTGGTTTTGCTACAGAAGTAGCCTACTTACAACATCTACAACCCATGGCAAACATGCCAGGTTCATCTTCTAGAGTGATAAGAAAGGTATGTATTTAAAAGTAAGAAAGAGATTTATATTCCAGGATCCTTTTTAATCCATGTTAAATTGCTATCGCTATCATGAGATAAAGCTATTTATATATAGTAAGACCAAGCTGCATTAGCTTAGATGACTCTTATGAAAAATGCATAATAGAATTTCCCAGATTTAGTTCATAATTAATATTAGATTTATTACTCATGTTCATTAATTAGATTATAAACACTTGAATAAGACTGCCTGCTTAACTATTTAATAAAGACTTAAGGACCAGATGAAATATTGAATGTCTGTTGCTATAAGAAACCTCAACTCCCATTATCTCTTAATTTATCTGGTTTTAAAAACAGTTTGCTTTCCAAAACTAAAATGGGAAGAATCAAAGTCCACCAAGAAAAGGCCACTTCTGCAATGCTCAAATCAACTGTCATCTCTCCACAAGTGTTCTCTAAATAACCCCAAGTGATCACTCCTTCCTGTAAACCTTCAGAGCCCTTAATCTGTACTTCTTCCTGCCCTCACCACATTACCTTGTATGATTATTTATCTATTTCTTGCCATATTTCCCCTTCTGATTTATAAGCTTGTGGGTAGGACCTGAGTATGATTTATCTCTGGACTCCCTCACAGCACCTAGCTCAAAGCCTGATAAATAATTACTTCTGAATGAAGGAGCAAGAGAGTTGTTGCATATGGCCTTTCTGAGAAAAAAGAGGCCTCTTGGAAAGCCTGGCCCTGAAATAAGATTTATTGGGACTGCAAACTATCCTAGGAGTTTCAAAATAAACGAGGTTCTCTCTGGGCCTTGAAAGTATAAGTAGGACTACAATCAGAAATCCACATGACTTGCCGAAGTGAATTTAAGATAAAAGGGCATGGGACTTCCCTGGTGGTCCAGTGGTTAAGTCTCTGCGCTCCCCATGCAGGGGGCCTGGATTTGATCCCTGGTCAGGGAACTAGATTCCACGTGCCGCAACTAAAGATCCGGTGTGCCGCAACTAAGACCCGGCTCAGCCAAATAAATAAATAAATAAATATATATATTTTTTAAAAGATAAATGGGCATGATAGGAAGGGGAGACACACACACACACACACACACACACACACACACACACACACACACACACACACACACACACACACACACACACGCGGCCTACTGCAAGGCTAGAAACATGGGTGCATACCATTCCCAAGCGTAAACCTTTTGAAAGTCAGAATCTTCTCAGAAAGGTGACCAGGACAGATTAGCAAAGTTTGAAAAATTAATAACAACAGGTAAGTAGGAGAAGAAGGGGCAGGGGGGAGACCTGTGTTTGGCCACTGCCAGGAGGATTAGGAGAAAATCATGGAGGAAATGGGATGATTCAATCAAATTGGGATGATTCAATCATATCACTCAGGGGTAGACAATTTGTCATTCTAATATCTGGTTACTCTTTATCATTCTTGAAGAAAGAGACCTAAGGAGTTTTCAAAATATCCCAGAAGCAGAGTGCTCCTCCTTTAAGATTCCCTTGGAAGTCTTTTAAGCTCTTTCTTTCGACCAGTTACCATTCTCACCAAATCCTCCCTTAGTAATATGCTAGACATGGAACAGGATGTATCAAAATGACCAACTTCATAAAATACAAAGAAACATAAGGTTTTACTACAATATTCCCTAGTTTCTAAAACTCTGCACCTTTAGGTTTTGGCTCTCTATTTCTTGGCATGTACCTCTCTCTCTACAAAAATCCTTTACATTATAATATGCCTAAACCCACAACACAGCTCTCTGAAACAACTAAAACCAAATAGATATTGTTGGGAGACAATACCTAAATCCCTATCATCACAACAACTATTCAAGGAAAAAGGACCACAGAAAGTTCCCCTAAAAAGCAGCCCAATCCTTGCCCATTGCTGCTTCCTATTAAAATACTAGAGCTGCCCCATCCCAGGCAGTCAAATTTTACCTAAAAATAATGCTCTCATTGTCAAATGCAAGCAAATATCTCTTGGCCCAGTTGTGACTGAAAAACAAATCTAAACACTGGTACCATCTTTCACCTTAATGCACCACCACCCCAATCCAACTTGCAGCCTTTAGGCCTTTCAGGCTGAGAATGTCCCCAATCATTCCTATGTGTCTCCAACTTAACATATATTAAGCGTCTCCCTATGTTCAAAGCAAATTAACTTCTTCACTTGCTTTTTTGACTTGCATTTTGATCATGTTCTCCTGTCATTAGATGACATGCTTTTTATTTTGCCCAATTAGCAGCACTATCACATGCATTTTATGTTCCAGTACTGCTCAGGTATTTATTAACGTTAGTTCCAGGCTTCTTTATTTGAATTGGCTAAAACTGTTGGGATGTTATATTTCAAATGGGGAATGAAAGATAAAGAATATTAATATGAATGAATAAGAAGAAAGGGGGTAAGATTTAAGCTAACTTGTGCTTATTTTAGATATTCTTCCAAACTACAAAGAAAAGTGAAAACTAAATTTGAGAACTAAAATTTCTGAAACAATTCCACGGGACTTCCCTGGTGGCTCAGTGGTTAAGAATCCACCTGACAATGCAGGACACGGGTTTGATCCCTAGTCCAGGAAGATCCCACATGCTGCGGAGCAACTAAGCCCGTGCGCCACAACTACTGAGCCTGCGCTCTAGAACCCACGTGCCACAACTACTGAAGCCCACACGCCTAGAGCCCGTGCTCCACAACAAGAAGCCACCGCAACGAGAAGCCCAAGCACCGCAAAGAAGCGCAGCCCCCGCACCATGCAACTAGAGAAAGCCCGCGCGCAGCAACAATGACCCAACGCAGCCAAAAATAAATAAATAAATTTAAAACAAAACAATTCCACCAACATCAAGCTGGTTCTCATGTTTATATAGATGGACATAAGGACCATTATCAATCACAATGGCTAAAAAGCATTTCAAGCCTTAAGGAGGCATATGTTCTCCACAATAAAACCAACCTTACATTGACAATTTCAGGAGAAAAATAACAATGTTCTGAAAATAAAAAGACCTATGTTTGTGAACTGGCCTGCTGCCTACAAGCTGGTGGCCTTGGGCCAGTCACTTCACTAAGCCATTCCAGAAGCAATGTGTACTGAACACATACTCCAAAGGCCGAAGGGGTGGTCTGGTATGGAAAGCTTACATTTCACTGCTTGAAGATGTAATAAATGAATGAATACAAGGGAAGGCAGGGTGACTAGAGAGAAAAGAGGGTTCAACAGTCCTTTCTTTTCTTTTTTTAAACTTTTTGGCCGTGCCACATGGCATGCGGGATCTTAGTTCCTCAGCCAGGGATCAAACCTGTGCCCCCCCTGCAGTGGAAGCGCTTGAGTCTCAACTGCTGGACTGCCAGGGAAGTCCCTCAACAGTCTTTATTTAAGCTCATCTAAGGTTTCTACTGAAGCAAGAAAGCACTAAGCCTAGTGCCAGAAACCTTACTACTTAAATTCTAAACATAACTGGGTTCCAGATGGTCATACTTACTGGCAGGTTATTACACAGTACCCCACTACTCTAAGAATGAATAATGTAGATCCCTTTCCCCAATCCCAAACAATGCCAAGTTCAGTGTTTGAGGGTGTGTCTGTCTTGAGCTCCAAAAGGTTAAGTATGAAGCCCCTTTTCAAACTGCCTAAAGGAGAAATCATGCTTTCCAAAAGACTATGGGTTGGAAGTGGCTGCATACTACTCTCTCTAAAGATCTGCTCATAAAGATACATTTTCAAATTGGCAGCAGAGATACTCTTCCTTCAAAAACAAAACATGTTTCTCCTTGCTGTCGACTACAACATAATCTTTCAAACAAGGGCTAGATCATAATATAGTTACAGTGTATCTGGGAAAAAAAGGAAGGCAGAGCAACTGGTATAAGCAATGAAACTTAACAGGAACGCGTGACCAGAACATTTAAAAACCTGTTCCTGTGGAATAGAAATGGTATGTGAACATCTTACTTCACATAGTTTCTTCCTCATGCCTTTACTGATATTCAGCTTACATGACATGTATGTCTACACACTGGCATATATGACAGCAACAAAACACTATCAGTATTTTGTATGATGGAGGAAAAAGACCAAATATTTTAGTGAAGTATTCTAAAGCAAGGGTTCACAAACTACAGCCCACAGGCCAAATCTGGCGTGCAGCCTGTTTTTGTAAATTCAGTTTTCCTGGAAGACTGCAGCCCCCATTCACTTACATTGTCTATGGCTGTTTCCACGCTACAACAGTAGAGTTGAAGTGCTAGAACAGAAACTCTATGACCCACAAGCTGAAAATATTATCTGGCCCTTTAGGGAAAAAAAAAAAGGATCTGATAATATAATGATGGGGAAACTGAGTGTCAGAGGTTTGAAAAGCTTGCCCTAGATCACACAGCTGTTACATTGCTTCCTCACCTGTTCAACCTCCATTAGGAGTAAACTAGGCCAGCCCTCTCTATCCCACAGAAATATTTGTTAATCTCTCTGACACTCCAACCTAATGAAAGTAAATAAATTCTTGAAGGAAGAATGACAAGTACGTAACTGGGTTTTCAGACCCTGAGCCTCAAAGAGAATTCTAACATGAGCTGGAGAATAGTGCCTGTAAGTCTGAGCTAAAAGGTAATCTAAAACAAAGAGCCATTTTGCTTACTGGATCCCCTCTGAGACTCAGAAACTCTAAGAACAATCTTTTGCCCAGCTTCTAGCAGGATCCTGTGTTAATGTATGCCCAGGAGAGGTGAAAAGTGTGATTCTGGAGAATGTTTCAAAGATGCCAACTTAAAAGCTTTAGAGTTTTACCCTCAATTGATCTTCACTCAGCTCAGTGCCAAAGATATCAGTATCATTCCAATTTTACAGATAAGAAAGCCGAGGATTGGGTATCTTACGTCACCTGCTCAAGGTCACAATATAGTAAATAGTGCAGCTGGAAATACAAAAGCTCTAAAATTCTGTTCTTGATTTAGTACAGATCGTTCATTCTCACTTTTTGTTGCTTTAAGGTATGTGTATATTCAAACCGTCCAGGGAGATGAGCAGTCTCGGCTTGGATCACTGACTCAAATCCTTAACCCAGAAGATCGTTTTTATCCACTTGCTCACAAAATCTCTGTGGCAATCACAGAAGATGCTAATGGCACTGCTATCTCCTATCATATAAACATCCTTCTCTTATTTCTCTGTTGTCTCTCTCCTTGCTCCATCACTCTCTTTTCTATTTTATCCTCCCTCTTGCTTGTCTCTAGGACAGTCAGTAGCACCTATGAATACTCAGCAGCAAACAGTGGGGGGCAGTAAAGTACAGGGTAAATACATAAATAAAATGTATCGGACCTGGAGGTTCTTGCTCTCTGGCTACTAACTTGTCACTTAACTTCTTGAGGCCTCTTTCACCTCACAGGGCAGCTGCAGCACACAAATGCGAAAGACATGTTAGAAGGCCTTGAAAAATACCAAGCATCATATAAATGCCAGATGGCATAGCAAAATCACTGCTCAGAGCTAGACAAGACATCTACTCCTGGCCTGAATAGTCTCAAACACAGTACCAAGCCCAAACACAAATCTCCCTCATGTATTGTAACAAGTAACCCAATTTGCTTCTTTCTCTCTCTAATTTAGACTACTTACTTTATTATTATTATTATTATTATTATTATTTTTGTGATACGCGGGCCTCTCACGTTGCGGAGCACAGGCTCCGGATGCGCAGGCTCAGTGGCCATGGCTCACGGGGCCCAGCCGCTCCGCGGCATGTGGGATCTTCCCGGACCGGGGCAGGAACCCGCGTCCCCTGCATCAGCAGGCGGACTCTCAACCACTGCGCCACCAGGGAAGCCCCTTACTTCATTTTTAACATGTGTCCTAAGAGTCCTGCGTCAGATGCATGGAAACAAATGCAGTACGAAATCTTCTTCCATCTCTAAGCATAAAATAATTTTTAAAGCCCTTTAAACTATTAAATTTAGAATGAATGTACTAGTTCCAAATAAAGAATTCAAGATGGAAATGACTAGGAATGCTCTTAACTTAAATCCTTGGGAATGTCAATGATCAGTAGCCATGCAGGCTCTCCCTCTAGACAAATCCAAAAATATAAAAATTCTTAGAACGTGTCTCCTCGTACACCTCAGACTTCTGGAAACTAGAAGTATGTGGCTGTTTTGTCTTGCAGAAGGAAGGCAGAGGAGACCTGAAGTCTAGGCAGCATCCTACCCCATCTGGTCCCACCAACCAAGAAAAAGATTCAACGGAACACTGAGCTCTGAAGACAGCTCTGGCTGCTTCTATCTCCATCCAAGATCTTGGAGTAAAGGGAATCTGTTCTGAAAGCAGTAATTTTTGAGACTATCTTATGGACTGAAACCAACTTTTTAAAGATTTTTGGGACTAGCACTGATAAGAAGCTTGCTCTCACAGTATGTACAACTATAAGAAATAAATATACCCAGTGACCACTAAACTTTTTTCTCCCCAAGAAACCATTCCTGGCACCCAATAAAATCTATTTCTACAATTATCATATTCACTTTCTTCACACGTATATTGAATATTATTATTATTAGGCACATTATTTCTTAAGCCTAAAATTTCCACGCTCCTATTTTCTCCCCAGTTCTTATGTAACTATCTTTGTTTCTGACACATCCTCAAGGGAAACATGCCTTGCACGGAGTGGAGACAGTCAGTGGCACCTATGAATAGGACACATCTACTGAATAAACAAACACAAGCTCCTCAAGAACTACTTCAAGACCCCAAGTACCTTTGACTTTACTCTGGGTTCTTTTCTTTGAAATGTGCAGACGGGGAAATCCCTTCTCAAGTACCTGAGCTCAGCTGTGCAACAACCTTTGGTCGTAATACAATGGAAAAGTCAAAAAAGAGTAGGGATGGGGAGTAACCTGCTCTACTTTAGAAAATGTAGCAGAAATGTACACAATTATCTAATCATAGACTCCAATGGAAAATGGAATATTGTGCTGGTGAGTTAATCCGTCTAAATACTGGAGAATTCTTGATTAAAAACCTGGAGGGTGTTATAAGAGTGTCAATAAGAGCCTGGCTGTAATTGATTTGGCTGTATGGGTTCTGCTGATTCACAGACACACAGAATTCTGCCCTCTGCTTAGTGTCTTTTGGCATTGATTTGAAAGTTAAAAGAAAGCAAGAAAGGGCATGAGAATAAACAAATCCTCCAAGTCAACCAAACTCTAAATCTCCCACCTCCGTGTATACAGCTGTCAGGAACAGAGAATGTAAAGATCACTTCAAAGAATGCAAAGCAACTGAGATGGTTATGCTAATCCCTTGCATTTGTACATGTTTTACACTTTGGAAAGTAGCTTTCTTTATATTATCTCATTTGTTTTTCACAGCAAACACAACACAGGTACTAAATATTCCCATCTGACAGATAAAGATACTTTATCCAGGTAGACTGAGGGACTTGCCTTAGGTTACAGGGCAAGTATATGCCAGAGCCAGAACCACAACCCATATGCCCTTATTCTCAGTTTTGTGCTCTTTCACAGCATGTTCTCTTCCCTCTTTAGAACTGATAACTCAGTAGAGGACTAAGAATTTAAGAATCTGTGGATCTTCTCAGCCTGGAACATAAATCCATAAAGGCTTTTATCTTTAGTTTTCCTGATCATTCTCCTGGACAAAAGTACTCCAGGGACTTCCCTGGTGGCACAGTGGTTAAGCATCTGCCTGCCAATGCAGGGGACACGGGTTTGATCTCCAGTCCAGGAAGATCCCACATGCCGCGGAGCAACTAAGCCCGTGCGCCACAACCACAGAGCCTGTGCTCTAGAGCCTGCGAGCCACACTGCTGAGTCCGCGTGCCTAGAGCCTATGCTCCGCAACGAGAGAAGCCACCACAGTGAGAAGCCCGTGCACCGCAAGGAAGAGCAGCCCCCGCTCACCGCAACTAGAGAAAGCCAGCATGCAGCAACAAAGACCCGATGCAGCCATAGACAGATAAATAAAGAAAGTACTCCAAAATGCCAAGATGTCAGATTCTTACACATTTCGAAGTGGAAAGCTTAAGTTTTTCAAGCTTGTTAAAGCTGCAGTTGCCCACAAGGACTGGGACTTGGGGATATCTGGTCACCAACCAAGAGTAGAGATAAAAAGGTCCAGCAGATCAAGTTCACCCTCTGGGGGCCTGGTGATGAGAAGTCACTCTATCTTTTCACTATAGTTCAGAGGAATAGCCTTAGCCTAGCCCCCCTTACTGGAGCTGTTTTCATAGCTGCACACTTATAGGAGGAATCATCTGGTTAAATTCTATGCAGTGCTTCAAAATTACAGCCTTTGCAACACTGTGAACATGGTGACAATGTTATTCTAATTATGCAGCCATTACTCTCAGAATCAAAATCCCTGTTCCAACTACCTTACTAGGGATAAAACTAAGATTATAAACCACAGCTAAGAAATACAAAGCAACTGATTATTTAAGAACACCATGACTCATCTAAAAACTTCAATCACTGTGGTTCAAGATAAGAACTCAAATATAAGAGGTGCCCAATATATACCACAAAGTATAAATCTGCACAGCTAAAGAATACTATAGGCTTCCCTGGTGGCGCAGTGGTTAAGAATCTGCCTGCCAATGCAGGGGACACGGGTTCGAGCCCTGGTCCGGGAAGATCCCACATGCCATGGAGCAACTAAGCCTGTGTGCCACAACTACTGAGCCTACGCTCTAGAGCCCGCGAGCCACAACTACTGAGACCACATGCCACAACCACTGAAGCCTGCAGGCCTAGAGCCCGCGCTCCGCAACAAGAGAAGCCACCGCAATGAGAAGCCCGCGCACCGTAACGAAGAGTAGCCCCCGCTCACTGCAACTAGAGAAAGCCCGCACACAGCTTTCCCAACAAAGAAAGGAGGAAGGAAGAAAAGAACACTATAGAACACCTAACACAATTCTAACCTCATATCAATTTGGAAATCCTTCAACTAGCTATCTGACCTTAGTGAATTTAGGATTAACACAAGACAATTTCCCAACATACTGGTAGTACTCATACTAGTATATAATCTATTTGCACTATGTCTTGTTCTGAAAAGAGGGTTGTGTTCACCTATCTTGTATGACAAAAACTTTAAAAATCACTCCATTAACTGCAAAGTACTATGTTTCATACAAACACATCACATTGCTCAACTACCTTCAAGGGTAGTTTCATGGGCATTTGGCCAATTAATTACCAGTAGAGAAATAATCATGGAGTTCAAGATATAAATAACCAAGTAAGATGGCTGGAAATTTACCACTATTTCTCTAGTGAAAAGTTTCTTATTGCCTTTATTTTAGACTGAGGATAATTACAACATACCTCACCTAGAAATCTGCTAAATCCTACAGATGAGGCTATCCTATTCCTGGTAATTTATTGTGTGTGCTGCTCTTCAGTGTTATCATGACCATGTGGACATAAATTACTTGCTAAGTAAATGTTGCCAAATTCCTACTTGTGTATTTATGGTTGGCTTCATGCAGAATGCTGTCATTTAAGACTTTACAAAGCTAACATCAGCAAGATTAAGCCTGATGCAACTCAGGAAAAAAAAAGTCTTTGCATTGGATGGAGATGTGGGTGTATACTCAGAGCTTAAACAAGAAAGCTTGAGGTTATGCATGCACACACACAGACATAAACATATACATAACTAATCTCAAGGAGCGAACGCGTAACATTTCAAGGAAATACTTGTACTTCTTCAGAAAAAGTGAAGGCCAGATCGTAGGGCAGTGTTTCTAATCTTTTTCAGATCAAGGCACACACAGAAAATGTGTTAGTATTAGCTTTCTGAATATTTAACCTATGGGCTGATACTGATATCCTCGCTCAGTTTAACTTGTGACAAGATCGTGTATCACGCACAGTACTCTAAGTATTCAGAGGAAAATGTGGGGCTAGTAGCGATACCTTCACTTTGTTGTGTTTCCCTAGATAAGGGAAGATATAGATATTCTCTAGTTTTAACTAAATTAACATTCCAAAAAAGAACAAGTGACTTTTTAGAGTGAAGAATACTAACTCATATATGACAGCTGCACACTCAGATAATAGGGGTGCACAATCAAAAGAGCTTAGAGAACACTGACCTAGAGGACTCTGCCACGCTCATTTCTAGATGTCTCAACTGCAGGGGCCAAACTTTTCTGCGTTTCCATCATTAACAAGAAGCTTTATTCTTCTGGTCCTCTGCCCACCCTCTCCCTTGATTCTCCCATCCATTCTCCAGGTTCAGCTACGATCTTTATGAGCTAAAATTCCAAACATATGTTACCAATTCTGGTACTTCTCCAAAGTTCCAGTCCTGCTTGCTAAACATCTCCAACTGGAAAGCCACCCAGAACTCAAACTCCTTTTGTCTAAAATTGCATCTATCTTCTTCTTTCCCCAAACCTGCTCCTTCTAACTTTTCTGTTTCTATCCTCCAGTTTCTCAGGCTTGAAATCTGAGTCATCCTAGACGCTGTTCAATTCTAATCAACTGCTAAACTTTGTAATAACAGTGTCCATCTCCTGACCTTTCTTCACATTGCCACTATCTCTGTTCAGGTTCTCATCACTTCCATGTAATAATAAAGATGACGGTAATAGCTAATGCTATTCATTTAGGAGTGTGTGCCAAGTATGGTTCTAAGCCTTTTACACTGCTATCTCTTTTAACCCTCATAATAATCCTAAGGACTGTGAACCTAGTATGTGAACTCAATGCATAATGTTCACTGTTTCTACTGTCCTCTACTCATTTCTACATAATGATGCTTAATAAATCTTATAAAAGCACAGCTCTGATAATGCCACATCAACCTATTACCCAAAATCTCCAATGGTTTCCCATTATCAAGCAGAGACAGTTCAAATTTCTTAGCCTGGCAGTCAAGGCCCTCCAATATCTGACCCCAACTTACTTCTTCAGACTTCTTTCTTTTGCCACTCCTTCCTGTCCCTAACTCATCTCCTTATGTTCTAAGCAGACTAGACCATTTACTGCTCTCTTCAGCCCACACTATACTTTCTGAATCATGACCTTCCTCCTTCTGTTCCCCATGCCTGAAGTGCCCATGTGCCTACCTCCCTGAGTCCAACACCCAGTTAACTGCCTTCCTTCATTCCTAAGCCAGAAGAAAAGGTCTCCCCTCCTCTGAATTCTGTGTCCTTTGCTTGTACTTTCCATAGCAGTTTCATATACTTGATATACATCACCTGTCTCCCCTAACAGACTGTTAGGTCCTGTAGTAAAATTTTATTTGTATACATTTTTTAAATCTCCACATAAATGAGACATGCATGCAGGTGAATTAGTGAAAGAACTATAAAGCGTCCAACTTTAGTATTTTCTCAATGGTAAGAACTATATAGCTTAGGTAGATAAAGGAAAAATTCATTGTGTCTGGATATTTCCAGTCAAGAGGGTCTTCTCTTTAGTTTTTTATGTAATTGAAACTATGGAGACAGACCAAAATGACAGTACCTCCAAGAAAAAAAGGATAACCAAGTGAATCAGCACTGCTGTTTGCTGTGGTTATTTTAGTCTCCTTTCTTCCTCTGAACTAAGCAACACAAGGTCACTAGTTATGTTATGCCACTTTAAAGTTAAACATTTACAAGGGTTTTTTTTCCTTTAGTTCTGCCTTTACACTGGAATTTACCTCCATTTCTTATCCTTCAACTGCCCTTTTTCACTGCAGGGTGTAGAACTGTAATTTAATTTATAGTAAATACTCTTAGAGAAAAACTTTTGGTCAATTACTGAACAGTGGAGTCTGGCTTTGGGATGCCAAGGGGAGTGACAGGAAGATAAGGGTGATAATGCAAATAGAATCTAAGTTCTAAAGAGCCAGGCCCAACAGAGGCAGCAGAAAGAACAGAGTAAAAAGAAAACTAAGCTTCTGGAAAATGCAGACATGAGGTGGATACCATCCAGCTGTGTCTACTATAATTTTCAGTCACAGTATACCTCAGGACTTAAATATAACATAAGTTACATAATTCAAGCTCTTGTTGTTTCAATAAGCTGTACTTTTTGCTCAAACATATGAAAATGGTAAAAAGAGAAAAAATTTTAAATTTCAAGTAGATTATGCTCTACCAGAGAATATGAACAAAATAAGAACAAAAATCAAACCTATAAGTACCCAAACACACACACATGCAGATACATAATACTACTTTGCTGGTAGTAAAGATTAAAGTTAGCATAGTTAAAATATTATTTTGGGAATATACAGACAATGATTTCTATTTCAGTCTTGTCAAATCCTTAAAATGATCCTGGGATCTTTGTTTATTAAATACAGGTTGGCTTTAAGGACACACTTGAAGAAGCAGGCCCAAACCTGTTTGGGAATTAGCTTGTTCTTGAGGTGTGTTAACAACAACAAGAAGACTAACTGGCATGCAGGTGTTGTATTTGTGTACCTTAGTTTACTTCCTTGTAATGCATATAAGTGACCCAGCTCTCTGGGACAGCTTAGCCAGGTGGGTACAATTAGCTTCTTAGCTCATTCTCAGCTTTCTGAATAAGCAACTGGCTGAGGCAAGAGATCTTCAGATCCCAAAAGGGACAGTAAGTCTGCTGCCACAGAAGACTTTCTAACCACCAGACTCCACATGAAGACTTCTGAACCTCTTCCATGGCCCACTTTCTCTCTGTTCCTTCTGTGTTCAAAGAGCAAACCTGTACAGATGTACCAAAAAGGAAGACAAATATGAAAAATAAGAAGTAAACACAGCCTAGAGGAATAAAAGAAACATAGAATGAACTAAGCAGGAGTTGAATCTCTGACCAGCCACTAAAAAGGCCAGTCATTAAAAAGCTGAAAGACTGAGACAACTAACCTCTCTGGGCCTCAACTTCCCCACTTTACAACAAGGGAACTAGGCTAGATCCCTAAATAATTTCCATTAGGCTAACTTAAGACTATCTAAACTCTGTATGCATATTTTATTGGGAATAGGGATAGGCAAAAATAACTTCTTTCACTAAGACGACCGTGTATAAATGATTAGCTTTAAAAATGCTTTTTGGGTTACTGGAACCTCCACAAAAGTATATAGCTTCGTTTAAAGGAGACCCCCATCTTGTTTTAGGAACAAAAAGTTCCCAGTGACCATGATTACTGTTTTCAAACATACACATCCCTGAACTAGAATTTTATTTGCAGAGGTCAATGCCAATTTTGCCAAACCTTATTCCATCTTCTTATGATTCTTTCAATGCACAGAAAGGAGGCAGACATCAATGCTGACTGACCATGCCTGAGAGGAAATTACTTAATAGGACAGGAAATCTAATAGATCACAAAATATCCACTACCACCACCCCCAGTGGGGGTGGGGGAAACCTAAAAATAGATGACACCAGGCATGTAAAATGGGTGAGAAAGAACTTCCATGGGTTCCAGCCATTTACCCTGGAAATGTATCTCACAATAGGTATCAACTGTGAGAAATTCATTCCCGCATTTATATTTTGATGAGACCGAGTATTTTTTTTAAGGCTTCATCCCAACATTTACTAGCTTACTACTACTTTGCAAGCTAAAACTACCTCCCAAGTTTGAAAACTGACAGAAAAGAGATCATATGACCACAAAGCAAACAAAAAGTGGCTCCCATTTACTTTATAAATATTTGGTGCACAAACTAAAAATGTTAACCCCTGCGTGGTAAACATCTGAAAATATCACAACCTACCTGCATTATATTGCAAATCTTAGTATCCAATCAGAACAGGTTCCCAGTTTTTATTCTGGGTGGTTCCTAAATCTAACAAGGGTTTTAAAAATATCAGTGTTCTCATTTCATCTTGTTCTAAGAGGCCCTTAATTTTTGACAGAAGGGTTAAAATTCTTCCACAGGAATCTTGGTAAAGGAATGTTTGATGGTCTCAATGTCTGCATTACATAGGGTCCTGTCAGCATAAACAGGTATATGCAGGTGAAAGTATGTGAAACGATTAAAAAGAGATGTACCAGGTTTAAACAAACTCTTTCGTAAACATATTAAAAGAATGGCATTTTCTCTTTGATGTCACACCTAACTCCATAAGCATTTAACCCCCAGTTTAGACTAGTAACAGCTAATGTTAATGCAGCACTTCACAACTTGCAAAGCACTTTGACATACATGATCTCATTTGAGACTCACCACTAAATAGAAAGGTGCTATTTTTAGGTTCCATTTTTACATGTGAGGAAGCTGACACTAAATGGCTGACTTGCCCAAGCTCACAAAGCTGGTGACAGCTGAACACAGGTCTCCTGCTTTTGCTACTGCATAATGCTGCCTCAAATAATGTAATCAGAGTAAATAAATGCCCAAATCTCAGACCCCATCTAAGTCTCCCCCGCCAATACACACACCCACCCTCCAGCCTAAGCTACAGTTAGCTGTAGGTGTTTGCTCCTTATGGAAGTAGAGTTTTCTTCATTTCTCTGGGAAACATTTATTTGGCTAAAGTGTTAAATGAGATCATATTAACACCATTCAACATATACTGGAAAATATCTTAGTCACCAGGGGCTCTGCATAGGCATGCCTAGGTGCACTTTCCCAGGCAGTAGGGCAGATTCTCAGAGTCCATGACCCTAAGAAGGTTAAGAACCCAGGCTAGAGGCAGTAGCTACATATCTTTCCAAGAAGCTAAATCCACAAAGTTCTTAATTTAAAGAGTTTTATCTAGGCCTCATTCTGTGAGCCATTTACCTTCTGCCTCCCCCGCTCCAGGCCTTCTCCCAGGGCCAATAGGCTCAATTCAGTATCTACAACTGTTTTTTAAATCCCATTATTAAAAACTGGAGTAACTGGTAACATACAGATCAATGACTTGTAAACAATAAATTTAAAATAATTAACTGTTAAAACGTAATCTTTAACACATATGCCTTTCTCTTAGGACTTAACTTCCCAGAATGACTGTTGCCTTTTTTTTTTTTTTCAGAATGACTGTTTTCTTACCATAAACATTCCAATTTCCCAAAAGAAGTTTCACAAACATAACTACCTTGAACTCCTGAAATACCATTCTTCACTAAGAACCCTCTAAATTACATAGAAGACAAGGTAGCATGCAAGGAATTCTGAATCTGTTAGGCAGTTCACTCAACTATCATACCAAAAAGGATTTAATTTTTTTTTGCTGGGGGGAGAGAATGAATACAGCCCCATTGTCTTATTGCTTGAAAACTCCTAATTTGAATCTATAACATATTCCTACTAACCACTGGACTTGAACATCAGAAGTACAGCTTCTTTTCATCTTAAATAGAGCTTTTCAGTCCAAATCTGCATAAACAAACTTTGTCCTTCAATCTTTCAACTCCTCGGCAGTTTTTCAAGGTCACTTTTGCGAGCAACAACAGAGGCCTCCATCTAGCAAGTTTGACTGCTACACCACTCCAATTCCAAGAGCCCAAAATCTAAGCCCCTATCGATCCTCTCAGGTAAATCCTTTACTCAAGGGGAAGGCAAACCAACACCCTCCAAACTTCTCCTCTAATAGGGCCTGCTCCTCTTCCCCACCCAAAGGCTGAGTGCTACCAGTTCACTGCTCCACATTGAGTCTGCTGCAGAAATGTTCCAATGACCTTCATTCCATATTTGCAAATAAAAAGAAAACAAAGAACTGCTTTTTCAAATCAAGTGTTATTATAGATCTTAGTACACGGCATGGAAGATTTCACTATTCACAAGAATAGGCTGGTTACCAATTAGCCAGCAACCTACATTAGTTTCATATCCCTAGAGAGGGGAAAAAAAATACCAAGGGCAAAAGACAGGGTGCCTATTTCCTATTCACAAACTGCAGGTAAATTAGGATTTTAAAGATTTCATATAGAAAATGAAAAGCATTTTGCTCACATCATTTAAAGGAACCAAATCAACACCTGACAAAATGTGTGAAACTGGCAGAAAAAGATCTGCTCTTGTCACTGCCAATATAGTGGAGATGTTTCTAACCAGCATTATAAGCTAAAATGTGCATTTTAAAACAAAGATTTTTAATTAATCGGTACTTATCAGAATCTAGAAGCAGACAGGTAAATCAAGAAAGTTATGGGAGAATTTCATACTGGCATGTGGGCCTTTACCATTAGAACCTGCATCAGTGCAAATCGTATTTTCACACGAATTTAGAACAGCAATGGTGTTGCTTCCACCTCTGAAAACACAAATGTCAACAAAGTGCATGGAAACAGAAAAAGTCTTACAACAACTCAGCTTATTCTGTAGGATAGCTTCAGTGCACTTGAACAAAGGAAAATTATTTGGAAAACAGATAAGTTTACCGAATGCAAAGAGAAAGTGCTTTGCTTCTGTGTGCCCCTGAAAAATGATTAGCCTTTCTTCATGTACCTGCTCTACTCAATACTCAACTAGGAAAAAAAATCCTAGTTGAAGGGCATGCAAAATCTAAACAGAGCAAGGTATTCTAGGTGCACCAAGAGGTATGCATGGAATGTAAAGTGGCCATTTTCTGAAACAGTGCAACTTGTCTACACTCTCTGAAGCTAAACAGTTTCTACCATTTTAACACAAAACAAAGAATTAAACTTACCGGGAACTGCATTAATTTTACATGTAGTTATTTATATCTCCTCGGACAGGGAGAATTTAAGTCACTCCTATCCCTCCCCCCCAAAAAAGGACGGAGGAAACAAAAGGCAGCAGGAGATGCAGAAACCTGAGTCTGGAATGTCCACTCCAGTGAAAACCCGAACAGCTGTCCCCCCACCCCCCAGCAAACTATTCGCCATTTTTCTTTGTCTTTCAGCTGACCCCTGCCTCAGTGAAAAACTCCGAGGCTCCAATGAAGCCCTGCAGCCTCCTTCCACTTTAACAGTCAAAGGCATTCAATCTAGCATGCTATTTGACACCAAACCTTGCCTCCAGAGTGGCCCCATTGGCTGAGCTGCTTTATCAGCTAAGAACACAAAGCCATGATTGGCTGATCACGTCATCAGTTACCTCCTTTGTACACTTCCTGTTTTAAAGTTACCTTGAGAAGCAGAACAGGGGTCAGATCCAGACTTCAAACTACGAGGAACTTAAGGCTTCAAAATGCCTGGCAAATGCACACAGCAGATGCACTAGGGCCACATGTGCTTCCAAAACAGAAGATACTGAAAATTTAGAATTGTTCTTAAAATCATGCGAAAGGGTTGTTACAGTTCCCACCCAAAGGATTTCTTATTGGCTGTCAGAGTTCCATTTAAAACATTTAAGGTAATTTAACTGCTGCTGATTGGCCATCAAAGATGTCTGTAAGATACTGCTACAGTATCCTATGGCAGTAAACCAGAGAAGCAATGTGCACAAAGTAGGAAAGTTGTGACTTAACTCTCTTCAGTTTTCTGTTAAGCATTAACAGAAGAAGAAAAAGAAAACTGGGTGGGCTAAATCCAATGTCACCAAAGAAAATACAGCTTCTTTAAAGTAACAAAGAGTGATATCAATGGTCATACAATGGTTTGCAAGATTTCTGAAAAGGCATCTATCATTATGTCCATGGTAATTTTAAAAGCACACATTAGTACCACGACAAATCACTTTATTTTGAAATACAAACTAATCTAAATAGGAAAATTCTGGGATAATGTATGAAGTTAGTGACAGGGACAGTGGCATTTTCAAAAAGTCTACCAGGAACCCAAGAGGGAAATATAATGATAAAGGGGGAAAAAAATTGGCAAAGATGAGTGAACATCAGTGAATATATTGTTTAAAACACAATACAGTTTGATAGATTAATTTATTTAGGGTGGTTATAAAATGCTGCTGATTAGCTTTTAATATAACAGAGTTTTGATATCATAGAAGATAAACTTTTCTACCACATTTTCAAGAACAAGCAGCAGGGGTGATCTCAAGAGAGATTATAAGTATCGTGGTTACTGAAGACATTCTGGGGTGCTGAAGTTTCACCAGTGGCAGTCAAAGACTTGTTTATGGATTGTGGGCCCAACTGTTTAGGTTTTAAGAGAGGCCTCCTAATATGGTGAAAATCAGTTAATATATATTCTTTTAATATTCAAATAGAAACATCTCACTATTACCTGAGGCCTTTAACAATCTCCTTATATATTTGCTTCCTCTCATCAAAGCAAAGTATCCCAGGACTAAACAACACAACTGTTTTGCCAGGTAGATGAGATCTTTTCTAGAAAAACCTTGGTTGATCTTACATGAGAGGTCATTGACAGGCATATGCAGAGATCCAGCAGGTCCCTGAAATAGAAGCAAGGCAGACTGTCCAATCACTTTGCCATATTAACTTCTCTTCGAGAAAGAGTGAGGTGCAGAGAAGTTAAGCAACTGGCCCCTAGCCATTCATCTAGGAGTCAAACTCAGGTTCCATTTAGGGTGGTACTCTTCCCATGGCACTACACTGCTTACCAAGACATGGAGCACCTCAGGGCACATCCAAGGAAATTCTTAGGTGTCACATACAGTCCTTCACTGGTATCTATGGGGAACTGGTTCCAGGACCCCTGCATTTACCAAAATCTAAGGATGATCAAGTCCCTTATATTAAATGGTGTAATACTGTTGGCCCTCTGTATCTGAGTTCAGCATTCACAGATAGAAGCTGACTGTATGTATAGGTAGCATAAATCATTACACCCAACTTCACTAATTTAAAAATTACAAATTTGACTAATGTTTAATTTGATATGTTGGTTAGAGATCTAGCTAAGTATCTGACAAACAGCACTCTATAAGTTGATACAAATTTTATTACTGAACTACTAGAAACATTTAACCAGTAGCAAATCACTTGTATAATTTATAAGGACTTGAAACAACTAAATTATTAAAAACACTATACATTAAAATATAAGGAATTGCATGGCAATTTCACTATGGCATCTAAATAAGAGCTTAGTTATGCTAACAGGGTGCACTGTTGGATGATTCCTGAAGCTACAAAGAGCTACAGGTATTGTAGCTCTTTTCTGAAAAGTTTAGATCACAGCTTCTGAATAGCTACCAGACTCGGAAGAGAAGGCAGAAAGCCAACAGGCCAGTTGTGTGCCTTATTCACACTAGAGCCTCTCTTAACCTCGTAACACTGGGGGTCAAATCAGCTGCAAGGAAGCAAAGAAGCTCCTCTGAAGGGTGGGAGGCACAGGAATATGGAAAACATGTTCACATCACTGATCATTAATTAGCGTCACTACGGCAAAACAATAAACACTTGGAAATCAGGCAGAGCTAGTTTCAAATTCTGATTCCTCTACCTATTAACTGTATGACACTGGGCTAACCCTGAGCCTCAGTTTCCTCATCTTAATATATGAATATCACCATCTATATCACAGAGTCACTGTAAGGATTAAATGAGCCAGCACATATAAAGTATACTGTACTGTGTCTGAATAAGCATTGGAAAAAAAAAGTAAAGTACTAAAGGTCATCCAATCCAAATTCCTTGTTTTACACAGCGGTTAAGATTCAGAAAGGCCTAGCTCCTTAGGGCCCCAAAGCTACCACAAAGCAATGTCTCTCTTCTGTCTCCAGCATACCCTGCAACCCTGCAGAAAGAAACCCCTGAGCCATAAAGGGCAGTATAGGAGGACTTCCCAGCTGCTACTAAAACTCTTCCCCAGTTTTTATGCCGGAAATCCGTGCCTTTCACCACCAATCCTGGCTGAAGTCTGATTATTGTTCCAAAAGCCTACCCTTTGACTCTGCTTTTGATGTACCAGATTAAACCAAACATGTCTCTTGATACTTTGTGAAGGTCTTTGGCATACTTTTTATCAGTTCTTGGCAGTTTGCAAGAAAAACACTTCAACCCCTATTTCTCATCAACAGTCACCTTAGTAGAATTCAAGCCACTCGTGGGAAGATAACTCAAATTATCCTAGAATTTCCACCTGGCACTCTCACTTAGGATAGCTTTCTCTAGCTTGTCATTACGGTGGACTAAGAGCCTCATTGGATCTCTGAGGTTCTAACTCATATTCTTCCCCGGTCCTGCATCTCAACAGCCCTCTACACCAGACAACTGCATCATCTTGCCCTAATAAACACCCTGAGACAAAACGAGTGCATGTGGTTATATGGGTCAAGCTTTAATGCTCCCAAAGAAGGCAGGGTGGGAATTGATGCGCTGAGTCAGAAAATTAATTTTGAATCACAATTACCTACTTACTAGATGTATGACCTAGGCCAAGTTACTTAACCATCTCTGAGCTCACTTCATGTGTAAAATGAAACAAGTAACATTTCATCTTCTTCATGTAAAATGAAAAAATAACACCAACTCACAGAAGTGTTGAGGCTTTAGTGAGTTAAAGCACTCAGCATTAATACCTAGCATGTGGTAGGTATTCAATTAATATTTAAATATACACTTGACTATAGCACCTATCATATAATTACGTTTTACCATGTCTCTATTACCAGAGGAAGGCTTCTTGAAGGCAGCAACTGTGTCTTATTTATATCTACATATATCCTCAGTGCTCAGTACAGAGATATAAATCACACCTGACCTTAGCCATAGTGTCAATGAAATAACAGCGAGTAGTGAGGACTGATGAAAACTGGAGAGTGCATGTCTCATCTAAAGGGGCAGCTACTGGGGAATTCCCTGGCGGACCAGTAGTTAGGACTCAGCACTTTAACTGCCAGGGCCCTGGGTTCGATCCCTGGTCAAGGATCCCACAAGCCATGCGGCGCAGCCAATGGTGGGGGTGGTAGGGGGCAGTTAGTACTGAGCTCCAACTGATGAGGGCTATGGAAGAATGCTGGTCCACTGCGGTAAGAGCTTCAGATTCAATAAAAGAAGCAAAAGCCTGATCCTGGACACAAAAAGTTGATGCTAGCATAACCCCTGATATAGCATCCTGAAGAATGACTAAAGAACCAGAGTTATGGCAGAAGTTGGCCTCAACCACTGTGACAATTCCTGCCAAGGACAGGGTCTTGCTCAGTACCCCAGATTACCTGATCTTGAAGGTTACACTGTATTCCAGCAGAAGCAAAAAGAGCAGCAAAGAAACTGGGCTCTTCACCGGCCTGAACATTTTATTGATGGTGTCCTTAACTGACTCTTTTGGACTAGTAAGCAAACCTGTGGGTCCCAGGAAATAGCATAGAAGAGAATCTCTAGAGAAAAATGAACTTCTCATATGTTGAGATAGGGAAACGAAGCCATATTCATTTGACTATTAAATTTGTTGTGTGCCTTATTATATACTAAGCTGATGAGATGGATGTATATAGCAGTTTGTTTTGCACTTATGTTGTTATAAGTTAGTGGGATTGGGGTATTATTTTTAAGAACACCTTTAATCCAAGCAGCCAGAATCAAGCAGCATTAGTATTTTGGGTTATACTTTTATAAGTTTTTCTCATGTAAATGAGATGTGAGGTTGAGTTATTCCCCCCAATATTAGATAATACCATACAAAAATACTATACAAACTGTTTTGTAATCTTGTCTCACTTAAATAATGTGAATAATCTTCCCTATCAAATATAGAACTGTATCATTTATAATAATTGAATGATATTCCACTGAATGGATACAATTTTTTAATCAGTTCCATATTACTGAATAATTTCAATGTCTTCAATTTTAAAATATTGTAAATAGCATCACAGAGAACATCCATTATGCCCATTCCTTGTGCCACTACCCTCATTATGTCTTCCAGAACCCTTGCAACAGCTTCATAAATAGTATCATTTTGTCTGGTTTTAAAAAAAAAAAGAAAAAGAAAAAGGAAACCAGATTGTTTAATGTTAAATCTTTCCATTTTCAATTTTGTTTCAATTTTTTAAAAAACGTATAAGCAGAGCAAAGAAAACTGAGGGCTGCCGGATTGTAACTTCTGACCCGTATCTTTCACCTAACTTGGTTCTGAACAACTATTAGCTATTTAGCAAATCAAAATCACCTTCAAGGTTTAAAAAAAGGTATGTCGACACATATCTTAAAGTATCTGACAGATGTTCTGAAGATAATCCCCAAAGAAGTCCCAGAAACATTTTGAGCAATAACATCGTTAGAATAAGGAACATGGTGCTGGTGCTCAGTAAATGGCTGCTCAATAAATAAACGAATAAAGTAAACTAATATATGAGACCATAAGTGGATTATAAATTCTGAATTATTTGTTTTTTAAAAATAAATTATATTCTCCAAAGCATAAATGAAGACCAATGGATGGTAAACTACTCTAGAGAGACCAGTAGCTAATAATGCATGTAGAAGGACAACACAGTGGCTGATGAACAGCAAATGCTCCAAAAGATGGAGGCTGCTACTATTATTACTGTTACTGGCAATGGGACTAGATGGCCTTTGAAATCACATTCATCCCTAAGAGTCTATGTTAGTTTGGAAACATATCTTATATGTTCCCAGGAAAGTCCCTTCCCACTATTGGCCAAACTATGAATCCTATACAAAAGGATTCTTTTTTTATTCATAAACTCTCTACACCAGAACTGCTCAACTGGGCACCACTCCACACCAGTCATAACATGAAATGCTTATTAGGTGTTCTCACAAACAGGGTTCCATGGCCAAATAAGTTCGAGAAACACTGCATAATGTATCCTTTCTCTTGAAGGATTGTTAAGGTATATGAGCACAAACGTTCTCAATACTAACTCTGCAGAAAAGAAGTGCATTTCACATTGCCCATTACTTTGTCAAGGATCCTTTTTTCATCCCCAGAGGACACTTATTAGCATTGTATAAGAACTAATGTTCAATGGAACAGCTTGGGAAATGCTGCTCTAAGCCACTTACAAATTTTGGTGGAATGAAAGGAAGACCACAGGCAAGTCTATTCTGGTCAGAATGGTCAGTTTATTCTTCAAAAATGGTTGGAGTTTTACACACATTATGGCATTTCCCTTTTTAATGAAAATGACATTAAATATCACCATAAACAGCAATCCTCTGCCTCTCAAATAACTGCCAACCGAGTATGCTTTGCTTCTTAAAAAGGCCCCACTTTATCATTTGATAATGAGCAAATTCTAAGCTACTTACCTTCAGGGTACAATAATAGTTTTTGAGACAGTTAAAAATGACAAAAATGTTCAACTGTACAGATTGCATGTACTTTCTTTTTTCTCTTTTAAATGGACAGATCATGCCACTGGTGAGGGGATATGTTTTCTTAACACTGGGCAAAGAATCTCACTTCATACAGATAATGGAAAACTTGCAGCTCCTGAGGACAGAGTTAACAGTAATTAGGGGATTTTGAAAACCTTCAGTAACTCTAACAAATTTAAGCCAATGATAAGATATAAAATATTCTATGCTCCAATATCATTTCCTATGAGTCACCGAGGCATTTACTGAAGCCCTGCTCAAGATCACTATTTTAGCTCATATTCATGAATGCGTTTAAGAATAATTCTTGAATCTGATTTATAACAATATGCTGTTGATTTTAAATAAGGGTGTTCATTTAAATAGGACACCTTATATACCTTGAACATGAAGATTTGAACCTTTAATTTAAACCTATTCTACTGGAAACATTCAAATGCAAAGGTTAGACTAGTCCCTCTCTCTAAAAACTGCACCTTAAGTTTATCCATCAGAAAGCTCTCACTGTATAAAAGAAAGTACAACAGATTTAAGCGCTACCTGCAGACAAGTAAGAACTTAAAACAAAATGGAAAATATAACTCCCATGCTGAAAATGAGTAAAGAGGTTACCTCACTGCTATCAGGTACATCACTGCTAAACCATGGAGAGGTGTGGGAAGGATGCAGCAAATTTTGCAACCTGGCAAAAATTTCTGCAGGCAGGGAGATTTTTTTCCTGAACCATTCCACAATGTTGTCTTTCTGCTTACTTCAAAGAAAATGTTATTCAGGTGACTACAAATCAAACTGACAGTCCTACTCCAACTGACTATTTCTACAACTAGAAAAAATTTCAAATGACTATACTGCAAGTCCCTTCCCGGACAGAATGATAAAACCGGTTGTTCTGATTTCAATAATCATTGCTCTTTGGCAAATATGAAGATTTTTTCTTCTCATCAGAATCACTACCATTCAGCACCTGGGGATTAACAGAGGGTATCAGGAAACAACCTAACCCTGAAACAAACGACTTTGCGGATTCATAAGTAATACTGGCCTCACAGCGGTCCACTAGAAATCAGCTCCTAAACCACAACAGTACAACTAAATTAGACTATTTCTTTCATGTCAAGTGGCTCCCCACCCCCGCCATGTAGAAATCTTACTGTACATAACAGAGCAGATAATTACAAAGCCTCCTCATCAAGGAAGCTCTAATTGGCTGTCAGGCAGATTTTATGCTATTCTCAAAAGAAAGTGATGTGTTCTCTCACTTATTAAGGTCCATTCAGTGACAGGCACCTACCATATGCTACTGTATTCATTTTTCAGTAAGTACTCTATAAGATAGGTATTATTACCATTACATTACAAAGGAAGAAACTAAGGCTCAGACAGGTTAAGAATCTGACACCCCCCCCGCCCCCCCAACGGAGGGTAAACACCTTACAGAGACAGAATTCTTTCCCAGGTCGGACTCCAAGGTCAGCAACTACACTGGCTCCTCCCAAAGGCACTTTTTGGCCAAAGTATTTCAAATCCATTTCCTCCTACAATTAATCTACTAATATTATGTTAGGTGCTTTGAGTTTCTGTGGGAAAATACTAAAATGACCTTGTAGCCCTCTTAACTAGTCACAGTGCATGCATGCAAAACTGAATAAACAAAATGAAAAGAGAGACTGTAAGACATCAGATAACTCACAATCAGTTTGCTGTGAGCACAAGGAATAGAATGGAAAAGAACAACTTGCTGGCTAAGGAATGTTCTTCTTAGGTTGTATGCCTGAGGCTGGAATGAACCTCAAGGAGGTCATTTGTGACCTTAATAATATCCTCTGCTATTCTCTCTCCTGTGAATGAGGCAAACTTGTCAAAATACAAAAGGTGCCTTAGAGTCATCTCTGCTGTCAAGTCAATGCTTCCAACAGGAGAGGAAATGCTGTCCAGTGGAATGAGCACTAGCCTGGGAATCCAGTAATCTGGCATACACTTGGCTGTGCCCTTACATAGAAATGACCTTATCAAGGTCATCACACTCTTCAGGGCCTCAGTACAAAGGGTGTGCCTTTGAAAGAACCAAAGGTCACTTCCCGAGCTATGATATAAGAGTTTTTCTTTTTCTCATCATATTCTATGGTGTTAAGAGAACACTGTTTAAGGGACTTCCCTGTGGTCCAGTGGTTAAGAATCCGCCTTCTTCTTCTAGGGATGCAGGTTTGATCCCTAGTCAGGGAACTAAGATCTCGCATGCTGCGGGGCAGCTAAGCCCACAGGCTCTAGAGCCCACAACTAGAGAGCCCTCGCAACCGCAACGAAAGATCCTGTACGCCCCAATGAATATCCTGTGTGCCGCCAACTAAGACCCAATGCAGCCAAATAAATAAATAAAATTTTTTTTAAAAAGAGAAAACACTGTTTAAGAGTAAGGGCTTCACAAATTGTGTAAGAATTAAGAGTTACAGACTTGTGTTTGAATCTGGGCTCTGCCACTGACTGGCTATGTGACCTTGAGCAAATTACTCAACTCCTCAGTTTCCTCATATGTAAAAATGAGGGTGGTAATAGTACCTATCTCATACTGTGTGAGGATAATATATATATTTATACCCTTGCTGGTTCAATGTAAGCACTCAATAAAAGGCAGTAACTATGACATTCCTGAATTTTATTCATATATCTTTAGTGGCTCAGTACCTCTGAACTAAGAAGTTAGAGAGGGGAATTTCAAAACTGCCTCAAAAAGACACCTACCATGGCCCCACATTTCACTCTGCCTTCTCTGTAAGTGGAGATAAGGAACCTTGAATCTTTTCTAGTGCCATGAATCAGTTTTGCCCAAATGGAAAATGCGTAAGCAAATGAAATAACAATTATTTGTTACAAGGATTAAATAAGATGACATAGACACAGTCTGTAAAGTACAAAGCATTAGTATGATTTCTGCTTAGAAGACAAAGCTGATGTTCACAAGGTTTTAGTACAAACTCAGATCTACTCAGACCTCCTGGGAGTTCAAGATTTCTAGGGTGGTCAGTTCCAAATTATATCAATAACAAGGCCCAGCAATTGGCCCTGGGTTAATGCAGAATGTACATGGGCTAATGTAGAAAGAAAGTGTCACTGGTGCTGAAGAACTACCGCCAAGAAATGCTTGCTGAATAAAAAAGATATTTATATGTATACACTTGTTTTTATAACTTCGACCAGATTTGCTAAAAAAGAAACTAAGTTATGGATGCCATAACAGTCTTCATATTTGATTAACTTAATGACTAAGCCAAATGAAGCTGAGATGACCAATGTACAAAATGTACAGCAAGCCCTGTTTTCCCTCATACTTTTGACTCTATCTTCCACACTGCAATGTAATTGCAAACATGAGGGAGGAGACCCTCACCTAATCATATCAAGACACAAAGGAGTTAAGACTTCCAACTCACTGGTCTCCCCTCGAAACCTGAATTATTTAAAGGTTTCCATGCAAAACTGGAATTGCAGATATTTTGTTGTAACCAGTTTTAACTTTACACATCATTGAGGATAAGCATATCCTAGGATCACCCCACAGTTTGAAGAAGGTACTAGGTTTTTAGAAAGGTCCCAGTATTTGGGGACAAACATCCTAAAGAACTGGTGATGTTTGAAAAAGCTCCCCAGTGAGCTCTTTACACTATGCACTTGGTAGTTCCTCACTGCCTGGCGTTAATCATTTCCATATATAGAAAGACTATGTCAGCAATATTCTGAAGCCTGGTTTTAAAGGATGCAGATTCTTAAGCTTTCTGTACATATTTTCCCCATTATCTACCTGGGTTCAGAAAAACTCCAGCAGTTTACTTTGTAAATCCCTCCCTTCACAATAGAAACCAAGGGATACAATTTAAATACCTAGTTGAAAAAATTATAATCTATATGGTTACCATTCTGTGGTTTGAACAGTACAAAAATTCTTTTTGTAATTATTCAAATAAATACAAATTCTTACTCAAATTCCCCACTCAATACACTCCTAACACCCAGAAGTCAAAGAAAGATGATCCATTGTGAAATATAAAACTATCTGGGAGTTTGACAAGTCAGGTTTATGTTGATAGCATGACACAGTAGATAAAACTACAAGCTTTGACATCAGGCAACTTGGATTTGAATCCCAGCTCAACCACTGAGTGACAGTGAACAAGCTACTTAACCTCTCTGATCTTCAATTTTCTCATCTGCAACATGGGGATGATAATGCCTACCTAACAGGAAATGTGTTAAATGTGCTCCAAAATGTCAATTCCCTTCCCCTACCACTTTCCCCTTTTCTCTTGAAAATTCAGTTGCATTCACATAAAACTGAAAAATGTGAAAATCACAGGAGTTTCTTGAAAATGGTATAAAAACTGAAGTGTAACATCTATCTAAAGCTGAAAGAACCACCTAAGACAGACAAGGAAAAACAAATTAGGAAAACACAGAGGTTTAACAAGTGTGTTTCCATGATCCCAAACCCTGGGAGGAGCAAATGTAGAACAATCCAAGTTACCACAATTCAATGGAAAAGTAAGGTAACCCCAATAAGCTGACTCTAACAACTCTCAATTAGAACAAAAGCTTTTTGAAATATGAACCACAGAGAGTTGACAAGTCCTCTAACTTAAGACAAGATGCAAGAAGCTATGCACGAGCTTATTTTTGTTCCCGGATGCTTATTTAAAAAAAAAAAAATACAGTGTGTATGAAGGTGGGTGTATTTTTTAGTCATATATAAAAGGAAATAAATGAGCCAAGATCCAGGATCTCTGTCAAGCGCTCTTCCACTAAAGAGGAACCTAACAATATCCTTTCAGACAAATAATTGCCAAGTATCTGATATTTGCTACAAAGAGCAGCTTTGGAAACTTGGAAACTCAGCCCTGAACTGTATCTTTCCTAGAACAGTAAAACTTCATGCAGAACATCTCAAAACTAGCAGCATGGTCCTGAGACCCGATAATCTATAACTACTCTCTTAGTATAATCCCCAAATCGTAAAATTCCAAAAATGCTTCTGCTTCTTCACTCCTATAGATCTGTCACTACTTAATGCTGTGCCTCCTAGGCTCGGCA
>NW_006780610.1:1170145-1182132 GCF_000442215.2 Lipotes vexillifer
GCATTCAGTTATTAAGACCATGCACACCCATCCAGTAGAAACCCTCTCTCAGTCTGGGTCTGTTTATTTGCTCCTCACACCACTGCCCAGGTCTGGTAACTACGGACTCCAGGGCTCCACCAAAACCTCAGTGTTTCAAAACTGGGACTCCCTAGCAAAATTCCTGATCTGATCCCATTGTTCGTCGGGTATGTCTCTAGGGCCCTGATGCCCTCTCCTCCTATACCATGCCCTCAGACCTGGCACCCGTGGTCATCAGGGTCACTCCCTGTGTTACACTCCAAGTCTAGATCCCCTGGATCTCGAAGATCCTCTCAACCTGAAACTCGGGTTTCAGTGTTTCCAAACCTGGCACCCTTGGCGCTTGCACGCCCCTATCTCGGGCCATGCACGTTCCATGGAGGGTACCTCTGGAATTTGGAGTGCCTCCCACTCCCGGCCAAGCACAGGCTACCCGCGAAGTACTGGCCAGACCATCTCCCACTCTTCCCCTTTAAGGCCTCTAGGCTCGCCCCCAACCTCCACCCCACGCCTGCGCCGTAGGGGGTCATCACCCTGCAGGCAGAGAGCCCCAGACGCGCGCATCCCTACAGCCTCCGATTCCTTCATCACCCCCTAGGCCAGAGCCAGCGCGACCAATAACATGCCAGGTCCTCGGCCTCCCCGCCACCGACCAATCACGAGCGAGCCCCCCCGCCGTCGCCTTCCGCCAATGGGAGAAAGCCCGCGGGTCGGGCCGACAAGGCGTACGGACCCCACGAGCACAGCGGCGGCGACAGCGGCGGGCACGGCGAGAACACAACATGGCGGCGGGCAGGCCGCACCGAACTACAGCAGCAGCCGCGCGAGGGAAGTGAGGTCTCCGCCAAAGGCGGGAAGCGCCGCCCCTCCCCCCGCCGCCGCCGCTCACCTCTCCCCCTTCCTCCCGCGGATGCTCCCGCACACTCACACACCTCTGCTTAGAAGTCCAAGGAAGATCAGGAGCCGCCCCCGCGCTCCTGCGGAGTCGGGCAATGCAGAGACCTGGGCACGGCGGAGGGGAGGGGGAAGCGTGCGTCAGGGAGAACGGAGCGCGCGCGAAGCGGGGGTACAAACAAGATGGCGGCCACGCCGTTTGCACCGTTTCCCCCCTCCCCCTCACCTCCCCCTCCCCCTTCCCCTCGGCGCTTCGACTCCCAGTGTCTTTAATGCGCAGAAGCTTAGTTGCCTGAAGTCTCGCGAGATTTGAGAAGGGGCGATGACTTGGTGAGACGGAATGAGAGGCGAGAACCTTCTGACCCCGCCCCCTTTGGGGGGCCCGGAGGCGTTTAGTAGTGACCTGCGTGCGGCGTTCTGTGTTTGTGGATCTCTGCTTTGGTGCGCAAGCTTTTGAATTTTAGGGGAATAAAGTTTTTGTGAGTTTTTTTTTTTTTAATTTGGGAGGAAGCAGAGCTGGGGGCTGGAGGGCGACGTGGGAATGCCAAATTAAGTGCGCCTCTAATGATAGCTACCAGTACCGTAAAAGAAGGGATATAACACCAAAACTGTAAAATGATACACTCCAAAATAAAGAGCAGCACTTCCCAATAGTGGTCACTTGTTACCTTACGTCGACATGGACATTGCTTTTCTCACTTGAATGCAGAGTTTAAAACTTCTTCAAAAACAATTGGAAACTAAACTACAATGAACATTATATCTTTTTCGTACTTTACTGCTTTAATCTCCAAAACTACTTGGTAGAAGGCATCAGCATTATTTTTATTTCACTGGTGATAAAACTGAAGCTCAAAAAAAGGTTAAATTGATCAAGGCTCCGCAGCTAGTAAGTGCTGAAACTCAGTTTAAATAGCCACCAAACCTGTAGATAAATGCATCAAATATGTATTGAGTAGAATTAACTACAGTGAGACAGTTTGCATTAGGTTGCAAGCACAAAGAGAAGTGAGACTGCTCCTGCTGGTGGTTACCTTGAATTTTACAAATGCCCTTACAGCCTTTCTGAGACTTGGGTTGCGGGGGGTCCTCAACAATAAAATCAATACACTATTATTATTTCCTTCCTTTGAGTTTATGACCCTGGTGATAAAGTAGTTGAGAATAGTGGAATAAACCCTTGACTTGAACTCAGGAAAATTGTTTTCAACTCCAACTTTAATAAATCTCACTTCAGGCATTCAATGAATATTTGATGAATGAATGAACAAAACCTAACTAGTTATAAGACACCTGACTTCACTGAGTCTCCATTTCTTCATCTGTAAAATGATCTAATTCCTACCTACTGGGAGTGTTGGGGAGATTGAATGAAATAGTATAAGGGAGAGTGCTTTGTAAATGGCAAAATTGTTATAAAGAAGTTAGTGATAATGATTTTTCAGACCTGAGAAATGGCGTAAAAAATTAAAAACAGACTCAAGAAATAGTATGTTGAGATAGATAAGCTTAGCTAATGGGAAAAAGCTAAGTCTACAAATGTTTATTGAGCAATTATTGAATATACTATGCTTGTGAAGGAGAAGAAAAATGTTCAGGAAGCAGCACAAATTAGTATTATTAGTTATCATTATTATAATTAAGTACTGACAGTATATAGGGGCTGCAGTCAGTTTCCCTCTGGGAGCGTGGAAATCAGGTTGCCCTCAGAATTAAACTAATAAAAATTTACATAGTAGAAGAAATTAGCTAATGGTGGTAGTAAACATATTTAACAACGGGTACTGCTCAAGCACTGATCTACCAGATGTGAATTCCAGGAAGGGTCCAAGAGATATCCTTCTGTGCTAGGTGTTAACCCTTCAGTTGCTAGTTTTTAAATAGTAGATCCCAGGGGAGGGGAGTTGTCAGGAGAGTTAGAACAGCAGCTATTTACCAGCTAGTACCAAAGTATTTCAGTATTTTAGTAGTCGGTATTATAACTAGTATCAGTCACACTAGTACATACAGGCTGAATATTAGTCCTTGCTGTAGACTGTGGTTATCAATATTCTCTGCCCTTCCTTTTCTAAAACCCTCCCCATCTGGCCTGTCCCTAGGAGGTTATACTTCTCACCCTAATGCCATCAAGCTAGGCTTTGTTTTGGTCAGTGAAATGTGAGTAGAAATAGCTTGATCCAGCTCTGAGCAGAAATGTATGGGCCATCTCATGATTCCACCATATTTTTCCTCAGCCCTGAGAGGATCATGTTCCAAATAGAGCTGCTTTTCTAGCTTTGGTCCCAGAATGAAGATGTGCAGAGCCACAGGTGATGCACAAGACATGTAATGTGAGTAAGAAATAAACCTTTGCTATAAGCCACCGAGATTGTTTTAGTTGTTTGTTACTGCAACATAACTTAGCTGGCCTAAACTGGCAAATACAGTTCTGAAATTAGCTATCTGTAGGGGTAAGCCAAGAGCTTAGCTATAAGCATGATCAAAAAATAAACCAGACTCTGATCCAGTTCATATGAAAGGAATCTCAAGGCAGATGTGATTGTAATTTAATAAACAGAAGCCTAATCAATCTTGTCAACCAATCATTCTGTGTCCTATTTGGAGAGAGATTCTGTGAACCGATGGGCCATGACAACTCAAAACAACGCAGTCACAGAGGCAAGCATTAGCATTGTCCCTCTGAGCCCCGTCTCAGTCAGGCCGACCTGGGCATTAACATTTCCTTGTCCGTGTCATCCCTATAGTGGGTGAGAGTATCTCAGGCTGCCTCAGCTAAGAAATGCTTCTTACGGGCTTCCCTGGTGGCGCAGTGGTTGAGAGTCCGCCTGCCGATGCAGGGGACACGGGTTCGTGCCCCGGTCTGGGAAGATCCCACATACCGTGGAGCGGCTGGGCCCGTGAGCCATGGCCGCTGAGCCTGCGCATCCGGAGCCTGTGCTCCGCTACGGGAGAGGCCACAACAGTGAGAGGCCTGCATAACGCAAAAAAAAAAAAGAAATGCTTCTTTCGGTCAATGTGCTTTCCTGGTGTGATTCTCTGCTCACCCAGCAAATGTATTTCCTGTAGGGACAGAATTTAGCGATCTGTCACCTAAAGGATCCAAGTTCTTTTGATAATTGCATTTTTCATTGTAAATTAATCTATTGGATTCTGGTTTATGTAACTATCAGTTTTTGTGAACTTAGAGAATACAAGACCCCCCCTGGAAGATGGTTCCATTCTGTGCTTACTATTAAAATCAGGCTTCTGAGTTTGCAAGGCTGAAGACCAGTTCTAGGGTGATGGTAAATTCCTTAAAGTTTTGGAACTGTAGAGGGACCTGCCTAGACAACCAGCTGGACGACCTTAAGCTACACCCCTCTATCTCATTGTGTGCCTTCTTTGATCTCAAAGAAGAGTGGTTGAGCATTCTTTGAGATATCATCTCACACCAGTCAGAATGGCCATCATCAAAAAATCTAGAAACAATAAATGCTGGAGAGGGTGTGGAGAAAAGGGAACCCTCTTGCACTGCTGGTGGGAATGTGAATTGGTTCAGCCACTATGGAGAACAGTATGGAGGTTCCTTAAAAAACTACAAATAGAACTACCATATGACCCAGCAATCCCACTACTGGCTTATACCCTGAGGAAACCAAAATTCAAAAAGAGTCATGTACCAAAATGTTCATTGCAGCTCTATTTACAATAGCCCGGAGATGGAAACAACCTAAGTGCCCATCGTCGGATGAATGGATAAAGAAGATGTGGCACATATATACAATGGAATATTACTCAGCCATAAAAAGAAACGAAATTGAGCTATTTGTAATGAGGTGGATAGATCTAGAGTCTGTCATACAGAGTGAAGTAAGTCAGAAAGAGAAAGACAAATACCGTATGCTAACACATATATATGGAATTTAAGAAAAAAAAATGTTATGAAGAACCTAGGGGTAAAACAGGAATAAAGACAGAGACCTACTGGAGAACAGACTTGAGGATATGGGGAGGGGGAAGGGTGAGGTGTGTTAGGGCGAGAGAGAGACATGGACATATATATACTAACAAACGTAAGGTAGATAGCCAGTGGGAAGCAGCCGCATGGCACAGGGAAACCGGCTCGGTTCTTTGTGGCTGTCTGGAGGGGTGGGATAGGGAGGGTGGGAGGGAGGGAGACAAAGAGGGAAGAGATATGGGAACATATATATATGTATAACTGACTCACTCTGTTATAAAGCAGAAACTAACACACCATTGTAAAGCAATTATACCCCAATAAAGATGTTAAAAAAAAAAAAGCGGTAAGTGCTAAAGAAAGATATAATTCACATGCTGTGGGAGTTCAAAAAGGGAGAGATTTCTTCCACTTAGTATGAAATAGTGGGAAGAGTTCAGGAAAGATTTGTGAGGATGTGACATTTAAAAAATGAGTAGAATTAGGGGAAGAGCATGCCATGTGTAGGTGGCCACTAGAGCAAATATAGGAAGCAGGGGATTGATGGAGGAAATATAGAATAAGAGGATAAGGAAGAACAATCATCTGGAAAAATACATTGTGGTCAGATTAAGGCTCTTGGGTTTTATTTTCTGGTAAGGAGAGTTAGTGGTGGAAGTTTTTCTTGTCTTATCATTTTAATCACTTTTAAGAGTACCGTTTATAGGCATTAAGTACTTTCACATTGTTGTGCAACCATCACCACCATTTGTCTCTAGAATATTTTCATCATCCGATACTGAAACGCTGTGCCCATTAAACAATAACTCCCCATCCTCCCCTCCCCCAGCTCCTAGGAACCACTGTTCTACTTTCTCCTTTTGAATTTGACTATTCTAAGTATATCATATAAGTGGAATTATACAATATTTGTCCTTTTATATCTGGCATATTTCACTTAGCATAATGTCTTCAAGGTTCATCCATGTCATAGCACATACCAAACTTTCATTTGTATTTATGGCTGAATATAGTATTCCATTGTGCGTATATAGCACACTTTGCGTATACATTCATCCATCAATTGACATTTGGGTTGTTTCCATCTTTTGACTATTGTGAATAATGCTGCTATGAACACTGGTGTACAAATATCTGTTTGAGTTCCTGCTTTCAACTGTTTGGGATACATACCCCAAAGTGAAATTGCTGGATCATATGGTAATTCTATGTTTAATTTTTGAGGAGCCACTGTACTGTTTTCCACAGCAGCTATACTGTTTTACATTCCCAGTGATAGAAGTTTTTACAGAGGGGAGTGACATGGTCAAAACTGTGTTTAAAGACTATCTGGCAGAGATAACAGGATGGAATAGGGTTGCAGAATGACCAGTTAGAGACTTCCACAACATATCACACAAGATGTAACAAGAGCCTGAGCACATATGTAGCAGTGAGAATGGAGGGAAGAAAATACAAATGCAGTGGTGATATTGCCAACGTAGGATTGGAAGGACTGGACTGTTGATCAGCTGCTGTAGGGGTGGGGATCAAGAGAAATGAAGGTGTGTAGTATGACCCCCAGGTTTCCCACATGGGAGGATGGTAGTCTCCAGATGAAGACTTCTGGACTTCTCCAGAGTGTGTCGAGTGGGACATTGTAAGGTCTAGGATGGACACTTGTTGTCTTGCCTGCTCAACACCCTTGCCCTTTCCAATGGTAATGGCACTCTACTTGCAGCCCAGCTGCTGAGCTCTGAAATCCATTGCCCTTCACCCCCAGGCCTCACTTCCCACAAGCTATTCCTGGCCGATGACTGAGCACAGCAGAGATTTTTGGACAGGCTTCTTCCTGGGGTAAGTGACACTCTTCTGATGGACAGCTTTGGCTCAAGGACTCCTCAGTGACCTCACAACCTTTCCTTGGAGCTGCACGGCAGTCTAAGGTGCTTCCACCTAGAACTCTTGCCTTCTTTCTTCTTCACTTACCGTCAGACCTGTCTCACTGTCAGATGGTCCTCTCCTGGTCTCCTTTAGGCCTTGCCCCCATTTTCCCTCACGGGTGTTTTCCATGATACATTTCTTGCATTTAACCCTGTCTAGGTGTCTGTTTTCTGAGGATCTGAACTGACATGAGGGGAGGGAGGATGAGATCGTAGTACCTCCTCTCCACCCCATCAGCCATAGGGGTAAGCCTATGACCCAGTCTGATCATAATGATCCCCACATCTTGGCCCAGTGCCTCCTCAGAGTCTCTCTGCATCATTTGGCTCCCAGACTATCAGCTGCTTGTTCCACCTCAACCACAGACGTGGCTGACCAACTCACAGTTCCACTTCCTGAGGCCAACTAGTTGCAAATATGGATTCTCTGGTTTCTTCTGCAATTTCCAGACCCTGAGGACACACCACCTCACAGAGCATGAGATCTGGCTTCCTAAGCAGCTGCTGAAGGGGTCAATGAAGCAACCTAGAAGTACAGGAGATTTAACTGCCCATGGGGTCAACTATGATTAATGGGGGAACAATCCACTCTCCCTACCTTCCTCTGATGGACTGTTTCACGGTATAGTTTCTCTCTACAACCTGTCTATAGACATTCTGTATGGCCAAGTGGGTAGACCTGTCCAGAGGCTAGATGTGTCTCTTCACAGCTCATCGTAAAGAAATAGCAGCAAACATTTCCTTGCACTGCTTGCCATCTTTTCCTGTTTCCCCTATCCGCTTATCCTCACTGCCCTAGGATTGTGCATCCCATATAAAACTTTAGCACTTAACCCCTTCTTCAGGCTTTGTTTTCTAGGAACCCTTGCTTACAGATCACAGTTTCTGAACAGATGGGCACATGACCCAAACTAAACTAAGCAAGGCCTTCCTAAAGATGTGAAATATAGGAGAGACAGGACTTTTCTTCTGTAGGTCTTGAGCCATAAAGATCTGTGGGTGGCTATCATTTCTGCTTTATGGACAGAGCCTGCCTGAGCATGAAGGCATCACAGAGGAAGGCAGAGCTCAGAGAAAGAGGACACAGTGCCCAGACATCCTTTGGGCTCTGAGATCCAACTCTCTCCAATATGTGTAACTGTTTTTGTCATTTCTTTACCTCCCTAAAGACCAGTTTTCCCAATCCAAATCAAAGAAAATGTGGTCATCCCTAGATCCCAGGTCTCCTACATTAAAGAGATCAGTCAGGTGACTAGATTTTTGGGCTCAATTTCAAATTCCTGGGAGAGAGAGCTGTTCCCTGGACTAACCTTAGCCAGAAGTTTGCCCCTGAACCAATCAACATCATTATGAGGTACAGGATCATGTATACACATGGCTGTAGCCACTGTAAGCCTGTAAATGAAGGTGTGGTAGCGTATAGGGATAGAAAAGTGGGAGCAGAGAGTTGGGCAGACCAACCAATGGCTGCCCACTCTCTGAGAATAAATAAGGGGGGAAAGGGTAAAGAGAAGGGGTCTGAGGACAGAACACTATCTAACCCAATGCTATCCTACACTTTATCTAAACCAACACTATCCAACAGAACTTTCTGCAATAATGGAGATGTTTTATATCTGTGCTGTTAAATATAGTAATCACCAGCCACATGTGGTTATTTAACACCTGAAGACAGCTAATACAACTGAGCAACTGAATTTTTTTCCTCATTTTAATTTAAAATTGAATAACTATATGTAGTTAATGACTACATATTGGACAGTACAGACCACACTGTTGATCTGCTTGGGAAGACAGCGTGGAATATTGGCTATTGCGTCTGCTTTGGAGTCAGCCCAACCTAGGTTCAAGTCTCAACTCTACTTCTTATAAATTGAACAGATTACTTGACCCCTCTGAGCTGTAGAGTTAAAAGACATAAAGAACAGTAAACAACATAGGATACCAGAAAGAGAGAAAGGGGCAAAAGATTCTGCAAGGGGACAAAAAGTCAGTTGGATTTAGCAATTAGGAGACTGAGTGAATTAAGACAGAGAAGTGTTCAAAGTGTGTTGGGGTAAGAGCCAGACCAGCAATTTACCTGTCTTTTGGACATCTGTTAAGTATCTTTCCTCTGGAGGGGGATCCCAGGCACGGAGAGACAGGGAACACAAAAATTTTCTCTTAATCGTGATGGCCACATGGGGAGCTAAAAACCCAAAGGCATGTCCTGAGGGTAGGGCTCCAAGGTCAAGCCAGAAAAACAGAGTCATAAACAGTCAGCCATGGGGTCTGGAGCCAAAGATGGGGTTGCCTAGACCAGGAAGCTAGAAGAAAAGAACACCTCATAAAATACCCTCATTACATAGCACTTATTGTGTGACTAGATTGTGAGCCCTTCAGGGTTCAGGGCCATGTTCTTCTTGGTATCCGCATCATCTAGTAAGTTCCAGACACCATAGTAGGTGTTAAATTAACATCTGTAGAATGAATGAATGAAAGTAAGCCAGTCCACTCCCTGGTGCATGGTAGACACTCTAAAAATGTTAAGTTATCAGAAAGAGAAAACTCTGCAGTGAGAAGGTGCCAGGGTATCCTTCTTGGCTTGGAAACTCTGTTTGTAGGGTCCCCAGCATATTGCCTGGCACAGAGGGATTGCTCAACGAGTGGTCACAAGGGTAATGATTATTAGTGGGGGAGAAAGCTTTTGCATAATGATTGGGGAAAGCCTTGATAATAATAAGAGCTAACCTATGTTGATCTCATTTAATCCTTAGCCCACTCAACAGATAGATTTTATTAGACTGATTTTACAGATTAGGAAACTTAAAGAAGAGATGTAATTTATCCAAAGTTAGCCAGTTCAGAAACCTCAGGGCTGGAGTTGGACCTGAGCTTCCACGATTCCAGAGTCTAGGCTCCAGCAGCAAAGATTTGGGAGGCAGGAGGATTGCCAAAAGAGGAGTTTAAGGAAGGCAGTTCTGGGGTCGAAATTCACTTCAGATTTCTATACATTTACACAAATCATGATGCCTTCTTCTCCCTTGAATGCCCACTTCTTGACTTCTTGGCAAGGTCCTCACCCCTTCTACTGAGTTCATCTCTAGGCCACCCTTCTGTTTCCTGTCCCATTCAACCATATATACTCTCCTTCAACTTAAGGAAATAGGGATTGAAATGGGGTCAAGGGGAGCTTTTTATTTGTTGGTTTGTTTTAGTTTTAAGAAGGAAAACTCTAGAGCAATTTTGTAAACTAGGTATTCCAGTAGACAGGCAGAAATTGACAATGCAAGAGAGAGAAAAGATCTGCAGAAGTAAGTTTTTGGGGTCCTTGGCACAGATTGGGTGGAGTTTGACCTCTGATAGGAGCTGGGACCCTGAGACTTTTCTTCAAAGCAAAAGAAGACAGAGAATATGGATACGGAAGCAGGAAAGTTCATAAAGGTTAAGAAGCTTAAAATCAAAAGTTAAATTCTGCAGCAATTGATGATGGCATGGTCTAGGACAGTGTTTTTCAAATTGCAGGTCCTAGCTTATTAGTAGACCATGAAATCACTTAGAAGTTTGCAATCAGCTTTATTTTATTTTATTTTTATTTATTTTTTATTATTATTTTTTTGGTACACGGGCCTCTCACTGTTGTGGCCTCTCCCGTTGCGGAGCACAGGCTCCGGACGCGCAGGCTCAGCGGCCATGGCTCACGGGTCCAGCCGCTTCGCGGCATGTGGGATCTTCCCGGACCAGGGCACGAACCCGTGTCCCCTGCATCGGCAGGCGGACTCTCAACCACCGCGCCACCAGGGAAGCCCAACCAGCTTTATTTTAAAAAATGGAATAGAATTGAAAATTTGAACTAATTACACATAGCAAGGGTAAATACTGTGAAAACTACTGTGAAACTTCTGTTTCAGTTATATATCCAACTACATGTATACTGTAAATTTTATTTCTTATTGAGGGTACAGTAAAACATATTTTAAAGCCACTGTTCCAGGATGAGACCATGAGAAGAGTGGCTGATTCCTAGAACTTTCTTTCTCTTCTATGATGTTTGTAAATTGGCCTTGCTTTGTGACCAATAGTAGGCACCCTAAGGGACATGAGCCTGATGAAGTATGCCAGAGCTTCCTAAGTAGTGGCTACAGCATGTGCATTCCATATGTGCCTAGTCTCCTAGTCTTCGGGCTACTCTTTCCTCCTGAGAAGAAAATCCTGAGATTCACCGTGATTGGACAGGCTGAATTCATACCACCACCCTGAACCAATCATTCTGGCCAGTGAGATTGACCAGCTCACTCCTCCTCTTCCCCGATGGAGTCAGCTTCCTGGAAACACATGGATCCTAGAAAGGAAATCAGGGGCTGTTGCAAAGGGGGAAATGGAAAAATGAGGTAATCAACTAATGTTCAATACACATGGCCTTTGAGGTGCCAAAATTAGTTGTAAGTTTCAATAACATTTGTGCTGGTCATTTGCCTGTTTGCTCTGAGCTCTAATCTAGCTTTTCCATGCTCTGCTTTGTACTGAAGAGTGCCAGGCCCTGAAAGGCCCTGAAAAGTACACTTCCCAGACTCCCCTTGCTAGCTGGCTTCCTGTCAGATTCAGCCAATGGGGAGTACAGGTGGGAAATTGTTTGGCTGGAGATGGGATGGCTGGAGGAGAGGCAAAGCCATTTTCTCTCTGCATCCACTAGAGACTCTGGCAGCAGCTGGTGGTTATGAGCTCAGACCTTCAATGTTTCCAAAAGTGTCAGTGGTACTGGAGGGATAGCTCTAGGCTCCAGTGACCTCTGGCTCTGCCAGCAGCATCATTTCAAAAGCAATATTCCAGTAGCATCAACAGCAAGTGCACTTCTGGATCTAGTAAACACCCTTCCATTTGATCCTCCAGGTCTAGGGGTGGTAGAAGCTTCCTGCAGCTACTGATCTCTAGTCTTCCTCACCTTACCCTTTTGCTTCCTCAAGCCAACAAGTTCTCTGAAATAAATTACCTCTGTTTGAAATTCCAAGCATGTTTTCTGTTTTCTTGTCTTCACCCTGACTGACATGGTACTGCCCTGGCCATTAGCTGACTGCCATGATTAATTTCCCAGGTGTGCTGTTTGCAGGTGTTGAGCTGGGTGATGCCACAGAGCAGAACATTAAGCCCTCTGCTGGGGCATTGGGACAGGAGCAAGGGAGACCCTGGAGAAAGCACAGAGAAAGCCTCCTACTCCTTTTGCTTCCTCATCTTTC
>NW_006780610.1:1182142-1190419 GCF_000442215.2 Lipotes vexillifer
TTTCCCTAACTATTAAAACTGTGTGATGGAGAACTTAACTGCCTGCCTCCCAAGATAACTTGAATCCACGTTGTGACTGAAAGGGATGGGCTGTGGAATGATGGGGTGGGAATACAGCAAGGAGCACAGTTGGCAAGGGGGCCCAAAATGGATGAGCCGGGATAGGGTGCCCTTGCTGCAGAGTAGAGTTTAGGGAGGGAGGAGGGGCAGGGACTATGACCTCTGCATCCTCTTTTTCAGAGGAGCTGATGGAGGGATAGACCTGTGGTTCTCAACGTTTCCTGTCTTACCGCCCCCCAAGTGCTCTGCAATCAAAACAAGAAAACTAACTCTTTTAATGACATTTATCCTGGCTGATACCAGAGGAACCGTTACTGAATCCTTATGTCTAACCTGGCTCACTTCTGTGATCTCCTGTTGCTACCCAGGCCACTGGGGGGTAGTCAGGTCTCTTGAGGGCCTGGAGAGGTAAGATTGTGGATAACTCCTGGAGGCCTCAAAGGGGCAGCCATGCCAAAAACACCACTTCTCTCAAAGACCCTTTGCCACGGCCAGTAGCGTCTTGCACAATGGTATTGTCAGTCCCACTTAAGTATGATCCATGATTGGAAACCTAGATCCAGTCAGCCATTAACTTGCTCTGTGATCTTGGGCAGATCACTTAATCAAGCTCAATCTCAACATTTCCATCTGTTTGAAAAAGAGCAGAGGGATAATTTTTCTAAATTCTTTTAAAATAAATCGTTTTAAGGGGATGGATGGGATGGGAAAAATGATAGGTGTTACCATCTACCCCTCCTTCTTGCTCATCCTCCCTGGGTTTCTGTGAGTATCAAATAAGACAGCAAGCATGAAAATGTCCTGGAAAGTACAAAGCCCCATACAAAAGCAAGAAAGTGTTATTATCAACATAGTTGTTAGCTTAGAGGGATAAAGGCAGGGCACAGGCTGAGAACCAAACAGCTGGAAGGCAAGAAAACTTAACACCAAAAAAGGAAACTTTCTTTGTTCAAATTCTTCCTGGAGTGGCACTTTCTTTGGAGCAGACCTGGCACTGGAATCCTCTGAAATGCTGACATGGGTCCAGGAAAGTATTCAGGGGGCAGGTAGGGCATTCGACAGCCAAAAGATGCTGGAGAAACACCAGGCCTGGTTCCTCAGTTCCTCTGTGATCCAGCAAAGGATGCAATGGAAGAGGGAGGTTGAGGTTCAAAGCCGGTGTGCACTGGATCCACCTCCAGGCTCTTTAACCAGCCACCAAGCTATCTGGGGACCCAGGATGTCATGGACATGCTGTAACTAATACTGAACTCAGCTGCCCACAGTCTAAAAACCATCCTATGTCGTGTTCAAAGAGAACACTCATCTGGGGAGGACCTTAGAGACGGTCTAGTCCAACCGAGGCCCAGTAAGGGGCAAAGACTTGCCAAGATAACAAGTATTCAGGCTCATGGGGCTGCAAGGAACAGAAACCAACTCCTCCAACTCCCATGTAAAGACTGACATTGAAACACCAGCAGGAACGAGGCAGCTCTAGGGCTCGGTGCTCTGTCCATGCTCCCTCTGCTCACACCCTCCCTGTCTCTGCACTGCACGCCTCCTCCCTCCACCTTCTCCCACCCTCCTCCTCCCTCCCTCCCTCCCTCTCTTGTGGTGTAATGGTTACGAATTACACCTAGGTTCAAATCCCAGCTCTGTCACTTTGAGGCTGTGCGACCTTGGGCGAGTGGCTTCCCCTCTCTGTGCTCCAGCTGTAAGATGAAGTAACATGAGTGCCTCCCTCCTAGCGTGGCTGGGAGCATTAAATGGGCCCCGGAACAGCGCCTGGCATGGAGTGTGCGCTCCCTAGTGTCCCTTTATGCTCTCCTCTCTCCCTCCCTTGCCCTCTGTCCCTCCATGACTAATGCTACCTACCTCCGCCTGAGAAGATCCCTTTACCGTTTTCCAAGCTCATTGCCCCTGTCCCTTCTCACCGTCTGGGACCAACAGCCCCGGGAGGTGGGCAGGACACCATCTCTCACTCCCTCCCTCCCTCCTCCCTGCCAGGCTGCTGCTCACTCCCGGTACCTGCTCCTTCTTATCTCTGCTCACTGGCATGTGGCTTCATTGGCTCAGGTGCACTTGTCCCTGACCTCCCTACCTCACCTCCCTCTGCCGCCTGACAATTTCTTTCTGTTCCTGGGTTCAAGAGAGCCTCTAATTGCCCTGTCTCGGATTGTTGTGCCTGGCCATTAGTTAAAGGTCACCAGCTAATATATGAGACGGCAACCCTTGGCTCTGTGCTGGCCCCCATCTGCTACGTCTGGAAGCTGGAGGGGCCAAGTAGTCTAAAGCACGGCCCCAACTGTGTTTGTGGTCTGGGGAGCTTTTCTTTAAAGTGGATTTGAGTCTGGCAGGCCCGGTGCCATCCCTGGGACCACGTGACTGGAGCCCAAAGCTCCAGATTTCCTGCCCAGAACTTTCCCCAGAGGATTTGTCATTTCTTTCCTTGAGTTATGTAGCAGACAAGCCTGTTAAGTGTCATCCGTGAAGGTCTTCTTCCTCCTCCTTCCTCTCCTCCTCCCTGCCCCGAGGAACTTATGATATAGTGAAGACAGAGGCAGGAAAATACCTAGATTACATCTTTAAGTGTATGAGTGCTTTAGAAGTATAAACAAAGTCCTAATAGCTACCACTTACTCAGTACGCTGTACCAATCACTGCTGATCACTTTACATACATTTTTCTCATTTCATCTTTACAGCTCCCCTGTGGAGTTGACACCACGTTTGACACATGTGAAAACAGGCTCAGAGAGCAGTTCACAGATAATAAACAGCATAGCAGGGCTCTGATGCCAAAGCCTGCTCTGGCAAGCACTATGCTGTGCAGCCTTCACCATGCTGTTGGAGCACAGAGGACCACCTTGGCCTAGGGAGGAGGCAGGGATGCCTGGGGAGAGCAGCAGCCATCCAGGAGGAGGTGATAGCGGAGCCTTGGAGCAGGATAGGGGTGGGTGGAGGGTCACTGTAAACAGAGGGAGCCACATGTGTGAACAGTACCGGTGTGAGCAGGGTGCAGGGTCAGGAGCTGGGCCCCTGAGAGTGAGTGCCTCCCTAAATTTGTGCCCTAGGTGCCTCTCTTGCCCCACCCTCATCCAAGCCCTGACAGGGAGGGTAGAGTTGAGGCAGGAAGAGTTTTCAGGAGAAGGAACCAGGAGAGGAAGGCAAATTCAACACAGCCTAAGAGATGCAAGTACTATTGTCTGGTTCCCAGCACCTGCCATGGACTCTCAGGGCACATGAGTAGAGTTCAAAGTGAAAAATCCAAGAGGAATGAGAATCTTTAAAATAACCACATGAACAATCCTCTCTGCCCAGATTCCCCACACAGCTTTCTTCTGCTGACCGTCTGCTCTTGTCTTGGATGTCACGTCCTCCAGGACTCATCCCTAGGTCTCCCAGGCTTGCCTTAGGGCACTTGGGTTCCTATTTTGGTATTGTCCTTTGCCTGTCAGGCTGTGGAGTCCCTGAGGACAGGGGTTGGATCTTCTGACCCTTCCATCTCCGGCAGAGCATGTGGCTCATAGTAGTTGCTCAGTAAAAGAAAGTCAGATGAAAGAATAACAGACAGCCTCCAAGGAGCATGTGTCAAGTTTTTCAGGCCACGTGGATTTTTTCTCTTTGTCTCTGGGGTCCTACCAACCTCAACACTTGGAATCCTACACATGTTCTACCAGGAGAAACCTTAAAAATCATCTAGCTATCTCCTTCCTCCTACCTTTTCCAGACGGGTTGATTGTTGTCCCATTTTCATGTATTTGCCAACAATTTCTTTCTTCTTTTTAAAATAAATTTACTTATTTATTTTAATTTATTTTTGGCTGAGTTGGGTCTTCGTTGCTGCACGCGGGCTTTCTCTGTTTGCAGCGAACGGGGGCTACTCTTCGTTGCAGCGTGCGGCCATCTCATTGCGGTGGCTTCTCGTTGCGGAGCACAGGCTCAAGGCGTGCGGGCTCAGTAGTTGTGGCATGCGGGCTGTAGAGCGCAGGCTCAGTAGTTGTGGCACACGGGCTTAGTTGCTCCGTGGCACGTGGGATCTTCCCAGACCAGAGCTTGAACCCGTGTTCCCTGCATTGGCAGGCGGATTCCTAAACAGGGAAGTCCCGACAATTTCAATCTTATATCTCCAGCCACAATTTCTCCTCTGAACTCCAGACCTAATCAGCTCCTTCTGCAGCCCCTCATCTGGATGCCCCACCGTACCTGAATCTGAACACGTCCAGCATCTCCCCCACCTGGTCCTCCTCTGGGCTCCCCTGATCTGGTGAAGAACATCACCCATGCTTCCTGCTATGGGGATTAACTGAGTTACTATGTATAAAGTCCTTAGAACCGGTCCTAGGACATAATACATTTTCCGTAAGTGTTAATTATAATAACAATAATAGTAATAGTTACAGGATACCGAATACAGCTCCGTATGCTATATAGTAGGACCTTGTTGTTAATCCATTCTATATATAAAAGTGAAAGGGTTTTCAGTAGGAGAGGGAACGTGGTCAGATTTGCTTTATAAGGATTTCTCTTATGTGAAAGTTTGGAGATGGAGAGACCTAGTCACTGCCAGCAGCTGGATTCAGGAGTGAGGGAGGCCATCTGGAGGGGGGGAGCGGCCACAGGGATGGAGAGCAGACAGTGAACCTGGGGAGTATTTAAGAGGTAGATTGGGCAAGCCCTGATAATTAACTGGATGGAGGTGAGGATAATGGAGGAGTTAAGAGTGACTCCCAGGTTTCTGCGTTAGGCAACTGGTACCTTGACCCCAGGTGGGGAGCATCTGGGAGGAACGAGGGAGGCTGGGTTGGCAGAGCAGGTGGTCCCTAGACCAAGTCAACAGAAACATGGAAAAGTTCTCAAAATCTTTGTGCCCTAACTCCTCTGAACCCAAACTCTAGCTTGGTCCTGTGTACTTGTCCAGGCTCATCTCCAGCTACCACAGACTCAGGGCACATAAACCACTGCTCCTCCCCAAAGCTCCACTCTTCCTTCTTGCAGTGGGCTTGTAAGTTCTACCCCACTCCTTCCCCCTCCCTCAAACTCCACAGCTTCAAGGACATCTCTGGGATCCCTGCCCTCTCCCCCCACCTCCTACCAGGATTAACATGTTCTCTGCTGTTTCCGGGATTCACTGAATCAGAAATATTTCTCTGCCTGTCTCTCCTAATGGCTGTTTTTCTCAATTCTGAATTGCCAGCACCTGGGATGAGGCCTGATCAAGGTTAACTTCAAAAAACTTTGTTTTATTGAATTCGCCAAGAACCTGGCTTTCTTGCATTAAAAGTGGGGCGAGGAGTCGGACCTTGAATCCCTACGCCACCACTTAGAGACTGGGCAAGTTACTTCTGTCAAATCCTGTTTCCTCATCTGTCAAATGATAATGCAGTGGACCCACCTAGAAGAGTTGTTTTAAGGGTCAATGGAAATATTCTATTTTATGTGTTTAGCACAATGCCTAGAACATTGTTAGCTTCCTCAAAAACTTAAGTCTTATTTATATTAAGAAAAATATTCCCGCCTTAACTCTGGGAAGCTGCATGAACTGAACCGAGGATTGCAGTTCCCCAGTATGGCCACAGGAGCGAAGTGGTGAGCAGCCTCGGCGCGGACTCTGGCTCCGTTTTGCTAAAGCACCTGCTGTGAACCCAGATGGCCCGGCTGGGATTTCCGGGGCTTCCCGGCCCCTGAACAGGTGGGCGCTGGCCAGGGTGTCGTGGGAGGAGCCTCTGCGATATACTCGGCCTTGACTGTCACAGCCACGGCCGACCCTTCCGCTCATGCCCTTCGCGGCTTGGGGGAGGAGCTGGCGGGCCAGAAAAAGCAAAAGGAGAGGGCAACTGGGATGTATCCCTTCCAGTTTGTCATTCAAGTCTTTCAAACTTGAGTATGATCACTTCTCTGTAGAAGTTTTTATAGCTTTATAGTTTTTATAGTCAAATTTATGATTTCCCTTTGGCGTCCAGGTTTCCTCATGCTTAGAAAGTCTTTTCCATCCCCCAGATTGTGAAAACATTCCTCAATGTTTTCTTCTTGTACATTATGGTGTTATAATTTAATTATGAGCTCCACCTGGAATTTATTCCCATGTAGGGTAAGGACACAGCTTTCTCTTATTTTACCAAATAACTTGCCCGATATTCCACCCATTTGTTGTAAGTCCTATATTTCCCCTCCTTTCCCTGAAGTGCTATCTTTACCCTACACGGAATTCCCTTCCGTGGTTGTCCATTTCTGTACTCCATTTTGTTTCACTGATTCCTCTAGGTCTGCCTCAGTACCATACTGCTTTAAATACATTGGCTTTATAATACGTTTTAATATCAGGTAAGGCGCAGGAATCCCCTGGATTCCTGGTTAGGACTCAGCACTTTCACTGCCAGGCCTGGGTTCAAACCCTGTTTGGGGAAGTAAGATCCCACAAGCCATGAGATGCAGCCAAAAAAAAAAATTAAAAAAAAATGTATATATGAATCAACCTCTACCCCTACCCCTAACCCCCTGACCAATCCTTCTGGAAGCTGTTATGGAGCTTTGGAACCCCTGAAATTATATGTGAAGTGTCGTCTGCACATTTCTCCAGAGGGAAAGTCCAAGTTTTCATCAGATGTGCAAGCGGAACCTGATTCCCAAGGCAGCCACTGGTTTACATGTCTCTGTGATGGGGTGCATGGGAGGAGCACAGAGCAATCTTGATTCCTCCCTTCTCTTCCAAATCTTCACAGGCTCTGCTCTCCTCATCCTTCACCTCCACCATTTTTCCACCTACTTCCCTGCCCTCCATCTTGTCCCCCTTCCCCAAATCTAATCCTCCTTGCTGCTCCAGAGCAACCGTTCTGTATCACAGGCCTTAGTTGTAGGCCTGATGTAGTTTAGATGATAACAGAAGTTTAGTTGATAAGTAAATAAAATTGTGAGTCCCAGCTCCACCACCGGTCAGCTGTTGGGACCCAGCTTCAGGCTCACCACATTGTTGGGTCACAGTTTACCCTTCTCGCAGACCAGGTGAGGAGGGATGAGATAGGGTGAGGGGTATGTAGAAGGTACAGCTAGTTATCCCCAGGAGGGTCGCTTTTATTAAATAATCTCAATTATTTTCCTTCTCCCCCACACCTTTCCACTCCCCATTCACATTTTAATCTATGCCCTCAGCAGGGAGACTACTTGTTTTGCTTGCCTTCAGCAAACAATTAGGAAGGCAAACAGTAATAGTATTGTCCCCTCTGTAAATGAGTGCATTAAGAACACTGGAGCCCCAAAGTGGAATTGACCAGCTGAGCAAGGTTAAGTACAGAAAGATGGGGGCAGGCATAACTCTAGGAGAGACTTTATACAGCATCCTCCTCAAGTCCCAGTGCTCAGGGAGCCCACTTGGAAGCTCCATTTAGGCAGATGCTAGGTCCTAGAGCAGGGCTTCTCAGCCTTGGCATTAGCAACATTTGGGGGTGTCCTGTGCATTGAGGGATGTCTAGCACCCTTCATCTCTTCTCACTAGATGCCAGTAGCAACCCCCAGTTGTGAAAACCTAAGATGTCTCCAGACACTCTCAAATGTTGGGCCCGGGTGGGGGGCGGTGAATCACCCCAAGTTGAAAACCACTGTTCTAGGAGAAGAGGGGCGGTGAGGGGAGGGAGGTTAACATGGGTCTTAGGTCAAGACACTCTCTACTCCCGTACCCTCTGTCTGAAAGGGACACCGTAAAGTCTTTTTCTTCATAGCAGGCACTTGGGCAAGTCTTTTCTGCTCTCTGGGCTTCAGGTTTTCCATCTGTAAATGGATTTGATGTTTGTAGGTCATTTCCCCCTTCTCTCACCATCTGACATTCCTGGATCTGGTCCAGGGTGTGACAGGGGTACCGCGGTGCCAGTGAGGTCCTGGGAGGTCCCCCAGAGCGAAGGAAGATGAGAAAGAACAGGTAGATGTAGAGGTGGAGAGGGGGACAAGCATGAGCAGGAGCGTTCTAGAGACCTGGAGAGGCTTCGGGCATCCTCTCCACCCCGCCCCTTCGAGACCTTATTAGCATAGGTCGCCCCCAACCAGGCAAACCCAGACTCTCCAGATTCTCTTAGGCCCCGCCCACCACAGGCCCTGCCCCCACCGACCCCGCCCCTTCCAATGGCCCCTCCCCCGACCGAGACCCCCGCCCCCATCAGGCCCCGCCTCCTTCTTCGCCTCCCGCCAGCCCGGGCTTGGGCTTTGCACCCGGCGGTGGCTGAGAACCGTGGCGGCCGCGGCGCAGGCA
>NW_006780610.1:1190429-1191083 GCF_000442215.2 Lipotes vexillifer
GGCGGAGCAGAGCTGCCCGGCCCGGGTGCGGGCGATGCCCCCGTGAGCCTCTCTCGCCGCCCCTCCCCGCCCCGCGCCCCTGCCCCTCGGAGGCCGCAGCGCGCCTGGGACCGGGCCGCGCCTTCCGCCGGGTCCGCGGGGCGGGGTCCCGGAGCACCTGCCCCGCCTTGCGGAGTCGCCTCGGCCAGCGGAGACCCCTCCCTGTCTGGACCCCGGCCCCACCTCCGGGTAAGTCAGTAGGCCTTGGTCGCCTGGGAGTGGACGTGGGGAGGGGGTTGCGAAGGTCTGGGGGACCACGGGGCGGGGGAGGGGTCTCTGGCCGTGAGGCGCCACGTAGGGATCTTAAGTGTGCAGGGTCTGGGGCGGCGGTAGCGGGGGCCCGGAGGCGGAGCACAGTGTGTGTGATGACTCTGGGGGGCTAAGGTATGAGAAGGGGACATGAGGTGTTTGGGGAAGCCCGGAAAATGGAGTAGAAGGCCCCAGAGTCTTGAGTTCTTTGCTGATGCTCAGAGCACCTGGGGCCCTGGTCTTCAACAGCATTGTCTCCCATGGCATTTTTGGAAAGTGCTTAAAATCTCTCCTGGAAAGGGAGCAGGAAGGCAGCCTCCCTTTCTCTCTCCTGCCTGTGCCCTGGTTGAGAAGCTGGCCACTCTT
>NW_006780610.1:1191124-1193580 GCF_000442215.2 Lipotes vexillifer
ACTCTTTCCTCCCAGTGAGACACGATTGTGGTGCCCAGAGGACCCCTACCCCCTACCCTATGAAAGAAAAGGGGTGATGCCCATTCCAGCCCTAGGGTGGGGAGAGGGGGCTTCTGGGAAGCTGGGAAATGTAGTTGGGAAATCCAGGGTTCAGGGAAGTTTGGCAAGACGCTTGATGGGCAACTTGGGCACCCTCTCATGCAAGGGGAGGGTGTTTTCACCTGCTGGCCCCCAGGCTGCCTGGACCCATGTCCACATCACCTTTTCTGGATAACCCATTCCTGAGGAGTGGGTTTCTTCCCAGTACCCTGGGCCTGGAAACTCAGGGAAGGCCCATAGCTCTTGTGGTCCTGGATGGGGTGGGCAATGCCATACCAAGGCCAGAGAACAGAGGCACTGCCACCTGGGGGCTGTTTGGATGTGGCCCTTCGTGGGTGGGGAGCCTGGGTGAATATAATATCAGTGTCTAGCCCCAGCCCCGGGGGTGTTGTCTGGATGTAGAGAAGAAGGCTGCTGCCTCTTTGGTCCTGTCTTCTGCCTGTGATGACTTCTGTCTGGGCTCCTTGAGTTTGGGGCCTGAAGTGGTGAGGAGAGGGCCTTTTTGGGCTAGGCCTGGTCACCAAGGGGTTAACTAGCCAGCCCCCACAGTTCCTGCCAGCCACCAATTAGTCTGTAATCAGACAGCTGCCAACTGTCCCTGGGGGCATGTGGGCAGCCTAATGGAGCATTCTCTGGTGGAGGTGAGGGGGTGGGGGAAGGGGTCTGTGAAACCTGTGCTCAGTCCAAGCTTCGTGCCCTTCAGAGCTTGTTTAGGGCCCACAGACCCCTTCTCCGCCCTCTGTGCCAGCTGCTTGGCTTAGGGACCTCCAGCCATGGGGTTCGATACCTATCCAACCTTCTGCAGGTATGAAGCGCAGAGTCAGGCAAATTTGGCTTCAAACCCAGGCTCTGCCACTTTCTGGCTATGCACTATTGAGGAAATCACTTCCCCTTTCTGAGCCTCCTTCGTAAAACAGACCCACCTTCTAGGTCAGCTGAAAGGAGTAAATGAAATGGTGGATTTGAGCTGCTTAGCACAGAGGCTGGCACTCAGAAGAGCTCAGTAGGTAACTGCTGAACTCCTGAGCAACCCCTGTGCCAAGGACCTGACGGATGGGCAGGCAGGAGCCAGGGGCTGAGGATCCAGCAGGGACCAAGGTCCCATCCCTCGGGGCATGCGGTCTCAGCGGCTAGGCCCGAACTCTTCTGTCTCCCTCCCTCCTTGCTCACAGACACATCTGGTCTCTGGACATAATTGGATTTTACTCTGCTGAGCCCAGGGCTGAGCTGCTACTTTCTGGGCTCACCCTGTTCCTAACCAGGTGATAAGCTCTGTGGGGTCTGTCAGGGGTCTGGGTGATGTCTGCAGCTGCAGCAGCAGCTGGCCCTTTAAGGAGGGAAGAAAACAATTATCCAGCCTGGGCATTGCATCAGCTGGAGCCTGGAGGGTCCCTGGGGAGGAGGGGGCAGGCTGGTGGTTGATTTCATTAGTGCCATGTGAGAACTCTCACCCAGGTCTGCCCCACTCCCAGGCTGCAGCCTTCTCCCCAGGGCGGCAGCCCAGCCCCATTACCTCCCCTACCCCACCCCGGGAGCATCACCTTGGCGGACTCTGTGCACGCCCATGACATGTAGAGGGGGCTGTAGGGAAGTGTCTGTCACACTGGCCTTCTGCTGGCATTTTGCTGACCATGGGGGTGTCTCTGCCACGTGTGTTTGTCTGACCTGGGAACTGTTTCTCCCCCACTGGCATTTTGTTGACCCAGGGGAGGGATGACTTCTACGTTGGCCTCTCACTGACAGTGGAGCTGTTTCCTGCACTGGTGTTTTGCTGACCCAACAAAGGAGCTGTGCTGCCTGGGCTGTGTGTGAACGGAGGCCACGGGTTAGAAACAGTTGTTCTCTGGTTGGAGGTGAGCTGCCTGGAAACAGTGAGTCACAGCGGCAGAGAGGGCTCCAGGTTCTTGGGCACCAGAGAGACCTGGGTTCAAGTCCTGCATCCTCTACCTCCAGACTCTGTTATACTTCAGGTCTCAGACACCTCTGGAAAAATAGGAGTAATTTACACCCATACTGCCCCACCCCCATCTGGAAGGTGCTTGGCAGATTAAATGTCATAACTGGATGTACAGCACCCAGCCCAGGACTGGCAGGTGGAGGGTGCAGGCTGTGTGATGATTCTCTTCCCTTTGCAAGTTTGGGCTCCTCACACCTTGAGTTCAAGGTGCCTGGACAGGGGCTTCCCTGGTGGCGCAGTGGTTGAGAGTCCGTCTGCTGATGCAGGGGACACGGGTTCGTGCCCCGGTCCGGGAAGATCCCACATGCCGCGGAGCGGCTGGGCCCGTGAGCCATGGCCGCTGAGCCTGCGCGTCCGGAGCCTGTGCTCCGCAACGGGAGAGGGCACAACAGTGAGAGGC
>NW_006780610.1:1193645-1224423 GCF_000442215.2 Lipotes vexillifer
AAAAGAAAAATAGGGCTTCCCTGGTGGCACAGTGGTTGAGAGTCCGCCTGCTGATGCAGGGGACACGGGTTCCTGCCCCGGCCCGGGAAGATCCCACATGCCGCAGAGCGGCTGGGCCCGTGGGCCATGGCCGCTGAGCCTGCAAGTCCAGAGCCTGTGCTCCACAACGGGAGAGGCCGCAACAGTGAGAGGCCCGCGTACCGAAAAAAAAAAAAAAAAAAGATGTCTGGACAAGAAAAGGAGGGTTGAGGAGGAGTGGAGAGAAGGGGAGACGGAGTGCAAGGCCCTCCCGCCTCTGCTGCAGGATGATGTGCTCAGACACCTGACATACTAAGCACTGTGTGTCAGCAGCTCCTGCCTCCATGGAGCGGGCATTCTAGCTGGGAGACGGCCCAGAGCATGTGACATGTGTTGAAAGGAGAGATGCAGCGACGGTAGCGTGACAAGGCATTGAGGAGGCAGAGAAGGAGGGAACTGGGTGTGCTAAGGCCTTGGTGACGGCGGGAACAGGCCTGGTATGGTGGCGAGGGCAGCAGTCGGGGAGAGAGGGAAGAGAGGGGGCAAGAGTCAGCACAGCCAGGCCAGACCTCCTGGTCTATCTAGCAGGATACTTTCAACTTGGGAATTATCCTGAAGCTGATGGCAGCCTTTAAAGGATTTGAAGCAGAAGAAGCAGGGGCTGATTTCCAGAGAGTGGGCTGGGGTCTGTGGCCCTCAGGCACATCCTTCTCAGGAGTGACCTTTTGCCCTCTCATCCCCTCTTCCCTGTGCCTAGGGAGAAGGTTGTGTTTATGATTCACCCCAGGAGGGAGGAGGCCAGTCCCAGTCCCTCCAGCTCCCTCTCTCTGGGTCTTGTTGATGAAATTTATCTCTTGGGCCCAGGTTCTCCCGACCTCTCTGGGGAGCCGGAGGACAACAGGCAGGGCTTTGGCACCAGCCAGGCCTATATTCACATCCCAGCTCTGCGGTTCTGAGGTGGGTAACCTCTGGCAAGGCACACCTGTCTCTGAACTTCAGTATCCTCATCTGTAAAAGGGGGTTGATGTTATCTGTCTATGGGAAGGATAAAATGAAATTCCAGATAGAAATCACAAAACTCTATTGCAATGTCAGTTGGTATTTTAACTCTCTTGCAGGGGGGTTGACACCAACTTTGGGCCAGGCCCAGGCCTAGGGCTGACTGGGGGTGGTGGCAGGGCAAGATTCACCAGTCTGTGGTTGCACAGGGCAACCTGTGCTTAGAAGGACCCCACGCTTAATGTTTGACTGTCACCATCTTGAAATTCTTAATAATTTTAACGAGGGATACTGCTTTTTCATTTAGCCCTGGGCCCTGCATATTGTATGGCCCCACAAATTGGGTTGGGATAGGAAGAGGCAGGGAGCGACACAGACCTGCACATAGTCCCCAGATGGAGGAGGGGTAAGACGGAGGGCATGACTAACTGTCCCAAGGTGGGTGGGATGTTAATAATAGTAACATTTATTTAGTGCTTACTGTGTGCTAGGTTCTCTGCTAAGCACTTGACATATTCATCTTCAAACAGCCCTATGAGGTAGGTACAATTATTATTTCCTATTATTCATCTATATTATTGTATAGATGAAGAAAGTGAGATTCAGGTTCTTGGCCAAAGTCACACAGCCATCAAGTGGCATCAAACCCAGGTTGTCAGATGGGAGAGCACGTGCCTGGACGAGGCATGTCCAGTCCTGGACATACCTGGACTTCACTAGGATGAGGCATCTCCTAAGCTGGTGGGTCTGAAGGATAACTTGGAGTTTGCCAAGGAGGAAAGAGGTGTGTGGGGAAGGGAGGGCTGTCTCATCCCGGAAGTTCCTGTGCTCAGGAGTGATACTCGGCCAGGAGAGGTGGAGCCAAAGCCAGATGCTTCCCAGAGCTGAGAGAGGAAGCCTTTGGATTTCACGGTTCTGATATTCCAAGCTCAGACCTTCTGGTCACTCTGTGCCCAGGCCCTGCTGCAACCATGATTCCTCAGAGCTGCCCTGTATTGCCCACTCTTCCCCCACTCCCAGGTAATCTCATTTGCCTGCCTTTAATGCCCTCTTCTGGGCTCAAGACCTGCAAATCTAACTACTTTTTGGACCACATTTAGATGTCTCATGATCAGTCTCAGGTCCAAACTCAGGTCCCAGCTCTGCCTGCTGGCACCTGCTCTGCCTCGTGTCCCTAGCTCATCTCTGCCACCACCATCCACCCACTTGCTCAAGCTGGAAAGCTGGAAGTTCTCCTGGACACCTCCCTCTCCTTCACCCCCACATTCCACAGCCAGTCCTCAGCAAGTCCTGTTGGCTCTCCTGAATCTCTCTCCCCAGTCCGTCATCTCTCTCCTTGCCCACTGCCCCACTCCGGACCAGCATCAGCTCTCACCTGGACCACTGTGACAGCCTCCTAACCGGTCTCCTTACGTTTCTGTTTTTGCCTGGCTTCATTTCGGGTTTCATACTGTAGTCGGAGTGATCTTCTAAAGATAATCGTTTGATTGTGTCATTTCCTTGCTTAAGACCCTTCCAAGATTTCTTGGAATAAAAGCCAGACTGACGTAGTCTGCAGGGCCCTGTGGGATCTGGTCCTTGCCTACCTTTTTGGATCGTCTGTACCAATTGCCCTCTCCCTGAGCTGCAGGACTTTCATACATGTTGTCCCCTTATCCTGGAGTGCCCTTCCCCTGCTTATCTATCTCCTTCAGATAGATGCCAGCTTGAACATCATTTCTGCAGAGAAACCTGAACTGGAAACTAAACATCAGCCCCTTCCATAGGACCTTGTGCTTCTTTACGACACTCACCGCACTTGACTGGCTTTTCCTTATCTCTCGTTCTTGCTAGAGTGTGGACTCTGTGGGCTCAGGAATCCAGTTTTGCCTGGCCCCAGCACGTAGTAGGTAAACAATGAATTGTTCTGTGGATGAAAGGAATAGATGAATCATTGCTGCAGCATCCTAACTAGCCTCCCTGCCTCCAGGCCGGCCTTTTCCAGTCCTTTCTCTGTATAGCACCACGAGTTCTAAAACACAGAACTGACCCTGCTACTTAAAATACTTCAATAGCTCCCCATTGAGGGCAAGAAGGGCCTCAGCTTCTTAGCATGGGATTCAAAGCACGTTATGATCTGCACCCGAGAGCCCCTCCAGCCTCATCTCCCCTGCTTACCCTCTCCCCACACTTTGAACTCCTGTTCTTCTAACACATCAGGCTGTTGTTTTGTGCCTCTGCCCTCATGGTTCCCTCTGCCTATAATGCCTCCGCACCCGTGCTTTGTCTCCCTGGAGAACATCCTTCATTCTTCAAAACCAGCTCAGCTGCCACCTTTGCTGGGAAGCCTCTGAGGAGCCCTCCCGGCCCTCCCTGGGCAGAGTTGGCGCCCCCCGCCACCTCAGCCACATCCACACAGAGTCTACATCTTTTCCTCCTTGTGTCCCATGAAACTGAGCTCTTCCGGTGCAGGCACAGAGATTGTTCATCTTTGTGCCTCCAGCTCCCAGCTTCTCCCCTGTCCTTAATTAGGTCTTTGCTTGTATACAGAAACCCACTCAAGCCAGCCTCAATAATAAAGAAGGGTTTATTACGAGAACACAGTGGGTTTGGGGGAACTGAGGAGTAGGAAAATCGTTAGCCTCTGGAAGGTGAGACCTGTAGGCCAGGAGAAATTGAAGCAGCTGCTCTCTGTACCTTGTTGGCTGCCTTCACCTTTCTGTCTCCACACACTGGGTTTTCTCAGCTTCTCCAGATAATGGACCACTTATAGTTCCTGTATTTCATCCCTCAGTTCCAACTACATTCAGAGATAGAACCCAGGGCTTGGCAGATCCAAGTCCAAACTCCCAGGAGAGGATCTGATTGGCTTTGAGGGGGTCAGGTACCCACCCTGGTCCAATCAACTGCAGCCTGCAGGGAATGAAAACAAAGTCAGACATGCAGACATGGCTCTTGTTTGTTTGTAATCTGGGCAAGTATTACACTTCAAAAGACATCTGCTATAATTCTTTCAGTGCCAGGTGGGCCTGGCCCCAGCCTTCCATCTGGACGGCACCTGGTGAAAACAGACCTAGCATTGTGACTTCAAGCAGAGTCTTTTCCGGGGGCAGCAGCACCCAGGGCAGGCTCCAAAGAGCCTGTCAAATGTCATTCAGAGGCCTGAGCAGAGAGTTAGGGAGATGAGACCCTGATTTTCTCACCTCTCTTTGGAGTGGGGGAGAGAGGGATGAGGAGGGCGTGAGCAGTCAGGACAGTTCTCTCTGCCAAAATCATATTCATCTCCTAAGACTCAGCTCATTTCCTTTTCTCAGTGAAGAAACATGCATGGTAGGTAGTTCCTGCTGTGAGGCTCCTATTAGATGGTAGGTGTAAGGACAATTTGTAAATAGGAGAGAACTGAGCAATTTCTAAGGATTGTTATTATGGAATGGAATGTGGCAACAGGGTGCCACCTTGCCACCAGTGCCATCCAAGCTCCTACAGGAGGCAGGCAAGCCTAGAACTTCCTTCCCAACATGAGCATGGTCCCTTCAGTGAGACCTGAGATGACTTTCAGTGGCTCGTGCACATGCATGGCATTGGCTCACATACTGAGAAAGTTGGTTCCCTTTCAACTCTATCAAGTCCAAGTTTGTCCCAGGAAGAAAGTGTCAGTGCCATGCTGGTGTGTCTTTAACAACTTTCCAACACTTGCTGCCATTCTTTTTTTTTAATTTAAAATTTTATTTATTTATTTATTTATTCTATTTGGCTATGTTGGGTCTTTGTTGCTGCGCACGGGCTTTCTCTAGTTGCGGCGAGCGGGGGCTTCTCTGTTGCGGTGCGTGGGCTTCTCATTGCAGTGGCTCTTCTTGTTGTGGAGCACAGGCTCTAGGCGTGTGAGCTTCAGTAGTTGCAGCCCGAGGGCTCAGTAGTTGTGGCTCATGGGCTCTAGAGCGCAGGCTCAGTAGTTGTGATGCACGGGCTTAGTTGCTACGCGGCATGTGGGATCTTCCTGGACCAGGGATCGAACCTGTGTCCCCTGCACTGGCAGGCGGATTCTTAACCACTGTCCCACCAGAGAAGTCCCTGCCCTTGCTTTCAAACAGAGATATTGGGGAATTCCCTGGTGGTCCAGTGGTTAGGACTCGGCGTTTTCAATGCCGGGGCCTGGGTTTGATCCCTGGTCGGGGAACTAAGATCCCGCAAGCTGTGCGGTGTAGCCAAAAAAAAAAAAAAAAAAAAAAAAAACCCGGAAAACCACAGAGATCGTGACTGGCAGCTCTGTGTAGCTAAACTTTAATAATATAGCTTTGTTTGCACTGTACTTATTTTACTGTCATTTTCTATTTATTAAAATTGGTATTGGCTTTCCATTTATAGTAGTAGCACAAAATTTCTATTTAAAATAAATGCATTTAACTTAAAAGTGCCAATTTTAAGAAAATAATTGATGAACCTTACAGGCTTATGGAGATTTGGCATAAACCACTGAGGGGCACACAATGTTATGTGGATAATGCAAAACTGGGAAGTTGTACAGGGACGTCAGGGTTGTGGACCCAGATAATCTTTAAGATCCCCTCCACCTACCTGGAGAATTTGGGGGGTCTCTTATGCTGTGCCAGCCTACTCCGTTCTCCTCACCTTGTGCCCTGGCTTGGGTTGCTTTCAGAGAATCATGCTGTGATTGTCCTGTAGATAGGAGAACGTGGGCTGCTGTCCTCCAGCTTGCTTGAGAGGGGGGCTTTTGGAGTTGGGGTGTCTAGATGGGGGTAGGATGCCTCTCGCCTCTGAGGCAGGACTTGGGCACTCCTGGGTGGGGGCTTTGGGGGGGCAGGAGCTGCAGACTCCACAGTCCTCCAGGTACCCATGCACAACATGGGCCTTAGGGCCTCCCAGAGGGCAGGAGTCCCAGGGAGTACAGAGGCCATGGGAGCCATGGGTGAGGGTGAGGCTGTCTCCAGGGCGTGGGGCCCAGGGACGGCAAAGCCAGGAGGCTTTGGGGTCTCAAAGGTCCTGTTCTCCTTGCTCTCCCCTTTCCCACCTCTTTGTGCCGCTCACTACCTGCCCCTGGAGATGGGGCAGGAACCCCAGGGGGCCTCAGAGGACACAGAGGATTTATCCACAGTGCCCAAGACCAGGGCCAGGTGGGCAGGAGAAAAGTCCTGCCTGCCCCTCCCCACTCCCATGTCCACAGCGGGAGGGCAGGCCTTGGCTCCAGGAGGGGTGGGGGGCCTGGGTAGTGTGGGGTGTGTGCTTGTGTATCCATGGTGAACGTCTGAGGGTCTCTGTGGAGGCATATTGTGTGTGTGTGTGCATGTGTGTAAGAGAGAGAGTTTGTATGTACGTGTGTGTGTCCATGGTGAAAAGACCTCTGAGTGATATGTCTGAGGGTCTTTGTGGGGGGGGCTCTGTGCGTTGTGTGAGTTTGGGCGTGTGTGGCAGGGTGTCTTGTGTGTGATGTGCGTGTGGGTCTGTGGTGAATGCGTCTCTGTGTAATGTGTGTCTGTGAGGCATCTGGTGTGTGTATGTGTGTGTGTTGTGCGTCTTGGTGGCTTGCACGCTGGGTGTGGTGTGTGCCTGTTGTTTTGTTTGTGTCGTCGTCTTTGTAGAGCGTGTCTGGCTCTGTGGTGTGTCCGAGTGGCTGTGGGCAAGTGTGTGGCGTGCACCTGGGGCTTTGTGCTCCAGAGAGGGTGCGGGGGCCAGGGGCGTGCCTGGGAAGGCAGAGTGCGTTGAGGGCAGTGTCTGTCTGGGCTGGGGCCGAGGGTATGCTGGCTTCCCGGGGAGTGCCCCCAGGGTGGGCGGCGGGTGAGGGCGGCGCCTTCCTGCTCAGCGTGGGGCTGGTAACCGGAGCCCCTTCCCCCATGAAATATTGATCCCGCCTAGCAGCGGCCCTGGCCAAATAAGGCCAGACCCGCAGGGAGCCGGGATAGCGGGGGTGGGGGGTGGGGGGGCGGCCGCTGTCCGTGGTGCTGCCGCTTCCCCCTCGGCGGGGGCGTTGGCGCTCAGGCTGGGGCGGGGCTGAGATCTCCCCATCCACCAACACCCTCAGTGGGGCCCCTCCCTCTGAGGATGAGCTAGCCTGTCCCTCTCACCTATCTGTTAGTTCTACCACCCTTTCTAGGAAGGGGAAACAGGGACCAAGTGAGTATTTGGTGGGGGAGGGGATCCAGTATCCCTCAGGGCTAGGGTTTGCCTGGGACAGTCCTAACTTACGCTTGTGGTTCTGGTGTGATTGTTAGTAGTGTCTCTGTTCACTCTTTGAAAGAGTCCTAATTGCATGATAAATTATGTGCTCCCCAGCAATGAGGCTTTGCCCCAAAGACTTCTTCCCCTGCTTCTCTGCCCCTGGGGGTTCTGTAGTCAGTGGGTGTGCAAAGTGTGGTGTGTGTGTTTGTGAGTGGGGATACTGTCTTTCCTGTGCTTGGGCTGAGCTGGAATAAGGGCTTGGGAGCCCCAGGCCCCTTGGGATCCTGCTGCAAGCCAGACCCTCCCCAGGGAATCCAGCTCCCCTCTCTACCAGTCCAAATTCTGCTTTCCATTCAGGCTGTGCTTTTGTTCAGGCCTGGGCGTCCTTTGCCCTCCTGCGTCCTGGGCTGGACAGGCCTCTCCTTGGTCTCGATGTCAGGGTGCGCAGGGCCTCTAGGTTGGCCATCTGTGTACTCACGACATCTTCTCTGAGTTCTCCTACTTTGACTTTGCTGATTCTCCCTCCTTCAGTGGATTCCATTTTCTTCCTACCCCTAACTGTAGGTATTACCTCTCACCCTTTCCTCACTCTGTACCCTCCTCCGGGCATTCTCCTTCCTTTCCACACCTCACTTTTCCCTCTTGGGAACACACCCAAATCCTGCCCACTCACACAGCTCTCCTGAACTCCAGGGAATCTGCTTACCTGTTCAACACCTCCATATGGGAGTTGCAAAATTATCTCAGGCTCATCATATCTAAAATAGGGACTCACGTTTCCCTCAAGCCAACTTTTGCCTCCAGGACCTCACGCTGTGGGGATGGCACCTGTCAGCCCTCACCCTTCCTGTAAATCATGTTGGCTTCTGGTTCCTACCCTTCCCCCAACCTTGTCCCATCGCTAACTCCAGGCAATCCCCCAAGCCCTGCCACGACTCTTGCACCCCTTTCCTCTTTCCAGCAGCACTGTCTAAAGAAGTGCAGCCCTTCTTACCTGCCTCCTGACTCTGCTCTTCCTGCTGTCGGGCTTTGTTCTGATTCTGCACTGTGTTGGATTGATCTCTGTAAAATGTTACACCTAAACCATGTCAGATTTCGCTCCCTTCAGGATTAAAGCCAAACTTCTTAGCCCTACATTCAGAGCCCTTCTCTGGCTGTTCCCAGCCTACGTTCCCAGCCCTCTCTTCCACAGCTGCACACACGTCCTGCTCCAACTGCACTGCTCTGTTCACCAGCCTCTGAACAAACCATTCTTTCTCTGGACCTTCCCAGCTAGTTTCCACCTCTTTCCTGCCACCTGTACCTCTCTAAATCCCACCCACCTTTCGAGGTGCTCTGCAGAGAATTTCTCCGTGATGCCTGCTCTGGTCTCCCCATTCTGAAGTGTTCACTCTTTCTGCAGAACAGCCAGGGTGTTTTATCTTTACCTCTCAGTGCTTTGGGTGGTCCTCAGACCAGCAGCGTGGGTATCACCTGGGAGCTTGTTTGAAATGCAGACACTCAGGCTCCACCTTCCTGTGACCCATGGAATGAGAATCTACACTTCAGTAAGATCCCCAGGTGATTTGTGTGCACATTTAAGTTTGAGAAGCACCGGATGGTGCATCCACTGAGGGCGGCATCTTGCTTCTTCTATTCAGGAGTGGCTTCAGCCCCAGGGTGTTTTCTAGTGGCATTCTCAAGTGCCAAGTCTAGCAGCCCCTGTCAGGCAACAGCTGCCACATCTGGCCACAAGTTATGAGAGGGGAGTGGGTGATGGAGATGGTCAGGAAGCATGTGCACTCTTCCTGGATGCTTCCACCTGGAATCTATGCCCCACAAGGCTCTGGAGCTCAAGCTCTGTAAATCCACTAGAGTGACAGGAGTAGGAATCAGTTAATCAATAAAAAGACAGTTATCAAGCAGAGAGCAGAACTTTTCCCTCTTCACAACTACACATTGGTGGAAATGTCTGTTATTTTAATGGATTCCAAATAAGGTCACATCCTGAGGTACCAAGGGTTAGGACTTCAACAGATCTTTTTTTTTGCAGGGCGGCGGTGCACAGTTCAACTGCACAACAGGCAAGGATGGTATAGGGTCTGGGGGAGCATGACAGGGGGACAAACCTTGTCTGCAAAGACTCTCCTAGGACACGACATCCAGCCTGGGACTGAGCGCTGAGCAGGGATCAGCCCCCAAAGGTGGTGCCACACATACCAGGTCTGCAGGACACGGGGGCGGGGACGGAGAGCTTTCCAGGCTAGCAGGGGGCAAAGGGGCACTGCTGGGGAATGAAAAACATGCAGGTGTGGCTGGAATACGGAGGAGGGGCAGGAGTGCGAGACGAGCTGGGTCGCTTCACTTGTGGGCCTTGTGAGGGGGTTTTACTTTCTCCTGAAGGAAACGGGGAGGAGGCTGTCCCACAGGAGGGACTCATTCTGCCTTGTGAGCCATCTCCTCACAAGACTGAGCTGTCTGAAGGCCGAGTTGTTCCTCTGTGAACCCAGTTCTGAGGGAAGGCTTGCGGCCATGTCCTCAGGAGCCCCCTGGCTAAGAGAAGACACACGGCAGCCCTTTCTGAGGAAGGAAGGCCTGGCCATGCCCCAGCAGCCCTCAGTACAAGTGGGGAAGACGAACCTTGCCCTCAGGAACCTTGCTCTGACCAGGAGACAGGGCTCACCCAGCTCTGGGTCTGCCTCATCCTTGGGTGTCCCGAGTCCTTGGAGTCTGGAGGACACAGTTTGGGCCCAGCCACCCAAACCCCTGCCCTGCTGTGAGGACTATGTCTGAGAACGTGTCCAGGGCAAGTGCGTGACCCGTATGGGCCCCTGAGGCCAGAGGCCCTGAGGCTGGGGGAGACCTGAGCACCCTGCTCTCCTCAGGAGGTGTCTGGTTCTTGCCTTTGTATCGGGACCCAGTCTATCTGCTCAACCCATCCCTACCACACGCTCAGAGGGCCGCCCCTTTACTGTGTGTGACGGGAGAGGCCCCCATGCCAAAGCTGCCTGTCCCTTCTTGCCTGGGCTGAGTGGGCCAGGCTGGGTGGAGAAGTGGGTCAGCTCAGTAGCCATGGCGACCGCAGCTGCTCCCAGCCAGCCTTCTCATCTCCTCGCCACCGACCTCATGATGACATCCTTTGTTCGGCCTGTGGGTATGGGGGCCAGAGGGGTGAGATTGGGGGCCAGAGTGTGTATGAGTGTGTGTGTGTGTGTGTGTGTGTGTGTGCAGGCTCACACAAGCGCCTGCTCAGAGCTGGTGTGCATGCCTGGCCAAGAGAACCCACAGATCCAAGTAAGACACTTCCTGCTTCCCTGCCCACTGAAGGGATGGGGCTCTTCATGCCTCTGAGCTGGGCAGGGGCCGGGAGCCAGGGGGAGGGTGTGTGTGTGTGTGTGTGTGTGTGTGTGTGTGTGTGTGTGTGTGCGTGCACGCGCGCGCGCGCCTGCTTGCCTGTGGCTGTCAGTGTGGCTGCTTCTGTGTGCTTTTGTGTGGATGAGTATCTTAGGGGTGTGTGTGCATGTCTGTGTACGCATGTGATTGTGTCTTTAAGTGTGTATCATTTGTGTGGGTCTGCATGGTGTGTAATCACACATTTGAAATTCTGTGCCCTGTGCCTCTCCTGGTTATGCGTAGTGTGTGTGCGAGCCTGGTTTGGAGGAGATACAAGTCACATAACCAGGAGAGGATCTGGCAGAGTGCTCCCTACTCAGGCTGGGTGTGCTCCCGGGGTCCAGCTTACCCTCCCCCACCACGCACCAGCTCTGTCACCCACCTGTCTCTCCCTGAGGGGGAAAGTGAAGGCTAGAAACAAGGGATACCCCCACCTTCTGTAGATGCAGGTAAAAAAAAATCAGTATTACCTCATGAGCTGGTTCTCATTAGTTGGTGAGGCAGCACTGTGTTAAGAGGGATTCTGAGGTTAAGTCTGGCCTCTGACATGGGCACAGATTGGCATGAGCAACGTGGTGGGCAGCCCTAGTGCTAGATAAGGGTTGGGGCAGGGGTCTCCAATGCCAGACCCAGCATCCGCTGAGGGACCAGGAGCTGAGATGCTGGCAGGGAAAAGCACAGCTTCACATGTCAGCTCCCACCTCAACTGAGAGGTGCAGGGACCCAGATCCCACGCTTATCCTGCACCCAGGGCTGGAGTGGGAGGTGATCCTATTCGTCTCCGAGCCTTCCCATGAAGTGGTTGCACCCGGTTGCAATCCAGACTCATAAGCACCAACACCTGTGAAGTCCTTTACCCTTTACAAAGGCACATTATGAATAGTAATAATATAATTGCCCAGCTGAGCATTTAGCATGTACCAATCCTTATGTTTGTAATATTTCATCTAAGAATCCTAAGGCGGGATTATTATCCCAACTTGAGAGATGAGGAGCTATAGGCTCGGGGGGTTGTTAAGGAAATTGCCCTGGGTTATATGGCTTGTAAGTGACAGGTCTAGGTTTTGAACTAAGTCTGTCTGCCTCCAAACCTGTGCTTTTAATTACTGTGCTTTCCTGCTCCTCATTAACCCATCTGATCCCCAGTCCAGCCCGGAGAGTCAGGCTGGGTCCAGATGGCCAGTAGACTCATTTTATAGAAGAGGAGATGAGGGTTCAGAGAAGCTGAATGACCTGCTCAGGGTCACACTCTGCGGGTGGAGCTGGGAGTTGGCCCCCTGATACACCCCCAATACACACACTCCTGACTGATGGTCGCGTCACAGAGTGTCTGGGGAGGGACACAGACCCCATCGGTCAGGGGGAGGACAGAGGAAGAATAGGGTCTGAGCTCCTTAGCAGTTGGACCTGGATGAGTCCCTTGGCATTAGCACCAGCAGTTTAACATTAAAGTGCCTAAAGGCAGATTAGGGGACCCAGGAGTTTGGACAAGGAGGAAACAGCATCAGAAAGTTTGAATGATTTGCTGAAGGTCACACAACTATCTCCAAAGTCCGTCTCTTTACTCCACAAGCTACTAGAATCCCTGAAGGACACATGTCCTCTCTAGCCCTTCCTCTAAGCTCCCCTTTTTCCTTCCAGACTCTTTTCACATCACCTCCTCCTGGAAGCTACCCTGATTGTCTTCACCTCCTTTCTTGAAAACTGGTGTCTCAGAAGTTAACAGAAGGCTTGTGTAAATGCCCTAGGTGTGTGCTGTTGGGAGGGGCACAGCCCCCTGTGATGGGAACACCACATTCAGATTCATCAGTTTGGTGAGTTTGGGTTGTCTTCGAGGTGAGAGGTGGGGAGGAAGCACCTGACAGGTGATGTAGGACCTGGGAATTAGGAGTCTTGGTTTGTAGCTCTGGTTTTGTCAACAGCTTTCTGTGTGACCCTGGGTGTGTCTCTTTCCCATTCTTTTTCTTTTTTTTAAGATGTTAAAATTATAATGTCATATCATCACAATAATCTTTTTTTTCCCCATGATTAGCTTTCTGGTTTTTTTTTTTCACACACACACACTGTATTTTATTTTTACAAGAGATAAATAAACTGACACCAGGCATTGTAAATGCATGACCACAACAAAAGCAACAATGATTGCAATTACCAAACACGAAACACACTCATACTATGTCGTAATATTGACATTCAGTCCAGTAATCCTCCACTGCAACAGCTCCTTTACTTTGCAGTGAAAATTGATTTGTGTATTTTTTGCCTCTGAGTCCTTGTGGGATTTTTTTTTTTATTCAAACAGAAAGTCACAAAAATTATAATCATCCTCATCAGTTCACTCAGTCCCATGTAATTAATTTCTTTTTCATCTTGATCTTTTGTTAGCACGTTTATGAATTCATCAGTTTTCCATTTCTCTTTCCTGTTCTGAGACTTGATTTACTCCTCTGCAAAATGAAAGGCTCAGGTTGGAATAGGGAGGCAAGTCAGTTTGATCTTATGAGCTGGTTCTCATCAGTTGGTGATGCAGCACTGTGTTAAGAGGGATTCTAAGGTTAAATCTGGCCCTGATGAGAAAGAGAGAAGGATTAGTGATGTCTGCTGTGTGCAGAGGATAGAGGTGGGTGGTAAGAGCCTTAGGAATTTGCCATCCCTTACAGCCTAACAGTCCATCACTCTGTGACAGATTCCTTGGTCTTTTCTGTTGAAAGGGTGGGTAGCTAGTTTCATCTTGGGCTTTTGGATAGCCTTACTGATGCTCAAAGGTTTATTAACTTGGTTAGACACATGGTCAAAAGGACCAAGGGGCCCAGTGTGGCCAGGCAGAGCCTGGAGTCCTGCCATTGTTGGGAATCAGGAGAGGTTTTGGGAGCTTTTCGGGTACTGAGACCTCAGGGTAGAGGTCAAACGTTGAAGGCCAGAAAGAAAACGCTAGGCTCCTTCCTTGGGGAACTTGGAAGGTATCTGCTGGCATGGAGCTTGGCAGGAGTGGGGTCCAGTAGGAAGGGGTCCCTGGAGGGGATGTCCAAGCTGTGGCCATAGATGCTGCTATAGCAATAGATGGGAGTCAGCAGGGAGAACTTCAGAGTAAGGTTTCTGTGACCCAGCAAGGTCATGGGAGGGTTTCTTTCCATCAGGAGCCATGACCTGGACTGGGAAAGGGACAGTCCTGCTCAGAGGTAGGGAGTTGTTGAAGTGACTTTTGTAGAAATTCATTCAGCAAATCTTTTAGAACCACCAGGATGTGAAGTGTCCTGCCGGCCCCTCACCACTCTGCCACCATATCCACCTGCTGCCCCTTTCCCATCCCTGTGGTCTGATGTCTGGGGGCGCTGCTGTGAGTGCGACTGCCTTCCTCACAGGGGCCAGGTGGTTGGCTCTGACTGGCTCTCTGTCTTGCCCGTCTTGAGCCAGGCTGGCTGCCAGAGAATCAACTAGAGCCCTAATTCTGAGCCTGCTGCTGCCATGCGTGTCAAAAGGACTCTAGAGAGCACGTCATCTGACCCCTTCAGTTTACACACAGATGAGGAACCCAGGCCCAGAGAAGGTCACACAAAGAAGCTAATCTGTATAGTATACATTCTAATCCCACCTCCTGATTCTGAACTCTCCCAGACTGCCCTACCCTGGACTTGGGACCGGGGGGCAGGCCCTAAGGTCCTGGGTCCAGTGCTTTGGGTCAGTCTCAGCTCCTCCTGTCGCCTTGGGGGTAGCCCCTGCCTGCTGGGCCCTCCTAAACATTCGTCAGCTCTCCAGGCCCCCTGGGTGATCCCCGGGTGGTTAAAGATGAGAATGTGGCTGCGGATGGTGCAGAGTCCTGGATGTCAAACCATCTGCTTGTCGGGTTCCATTCATTATTCATGAGGAAACATGAGCCCCTGGGTTGGCAGGGTCAAGAATTTTGTCCCTTACCCTCTTTCCTTCTCTTCCCCTGGGAGCAGTGTTCTTGAGCTTCCTGTCGGCAACACCAGGGAAGCAGTTGCTTCTCCAGCTGTGGTCTGAGTGGCATCTCTGCTGCCCCTCAGATGCTCACGCCAGCCGTGGAAACCTGGGCCAGAGTGGGTTTTCTCATCACAGATACTTTGCTTACAATTTTCTCAAAGAACCTGGAGACCCGGGGCAAAGCCTGAACAGGAGGGCTGGGCCTCCCTCTTTGGGTGAGCTCTGGGGTGAAGGAGTAGGGGCTGCTGAGCGTGTCTGTCTCTTCGTGGAAACAGGAGACCCGGAAACAGGAGTCCAGGCCTGGCCACTTCTTAGCTGAGTTGGATGGGCAAGGCCTTAACTTTTCTGAGACTGGGTTTTCTCATCTGTGACGTGGAGGTAACTAACTACACATGTAACAGAAATACTTTAAGGAGTAAATTAGGCTTTTGCTCTAGCTGGTTCAAAGTATCAGATAAGCCCTCTCCCACCGTCCACCAAAAGACCATGCACATACCAGAAAAACACACAAGCTGGCACTAGAATTGGAAACTAAAGAGGTCGTCATAGGCCCAAGTCCAGGGGGACTTTTCCATTAGCTGCAAGGTTGATGGGGGATGGATGGAGAAATACAATCCGAGACTCTGCATACATCACAGGGCCAGCGAGAACAGTCCAGACAGCCACAAAGAAGTCAAAACATGGCTTCAACTCATCCCTACTGTCAACCCTCATTCACCAGGCCAGTGGGAGCCGTGCTGATCAGGAGCCCAGGTGGCCATTCTCTGCTGTCTGGGGACTGTCTTCCTCTTCAGCTGGAGTGGTGCCTTCCCTTCCCACCCCCATCTCCCCTCTCCTTTCTATGTCCTTTTGAAAAGTCGGATTCCTCAGGGTGATGGGGCCCTGAGCCCTGGGATGGGAGCTGCCCTGGGGAAAGCGCTGGGGGCTACAGCAGAGCTGGGAAGGGCTGGGGGCGGAGCCTGCCTGCAGCTGTCTCTCCTGTATTCTGACCGAGCCTAGGACTTTCAGCCAAGTTGTAGAGGGCGACAGCAGGAGATCCCACCTCTGCACTAAACAGAGCCACGGGCGCCTGCTGCCCTGCTCCCCAGAGTGACTTCCAGCGCCCTCTGTCCTCTTTCCTAGCACTCGTCGGAACCGCCATTAAATATTTAATTGCATAACTAGTTATTCACTGTCTGTCTCTCCTGGACTGGAGGCTCTGGGAGGGCAGGACGAAGTTGGCCTGGCTCACTACTGTGTCAGTGGCACTCAGCAGAGGCCTTGGAATTTTAGGGGTTTAAATTTTTTTTAACATTTTTTCCTCAATTTTATACTCAGAGAAAAAATATTTTTCTTTTTTTTTTTGGCCGCACCATGCAGCTTGCAGGATCTTAGTTCCCCAACCAGGGATCCAACCCGTGCCCCCTGCAGTGGAAGCGCGGAGTCCTAACCACTGGACCACCAGTAAATTCCCCCAAAAATATCTTTCTAAAGTATATTATTAAGTAAAATGATGACCTTTAGCATAAATATAATACTTAAAACTTGGGATCACTTGTGGTGATCATTTTGTAATGTATAGAACTATCAAATCACTGTCTTGTGTACCTGGTCCTGACACAGTGTTGTAGGTCAATTATACCTCAGTTTTTTAAAATGAATAGATAAAAATTTTTAAATTGCCTTGATTATTTTAGGACATCAACTTGCCAGTTTCTACAAGAAGGCCAGTTAGAATATTGATTGGGATTGTGCTGAATCTATAGATTAATTTAGGAATAACTGACATTTTATTTTTGGAATAGTTTTTTTAATTGAAGTGTACTTGATGTACAGTATTATATAGGTGTACAGTATAGTAATTCACAATTTTTTAAGGTAATATCCATTTATAGTTACTATAAAATGTTGGCTATATTCCCTTTAGGTATTTGTTGAATGCAGCATTAGAGAGAAAATTTGTCTACTTTGGAAAGGAATTTGGCAATATATTCCAAGAATCAGAAAAATGTTTATGCTCTCAGTATTAGGTAAGATGCTTTTGGATGTAACAGAGAACCCTGAGTCAAACTGGCTTAGGCAATGGAAAACACATTGTCTCACTTAGCAGGAAGACCAGAGAAGGCAGGCTCCAGGTTGGCCTGAGGTCCTTTCTGTCTCTGTGCTGTGCCACCCTCAGCAGCACTGGCTTCATCCTAGGGTGGGCTGTCAGTCGGGAGAGAGGTCTTAAGGGAGGAAGGGAAAAGACCCTTAAGAGGGAGGGAGAAGCACCCACCTCTCTTGTAAGCCTGGAATCCAAATCTTCCCCTTATGTCAGATTGGGCCAACTTAGTCATATGCCCACCCTTGGACCAGTAAGAGTTACCAAGGTGAATGCCACTCACTGATTGTTTTAAACAAATCAGGATCTGCCTCTAAAACAAGGGATGAGGTGGACAAAACCAGAGCTCTGTCAGGAAGCAGGAAGTGAAAAGCTACCAGTGGCGTTCACACTCGCTAGCCCAGTCACCTCATTTCCAGGAGTTGATCCTAAGGAAATAAGCAGATAAAAATCAGTGTACAAAGATCTTTATTGCAGTGTTGTTTAAAAGACAGGAGAGAAAGGGGGAGAGAGAGAGGGGGAGAGAGAGAGAGAGAGAGAGAGAGAGAGAGAGAGAGAGAGAGAGAGAAGAAAGTTGGACTTGATCTAAGCAGTAACTGTATTGAAATATTTAAGTCAATTATAGTGCCTCCATACAATGGAACATACTGGTGGCATTTAAACATTTCTACAAAGTGTTAATAACATTGGAAAGTCTTCTGATATAACATTAAATGAAAAATAGCAGGATATAAAATGGTATTGGCAGTATAAGTTCAGTTATTTTTTGAAATGTGTGAAAAAGAGACTGGGAGGAAATCGGCTAAGATGCCTGTAGTGGCTGCCTCCCAGTAAGGGTGATTTTCCCTGCCTCTTTACACTTTTCTGTCCCACCCGCTTCAAGCAGGAGGACCCCTTCCACAGTCTGCCCAGGCTGGAGCCAGTTTTGTTCTGCCTGTTCTCATTTTTGGCTGTGAAAACAACAGTCACGCTTACTGAATATTTACTCCGTGCCTGATACCGTTCCAGGCACTTTCATCTGCGCTAATTTAATCCTTACAACGAGGTAAGTGCTTTCATTTCTCATTTTGCTGAGGTGTTCACTGAAACCCCAAGATGTTCGGTCGTGAGGTCACACAGCTAGTGGGTAGAGGCCTTTGGAATTCAAGAGTGGGTCACATAACTTCACAGCCTCCGCCTTCACCGCCAAACCAGGTCACTTGTCAGGGCAGCCACATGCTAATGAGAACAGTCCCATTCATCGAGCCAGATTCTGGACACACCCTTTACATTGACTTGTTCATTTAATCCCCACAACCTCAGAGAGGCTGAGCGCCTTGCCCGAGGTCACACAGCTAGGAAGGGGTGGGGCGGCGGTAGAGGGGCCCAGGGTCTGACGTGGGACCCCTTTGTCTCTCCCGCTGCCCCACAGGGTTGCCTGAGGCCCTGCTGCCCCGTGGATCATGTTTAACGGGGAGCCAGTTCCAGCCTCAGCTGCGGCCTCCAGGAACGTGGTGCGGAGCTCCAGCATCAGCGGTGAAATCTGCGGACCCCAGCAGGCTGGGGACGGGACCGGGACCACCACGGCCAAGAAGCGGCGCAGCAGCCTTGGGGCCAAGATGGTGGCTATCGTGGGCCTGACCCAGTGGAGCAGGGGCACACTCCAGCTCCCCCAGGCTGGTGAGGGGTGTGGGGCCCCCCGTGTCGGGGCGGGGCCCCTCACAGTGACCGGGCGCCCAGGGGCGGTTCTCGCGGGTGGGCACTCCCACCCCCACAAATCCTTATGTCGCACTTACCACGTACCAGGTGCTGCTCTGGGTCTAGTACGTGTCCTACTCACTGACTCCTTCTGTAACTCTATGTGGAAGGTACTGGAGCACAGAGAAGTGAAGTAAGATGCCCCAAACTATACAGCTAGTAGGTGGTAGAGTCTGGGTTCAAACCCCAGCATTGGGCTCCCGAGTTCGTGCTCCTAACCTTGGTACTCTGCTGCCTCTGCACAGACTTACACACTTATCAGCAGTTATTCATTAAGCAGCCATCATGTTCCTGGTACTGTGCTGAGTGACACCACAGCTTCACAGAAACATCCATGAGATTCAGTCTCACCTGTAATCTCGAGTTTCCTAAGTACAAGTAGCTGCACACATATGTTACAAAGCCACGAGGGAGACACACATACAAAGACACATGCCTTGCATAATCACATAACTAGCATGCTCAGTTGCTCAGGAAACCTACCCTTACGCACATGCACACTCAGTGGCCTGTGGTCATAGAAACACGTCACATGTGTGTTTGCATATATCTCACAAAGCCACATTCACACACTACCTTCACGGCTACCTCCTGATAAATACAGCATACTTTCTCAGACACCTGGTTATAGAATCCTACTTATGCTTAGCCTGGCAGGTGACCCACCTTGTCACACACAGTCATACCTGGAGCTCACGTCACAGGGGAGCCAGCTCCCCCCACCAAGACCTCCTCACTTTGTGGCATCAGCCCAGACATCAGCTGGTTTTGTTTTAAAACCTCTTCCTGCTTATTCTGCGCAGAGTAACAACTTCCCTAAGAGACCTTCAAATATGCAGCTGGATGGGGGTGGTGAGGGGGTGGGGCACTGGAGGATCCGGGGAGAATGCCCATCAAGACTCCCAGCTGGGGCTGGGGCTGGGGGACTTCTCCAGGCCTTAGCATAGATTTTTACAAAGCCCTCCACAGGAGCATGTGGGATGGTCTTTTCCGGCAATCAAGCTGCGATATGGTTTCTGGCTCAGAGAAATGCTAGACGGGGAGGGGGCTTGAGATTATGAGTGCCCCAGGATGAGCATGGCCCCTGTGAATATGCTTGACACTAGGGAGTCAGGAAGATGGGGATCTAGGAATCCAGGAGTTGGGCTGGGACAGGACCGACGAGGTGGCATTAAGGTTGGGGGACTAAGATTAGGAGGGTCCCCAGGAGTCTGGCTTCAGGAAACCAAGGGCTGCTGATCTCTGGCTGAATCGGCTGATTCAGCTTCAGACCCAAAGGTCTCTTCATGCCCAAATGATTTGGAGGGACGGTCTTCCAAGGCCAGGACAGGTGCCTGAGTCACTGTGAGAATATCAGTGATCTGCCTGGGGACTGTCCAACTACCTAGGCTCCACAGTCAGCAGGCAGGGATTGGAGCAGACACCAGGGTGACCTCCAGCCTTGAGGGGAAATGAATGATGATGGGGCTTCCAGATCACTTGTCTCTGCGGTATGCAAGGGCATGGCTGAATGCCTGGGGAGCCAGGGGAATTGCCCACTGCCCTTCTAACCAAAGGTCTCTCTGAATCATCCAGTTGCCAAATGTCAGAGCAGGAAGGGGCCCTGGGGATCTGGAGATCTTCTGGTCTGAGGTACTCATTTTATTGTTGAGGCATCTGAGCCTGGAGACTAGAAGGTACTTTTTTGGAGAAGGACTTCAAATTGGCCTTCAGAGATACACCCTGTCATTTACTAGCTGGGCGACTTGGGCAAGTTACTTCACCTCTCTGAGCCCACTTCCCCATTTATAGAATAAGGACAATAATACATGCCTTGCTGCGTTGTCCAGGGGATTGAGTGAGATAGGATGTGTAAAGGTACCCAGCCTCTTGCCTGGCACGTACTAGACACTTGGTAAATTGTTGGTGTTATTATTACCCATGGTCACACAGTAGGGCCAAAAAAAAGTGACTTCTCTGGCCTCCACAGCTCTGCCCCTTGCTTGTAGAATACTCCTCTCCTCTTCATAATTACTTGTCCCCATTTTGTTCTCCCAGGCCTTGAGGTTGCCAGTGTCCCAGCTTAAAGCGCCATCCTGGGTCTGGCCTCAGAGGGAGGTATGGGGCCGATCACTGAGGGCATTGGTCCCGGAAACTCTGTTCTGGGATAAGATCCTAGCAGGGTGACCCTGCTGCTCCTGGTGGGATGGCTCAGTTCCCTGCAGGGCGGGGCTGTGTGAAGTGGGGAGGAACTCCTCTCCAGGACCCAGTCTCCTGGGCTATGAGTCTGCCCTTCCCACGTCCTCCATACTGCTCATTGGCTTGAGCCCCACCCATCCTATCCTCTTTGTTCCAAAGCCTGTTCTATTGCGTCAGCCTCCCCTCTAGTTCCCCTGCCTTCTGCCTGCCCCTTCCATTTTGTTCCTTATGTTGCCCTAGAATGGCCTTCCGAAAACTCACCCTGAAACTTTAGAGGACTAGTTCTGGCTCTCACTCCTCATGGGACCTTGGCAGAGTCACTTTCCCACTGGGCCTCAGTTTCCTCTTCTGTAAAATGGAGCTTAAAAGACTGTCTCCCAGCTTCCTTCTAGATTTAACATTCTTTAAGTTGTGGGAGCAGAGAGGAAGGTGGGGTCAGATCTTTGGGCTCCCAGGACACAGGTGGGTTCTGGCCTGGCCTTTGGCTGGGTCTACACAGGGCCATCCTGGGCTGTCCTTGCCTTTGCCCAAATGGAGCTTCTCTTTTCAGTACCAAGGACAGTGGCTCTCCCCTCCTAGTCTCTGGGCCCTGGACCGGGGTGGGGCGAGGGCTCAGGATCATTGCAGGAGATCCCATGGGGAGTGCTGCTGGAGGCTGTGTTTTCCTCTCCCTTGTTCATGGTGGGACAGATGGGATGGTCCCTGGAGTCTTTTGGTCTCCACGGACCACAGAATTATTGCAAGCAACTTGGTCCAGTTCTCTAGGGAGAGAGGCTACATGAAGTTACTCCCCAGATCGACAGAGTTCAGAGACTGGACAGGTATGAAACCAGTAGAGGAATTTTCTCTGAGTTTGCAGGGCCTTCCTCCTCACCCAGAGACGTGGAACTTAATCTCTGCCGAATCACATCTCAAAAAATGTGGAGTTGGTGGAGGGGAGTGAAAAGTAGCAAATCAGTAAACTGGGAGTCAGTGGGCCCAGGGTCTAGCCCCAGCTCTGTGGGTGCTTGGACTTTAGGCTCCCCATCTGGGAAATGGCACTTCAGGGTTCCGTAACTTCCCTACCCAGGGGCTCACATTAGGTTGGGCAGATCAAAGAAGGTACATTTTCTCCCAAATGGGTCAAAGCTTTCCTAAGCTCTAGAAGATGGGGGATTGGGGTCACGAGGTGGTGAGGCTCTGACTTCAGCTCAGGGTGTATGTTGGAGGGGGTTGAGGAGAAGGAGGGTGAAGTGTGGCCCCCACAGGCCCTTCTGTCTTCTAATCGGATTGGAGGGGATGTGGCAGTTAGGAGCAAGGGACAGGGCAAGTCCACCCCACCCACAATTATTGCCCAGCCCTCTGTGTGTGGTGGGTCACACACCATTTGTGGGTTTGCATCTATGTGTGTGATTGAGCAGATGGGTTCAGCTCCTGGTGTTATTATGATGTGAAGGTCACATGCGTGTGGCAGGCTGTGTCATGTGTACGTATGACTAAGACTTGGTAAGACCATTTGTGGCTGTGTGACTGTTATATGAACATACACACGACCTTGTATGTGAGATCACTGTATAAACATGTGATTGTTGGCACTCACGTGTGTCTGTTTACGCCTGTGTGAAAGAAATATGCATGAGCTAATAAGACTCTGTGTGTGGGGGGGTGTGTGTAAGAGAGACAGACACGTCGATGGTCTCACTGATTGCTGGTTAGTAGCTGTTCCAATATCCCAGAAGCTGGGGTGGTTCCAGAGGAGACATTCCTCCTTACAGCACTCCACTCCCAGTCCCCCCATCCTGTCCTCTCAGCCTTTCCTCTCCTGATGGGGCTTCCTGAAAGATAAGTAGGGCAAAGCAGGAGGAATAAAGGCCCCCTTCTCCCAGGCTGGGGTCTCGAACATCCCCTCCCGACCCACTGTTGGGTGTTAGTGGGAGAGCGAATTTCCAAGGTAACCAGCTCCCCCTTCCCTGCTGCTTTCAGGGGCTGTGCTGCCTGCCTCACCCTGGCCTCTCCCCATCCCTGTAAGCAACTCCACTCTTAATTTGCCTGGGCCTCTAACCAGTGACAGCAAAAGGCTCCTTTGGTATAGTCCCTATCTGAGCGTCACTTCCCTCCCCGTCAAGCTCCTCAGGCAGCCAAGCTTCAGGAGGGGAAGTCCCTGAAAACCCACAACCTGTCTTCTGTCCGCCCCCCGGCCAGGCAGAGAGAGTGTCTAAAGGGACCACACTGCAATGCTGAGGAGGTTGCCATGGAAACCCAGGCAGGATGGTGCCGCTGCTAGGAGAGGCAATGTGCCCCATGTTCCATGCAAGGCTGAAGAGGGGACCTAGGGGTAGAGGGCCCCCCGAACAGGAGCTACAGAGACACTGGGGGTGAGCTGTCGCCACACAGCTTCTGAGATTCTTCTGCAGACCTCTCCCTCAAAGCCAAAGTCAGTTCAGGTCAGCCTAGGAGTCTCTCTCTCAGTCTTATTTTTCTAGTGGCTTCTCCACCTCTCCACACACATCCCCCTCCACATTCAGACCCACCTTGAGAATGGGTGTTAGTTTGCCAGTGGTCAGGATTCACATGGGTTTGTTTGTCTTTTATAGGGCCTGTGAAGGTATCACAGAGGTGGGTTGTGATATCTGGGAGTGACAGGGTTCAGGAGAGTACCTGGAAGAGGAAAAGCAAATCTGGAAATTCCAGGGAAGGCAAACTTCCCAGAAGAAGAAACTTAACCCTTTGGGGCAAGGGCTGAAATTCAGTGGCAAGGTGTGGGTCAGGGAAGCCTGGCAGGAAGGAGACCGAGGGTGGAGGGCTGCAGGGCTGAGCGCTGCCTGCTGACTCCCCATCCGTAGCCCCACCATCTCCACTCTGCCTCCAGCCATCCTTCTAGTCTGCTTTGTCTGCGTCACTGCCCTGAGCAGAGCCAGGGGTCAGACTGCAGACCGGCTCTAGAGGTCATCTCAGCAGTGGCCCTGCCTCCAGTCAGAGCCCTGCCTATCCTGCCCCCTCCCAAGAGGATGACTTTAGCAGTGATCTCGGAGAAGCCTCCTCAGTGATCTGACCTGTTCCTTCTCTGTGCTTCTGGGGGTGTCACAGAAGGGGCCACCAAGAAACTGCGCAGCAACATCCGGCGGAGCACGGAGACGGGTGTTGCCGTGGAGATGCGGAGTCGGGTCCCTCGCCAGGGCAGCCGGGAGTCCACGGACGGGAGCACCAACAGCAATAGCTCCGATGGCACGTGCGTTCAGCCCACCCCCACCGTGTACCCACCCTCCACTGCGGTCCTCTGATCACAGGCACAGGGCTGGAAAATCTGCTTGGGTTTCCAGCCCAGTTATCTGAGTTCCTCTGTATCCCCACCTTCCTCTGTCCCCCTCCCCTGGACACCTGCTGCCAGGGCCCCAGTCTTCCTACTGCTCTGGGCCTCTGTCTCCCATCAGAATACCCCAGTGGCCCAGGAGCAGTTCATCCCATCGGTATGTTTCATGCCTCCCACCTCCCAAGACCTCCATACCATCCTGCTCCAGAGGAAAGGGTTGGAAAGGAAAATGGGATCCTAAAATCTTTTAAATCTGAAACAGTTGTTACAGCTCAGCTGAATGGAGTTCTCACAGGTGGACTTGCTTGGAGCTTAGGGCAGGAGTTTGGACTAGATCACTTTTTCAAACTGGATGATGACTTACAGGCAGGAAGTAAAATCTGGTGAGTGGGTCAAAACCAGCATTAGAAAAGGAAATAGGAAATTCAAATGTATCCCATGGAGGAAGGAAAAATTACCTTGTGAACTTTTCAATAGATAGATAGATGCATGTAGGTCTATGACGTTAAATATATTTCTTAAATATGCATATGTGTTGCAGTCAACAATTGGAAAGTCTCTGGGTTAGATATTCCCTTGGTTCTCTTCTATGAAATGATGGTTATATGATTAAGATTTTCTGAATCAGCTTCATCAAGGCCCAATGATTTCAGGATTCTGCGGGTCTATTATTTAAATTCTATGATCACGTGTCTTGCTACTATGCCTGCTTCTATGAATGTGAGTAGCTGCTAGGATTTACCGTATGCAGAATGGCACTTCAGATCAGTGCCTCTTACTCTGGGATCTACCAGCCACTATCAGGCCAAAATCATTGTCTCATTTAATACAACAACCGTGAGGGATGTTGGTACTACCATTATTTCCATTTTACAAGTGGAGAAACTGAGGCACAGGAAAAGGGTATGGTACCTTTCCAAGGTCCCAGCTATTAAGTGGTGGTGGAGTTAGGATTTGAATTAAGGACATTTGACCCTAAAACCTTTTTTCACAATCTCCACGCTCTCTATACTAAGCTCCTGAAATTCTGTGACCTCAAGAGTCTACGTTTCTTTTTGTTGTAGTTGTTATCCTTTCTCTCTCTCTTTTTTAAATTGAAGTATAGATTTACAATATTATGTTAGTTTCAGGTGTACAGGAAAGTGATTCGGTTATACGTATATATGTGTGTATATATATATTCTTTTGATTCTTTTCTATTAGAGTTTATTACAAGATATTGAATGTAGTTCCCTGTGCTATACAGTAGGTCCTTGTTGTTTATTTTTTAATATAGTAATATGTATCTATTAATCCCATATTCCCAATTTATCCCTCCTTTCCTCTCCTTTGGTAACCATAAGTTTGTTTTCTATGTCTTTGAGTCTGTTTCTGTTTTGTAAATAAGTTTATTTGTACTATTTTTTAGATTCCACATATAAGTGATATCATATGGTATTTGTCTTTCTCTGTCTGACTTCACTTAGTATGATAATCTCTAGGTCCATCCATGTTGCTGCAAATGGCGTTATTTAATTCTTTTTTATGGCTGAGTAATATTCCACCATATTCATTCATATATATATATATATATTATGTCACATCTATATATATATGATATATATATATATATCACATCTTCTTTATCCATTCATCTGTTGATAGACACTTAGTTTGCTTCCGTATCTTGGCTATTCATTTAACCCTTTCAGATCCCATTATCCTAAAAATGTGATATTAGGCTATTGCTGACTGTGGCCAATAAAAATGGATGGGCCTTGAAGCCCCTTCCTGGGGTGTGAAGGCTGAGCCTGGTAGAGGAGAGACACAGGTCCTTTCCAATAAGTGTATGTAGCCTGTCTCCCCTTCCTGCCTGTCTCTGGCCAAGGGGGACTCAGGCCAAATGGTCCAACAGGGGATTGGTTCTGGGACAACGTTTTCTCTCTCTAGGCAGGAGCCTGGGCTATTGTAGGAGATCTTAGAACTTTCTGTGGTCCATTGTCGCCTCTGGGCAGTTCTGGGCCAGCCCTCCCTCACCTGTCCTTTCTCTGCTGGCCTCCCCAGAACATCTAGGCTTGAGGACATGCAAAAGTAGCACATTTCCCGTGATGATCACACCAACAGCCGCAGTAACTACCGCTGATTGTTTCCTGTTTGTCTGGAACTGCTCCTGCACCATCTGCCCAAATCCTCACCATCACCCTGTATGAGTTGGGTTTCATCTCTGTTTTTGTTTTTTTTTTGCGGTACGTGGGCCTCTCACTGTTGTGGCCTCTCCCGTTGCGGAGCACAGGCTCCGGACGCGCAGGCTCAGCGGCCATGGCTCACGGGCCCAGCCGCTCCGCGGCATGTGGGATCTTCCCGGACCGGGGCACGAACCCATGTCCCCTGCATCGGCAGGCGGACTCTCAACCACTGCGCCACCAGAGAAGCCCCCTCATCTCTGTTTTGTAGGCAAGGCAAGCCTCTTACCGTTTGGAGCCTCTGTTGTCTCATCTGTAAAACTGGATAATAGCTCCTGCCACCCACAGTGGTGGTAAGGGTTAAATGATACAGTGGAGCATTTAGTGTGCTGTTGGCATCTGGCCAAATTTCAGTCACTGTCAGTTTTTTTCTGTTACTATTTCCAGGCTCCCCACAGCCATGGGCCACCCACCATCGCTTGTCATTAATCTCAAACCTGTAATTGTGTTATTTTGGTCTCAGTTGCTGCTTTGGATACCACCTCACATTGTTGACTTGGATTTCAAACTTATAGTCAACTAAAACTCAGTTCTTAGAACTTGTTCCAGCCATTGAAATGTCTGGCCTTTGTCTCTGGTTCTTGGCATTAACACCCCCTGGTGAGGACGCAAGTGTCCAGCAAGCCCTGCCTTTTCAGGGTCGCCCTAGAAATTCTGGCGCTTGAGGATTAAATACCATGATTATGTATGTTTATTAGTCTCTTTTCTCAAGTGGCATCAAAGTATTTTTCTTTAATGTGCAGAGATGAACAGTTCTGTTTGACCCCAGCCATAGTAGTACACTCGCACATTGTAGAGGGGAGGTTGAGGCACAGAGGGAGTGCCCAGTGCCCCAGGGGCAGAACCACTGCGTCCTACCATCCAGATGCCCTCAAACATCTCATGCCTCCTTCTCCAGGTTCATATTCCCTACCACCCGGCTTGGAGGTGAAAGCCAGTTCAGCGATTTCCTGGATGGCCTGGGACCAGCCCAGATTGTTGGGCGACAGACGCTGGCAACGCCACCAATGGGTGAGTCTTCTCAAGGGCAGGGTGAGTGGGGCAACGGCAGCCACGCAGCAGAAAGGGTGAGCTCAGTGGGGGCCCTGCGTGATGCAATGCAAGCAGCAGAAAGGAGTCCTCACTCAGGCTTTTGTGCCAGTTGAGGAGGAGTCAGTATGCGCACTCCTCAATCCCTCCTGCAGCAGAGAGGAAAGGGTTCCAGGCTTTCTCCGCCAGCCGCCCTGCAGCAGCTTTTCCAGCACATTCCCTCCCTCGCATCACCACACACTCACCCACTCTCTCACCGCCTACTGTGTGCCCAGCTGTGCTAAGTGCCAGGCATAAAATGGTGAACAAAAATCATCATGGCATTGACATCCATGGAGTCTGCTCCATCACTGATTATCTGTGGGACCTTGGCCAAGTCACATCCCTTCTTTGAGCCTCAGTTTCCTCATCTGTAAGATGGGAATAATAATGCCTGCCATAGTTCTGCAATCTAAAGACAATGTATTGAGTCCCTATTTGATGCTTCGCATGAAATATTTCATTTACGCCTTAGGAACTGTGTCTGATTTGACTTGTTACTTCTAACAGTGCCTGGCGTCTAGAAGACTTTTAGTAATTTTCTTATCCTTCTTCTCTGCAGCTAGGAAGTACTCCCTACAGTCTATTCTTGGTCCTTTTAGCTGCAGTTCTGGCTCCCTCCCTCTCTCTCTCCCTTAGATCCTGGCTGCGTTGGCTTCAAGCAGCAACTCCCAGGCTAGCTTCCCCAGAGATGCCTCCTCACCTCCGCCCTTCCTTCCCCATCAGTCTGACCTGAGCAGTGTCTGACCCAGACATCTGCACTCAGCCCTCACATAGACAGTGTCTAACCTTTGACCTCACAGCACATAAGGAAGTTGAGTGCAGACAGTGCCCTGCTGTGAACTATGCAGTGGTGCTGGCATTCCATTCCAGGCCAGGACTCCTCCCCACTGCACTGCCCTGTCTTCCTCTAAACTGCTCGCACAGGAGCCTTTGTCTGCTGGAAGAGGGGTCCACAGGGACCCTCAGAGGGTGAATGTCAGCTCCCACTAGGCTCTTGGGTGGGATTTGGCTAATTCCCAGCCCTTGCTTTCAGACTTTTTTTTTTTTTTTTTTAATTTATTTTTGGCTGTGTTGGGTCTTCGTTGCTGTGCACGGGCTTTCTTCATTGTGGTGCGCAGGCTCCTCGTTGTGGTGGCTTCTCTTGTTGCAGAGCACAGGCTCTAGGCACACGGGCTTCGGTAGTTGCAGCATGCAGGCTCAGTTGTGTCTCATGGGCTCTAGAGCGCAGGCTCCAGTAGTTGTGGCACGTGGGCTTAGTTGCTCCACGGCATGTGGGATCTTCCCGGACCACGGCTCGAACCCGTGTCCCCTGCACTGGCAGGCGGATTCTTAACCACTGTGCCACCAGGGAAGTTCGCTTTCAGGCTTTCAAGGGCTTGGATAGTCTGCTTTGGGCCAAGGGCTGGGAAGCAGTGAGAGGAACCAGCCGCTTCCACAAGGCTAACACGCCATCACAGCCTAGAACACTTGTGTGTGGTGCCCCCTGGTGTCCTAAACTGGGAAGGACAGGTTTGCCTTGGCTCACCTTGTTAGGGATGTTACAGTGAGACGTGGAGATTAATTCCTGCGACCTCCCCCTCCCTATTCCCCATGGGGAGGTCAGGAATAGCCAGAGGGAGAGGGATGAATTCCAGGATGTCTCCTGAAAGTCATAAATCTCCATCTTCCAAAGTGTGCAAATACAAACAGTTGCATGACGGCTCAGAGAATCTAAAACAGGTGGCTAAACCCAAAGTCTGGCCCATTTTAGTTTTTCTGCATCAGGCTTATGATTCTGCACCCCTTCGAAGGACGTCCCAAGTGACTAGTGCAGAATTGCAAATTCTGCCAACCTGTGTCAAACAAAGCCAAGAGTTCGAGAAGTCAGACGACTGATATGACTCCACACACAGAACTTGCCCCGGCTGGATAATCCATTTTGTGGGGCACAGAGAGGAGTTCTCACTCTGTGCTCCCGGGACATCTGCTGCCTTCCCCCCGTCCTTTATCAAGGGTACTAGCAGGCCCTCATTTCCAGGACGTGCCTCGTGTCCTGGGCAGGCTTGTATCTCCGCGTCTCTCCAGACTGATATCCCATGCTGCATGGTGGCTGGCCGGCCTGCCCCTTGGTCTGGCTCTGCCTGAACTGTCCCTCCTGTCCCTTGCAGGGGATGTGCACATTGCCATCATGGACCGGAGCGGCCAGCTGGAGGTGGAAGTGATTGAGGCTCGGGGCCTGACCCCCAAACCAGGCTCCAAATCCCTACCAGGTGAAGCAGAGCAGCTGGGAGAGGGATTTTGGAAATGAGGTCCTGCCAGGGAGGGATATACAGCTGAGTTCTGGGTCTAGAGAGTCCCAGCTCCCCACTGGCCTAATCAGTATTCTCAACACTGGAGTCACGGATTGCCTGGAAGGCCAGTGAGTGGGGGGAGGGGGAGGGGGGATGGAGGAGTCGGTGTTGCGCCCATCTCTCCACCTGCTGTCCGCTGGTCAGCTCATCCAGCTCACCCTGCTCCCCTCCAGGATCACATGGAGGTTAGGGGATGGGCAGGCCACAGCAGTCTCCCCTGGACACCTCCCCATCATGCTCTCTTCCATCCCTCAGCCACCTACATCAAGGTTTACCTACTTGAGAACGGGGCCTGCTTGGCCAAGAAGAAGACGAAGGTGGCCAAGAAGACCTGTGATCCCCTGTACCAGCAGGCTCTGCTCTTTGACGAGGGGCCCCAGGGCAAGGTGCTGCAGGTGAGTGTCATGGGGCCGGTGGGGCGGGGCAACTCTCAAAGACTGTAATTTAAAATTTGCCTTTTTTTATGATTTATCTTGTGCCAGACGCATTAAATATGCTTTACCCATTTTTTGTTACAACCCTGTGAAGGTGTTTTTCTCCCTGTTGATTCATAAGGACACCAAGGTTCGGGGGGATAACTCGATTGCCCCCAGGTTGCACAGCTGGTAGGTAGAAGCAGGGTTTGACCACCATCTTCTTCTACCCGGTGCTAGTGTTGATTGTCCCACTGTGATCCAGCAGCAGAGCGGGAGCTGTGACCCAGGTCCTGGACTCTCAGTCTGCTCCCCCTTCAGGGAGGTTGTCATCTGGGATGCTGGGAAGCTCTGGAAGTCAGACCCAGGTTCTAATCCCAGCTATGCCACCAATTACTGTGTATCTTTGGGTTAGTTAATTAACCTCTCTGAGATACGTTTCCTTTTTGTAGAAATAATAATACATAGCACCTCTACCTAGATGGTTGTAACAGTTGAGATAACGTATATAAAGCCAGTAGGGTCGAGCCTGGCACATCTTAAGTGCTCAGTAAGTTGCTGCCCAAAGTCAGTGTGAGTTCTGCCTCTCTCTGTCCCGTCTGTGCCCTGGCAAAACTTCTACTTGGTTCCTGGACCCACTGCCCAGCCCTGGAGTTGGAGATGTGGCTCAGCTCCTCTCTCTTCCTCCCCACTGGCAGGTGATTGTCTGGGGAGACTGTGGCCGCATGGACCACAAATGCTTCATGGGCATGGCCCAGATCATGCTGGACGAGCTGGACCTGAGTGCCGCGGTCACCGGCTGGTACAAACTCTTCCCCACGTCCTCAGTGGCAGACTCTACGCTCGGCTCCCTCACCAGGCGCCTGTCCCAGTCCTCCCTGGAGAGTGCCACCAGCCCCTCAGGCTCCTAAGGGCCTCAGGAAGAGGCCTGGATGCAGTGTGGGAAGGGGTGCTGCCACCCCCCCCCCCCCCCC
>NW_006780610.1:1224511-1232497 GCF_000442215.2 Lipotes vexillifer
CCCCCCCCCCCCCCGTCTCCTCCCCTGTACATAGCCTTCACGTCTCTCTGGACCCCTTGCCTTGCTGCATGCCTGTTGGCTACTGGGCCTGTCCCAGCTGGCAGTGGAGACTCTAGTATGTGTGTGTGTGTGTGTGTGTGTGTTTGTGTGTGTGTCTGTGTGTGACCATGTTAGATCTGTTCATTTGTCTGGGTGTATTTGGTCTTAGTGACTATATGGGCTGAAATCCACGTCTCTCTGTGTCTCGTTGTAAAGAAACCCAAAGGAGAGTTGCATGGACAGGACTCCACTTGAGTCCGGGGGTGGAAGTGGGAGACGCAGCCATTGGTCCATCCTACCTGGTCCTAGGCTCAGGGCAGAGCCTGCGTGTCCCGCCTGTGCCTGTTCTTGGTGGTCGCTGCTTGGTTTTCTGTCTTGTTCTTTGTTCCACCTCTGCCTCTCCCAGCACCTCTGCTCTTTTTTGAGGAATGTAGCGTCCACTGCAGCTGGCCACACAGAGGCCCCTCTGGGAACCCTGATACCCCTCCTCTTCACTGGGCACTCCGGCTGCTCTTCCCACCGAATGCATCCACAGCATGTAGCATCTCACCTAGCGCCCTGGCCAGGGCTCCGGGAGGCAGACGATGCCGGGGAGCTGAGGGCTTAAGGACCACTTTCTCCCTCGGGCTGGCGCCACCTCCTTCCTACAAGTGAGATTGAAGGAGGTGTCAGTTCCCAGGGTTGCAGGCCAGGTACCTTGGAGGAAAGTGCTGGTACCTCCCTTAGAATTGTTCACCTCCTGTTTCCCTCCAAGCCTCCTCACTTACGACATGCCAAAGGAGCTCTCCCAGTGGACCCCAGGTGGTATGGAGTGGACAGTCTTGACATGCAAGAGGTTGGCCTCATAGGGATGTTACCTGCCAAAGTGGGCAGCCCCTGGCGGCACCTGTGTCCATCCCAGGCCCTGAGGGTGGCCCTGTGCCCCTCTGGGCTCGTCTAGGAGGGGCCTGGCTTGTTGAGGATGTGCCCAGGGCAGGGCTGCTGGCAGGAATGAGGAGGGCTGGGGCTGACTTGCTCTGAGAAGCCTCTCCTACCTTTGGGGATTAGCTCCATGAAGTTGATTATTGGGGGCTCTATTTTTTTTTTTTTCTCTCTTTTCCAGACCAGGGTCCATGTCTGGGAGCTCAGATTCACTGAGGCTTCAGCCTCCTGGCTCCACGGACAGCTTGGCTGTAGACTCTAGACCATCACGGTCACCAGCTCTGTATAAGCAATACTCACCCCTCTCGGCCTCCCTGCCCCCTGCCCTCTGCCGCTGCCCTCTGGAGGGTAGCCTGGCCTGCTCTAGACACTGCGCCTGCCTCTGCTTTCTTTCCACCCTTGTCTGGTTGGAGCTTCCCAAAGCCACTCAAACCCTGACCTGATTGGACAGCTGGGCCCTGGGGGTGGGCACCAGGGCCTGGACTGGAGCTTGTGAGACGTCTGCTGGGAATCCTGAAGTCTGGCTCGGGCGTGCCCAAATCTGCCCCTCTCCTTCCTCAGGTCTAGCATGAAAGGCAAGAGGTTGCCCAGGAGGTGGACACAGCAGCCCTTGGGTTCATATCTGGTGGGGTGGAAAGAGGCAGCAGGAGGGGTCAAGGCCTGGGACAGGCTCGCGCTCTGCCTCTTCCCCAGATATCACCCCTGAGAGCTGCACTGACTCTAACCCGCATATGTGGGGATCTGTGGAGAGGTGCTTGGATTCCATCCATAAGCGAAGCCAGACGGGCCTGGAGGTGGATTCCAAGGCAGGCAGGTGGAGACAGAGGCTGAGACAGAGCCATCCCCACCGAGGGGTCCTTTCTGGCAGGACCCACATTAGGCTGAAGCCAGGGCCTGGCCCCCTCCCTCCCGTGAAAGCCAGGTCCCCACTGGTCCTGCCCACAGACAAAAAGTGGGTGAGGGCAGTAAGGACAAGATAAGCTCCTGGGCTCCTGACTCCTGCTGGAGACTCCATTCCTGCATTATCATGGCGGGAACGCTTGTGTGTGTGGAGAGAGGGACAGCTAGGCTGAGTTTTCTCTTTCTGCAGAGATTCTCTCCTAGGGTCAGACTGGGTAACGCAGGCATTTCTCATGTTTCTAAAATAAGGCAAAGGGCTCTGTGCTCTTAGATCCTAGGGTGGGGAGTGGGGGTGGGAGCTCGCTTGCAAAAGCGTATTTCTGTGTCCTGTGGGTGATGCAGAGCAGCCACCCTCAGAATGGTTGAAAATCCTTGATGCCTTTGGGGTGGTGGGATGATTAGTGACCCATAGGATAGCGTAGACATTTGCTGATGTGGCACCGAGCGGTGATACGCAGACCGTGCGGTTACCCCCAGGGAATGGGGGGTATCAGTGAGGGATGTCACCCTCATTCCTCTAGAGGTGCAAGAAGACAGAAGGAGCTACCAGCAGAGGCTGCTGCTGGGGAGCTGAAGGCTGCTGGCCCCTTGCCTCTGAGGAAGGTTGGCTGGCACAGGGAAAGTTCTAGCCAGAGGTGGGGCCTGACATGTCGGTGACTTGGGCTGACCTGCCTACGACCCCCAGCTGCCAAAACTGCCCAAGAGTTGGGTCACTCCACTGTTCCACCTCGATACTGGGAAGTCATTCCCCACACAAGTTGATGTTGGGGAATTATTTTTAACCCTTTGTACCAAATTAAGTTACTAATCCCCACCTGGACTTTTCTCCCATGAGGGTAAAGTCAAGTGAGACTCCGTGTATGGGTGGTGGTGAATGGCTGGATTTAAGGGTCTGTCTCTCAGCCTCCTGGATGCAGAGGCTTGTTTGAAAAGCTGTTCTGGAGCTAGCCTGTCCCAGGAGAGGAGGGAGCACAAGTGTGACTGCTGCCCTTCCCTGGAGGGGTCAGCATCTGTCCCTTGAAGGAGGCGTGGCAGGGAGGGAAGGAACATGATCCCCCCAGACACTGTTAGATGCAGTGTCCTGACTCCACATGCCCTCTCCTTACCCCAGGGGACCCTGGGGCTGATGACAGGGTGGGCTCTTTGTCATTCCATCTTCCTCTGCTCAGGCAGGATTCGTGGAAGATGTGGCAGAGACAGCAGCGGTCCTGCAGCGATGCTGGGCTGAGGGCAGGAACCATGACAGATGATTCAGAACATCTGTCTTCACGTTTCTGCTCTGTTCAGTCTGTCCCACTTCCTTCATAGACTCCTTCCCTAAAGGGAAGTCTGTGATGGGTCTTTGGTATGAATCAGGCTCCAGCAAATGGGGCCAAGTCTTGGTTCTTCCCTGAAGAATCATATCCCCTTTGTCAAGCCATCTCCTAAACTACTCCCCACCCAGTCTCTCCCCCGACCCAGCACTCCTAGGAAAGGAGCCCTCAGGAGGCTCTCAGTATGCAGCAAGCCCAGGCACTGCCAGCATTTCAGGGGGCCGAGAGAGAGGGTGTCCCTCCAGCTCACCACTCTTGGGATCACTGGTTCTCCCAGGGGCCTGACCCCCACCAGGGCAAGCATGCCTGAGCTCTTCTTTACTGCCAGCCTTGAGGAGAGCAGAAGCCTCACACCCCTTTCAAAGACACTAGAGCCCTCCAAGGGTACGTTTTTGGAAATGAAATGTAGCACAATCTTAGACTGCGTTACCAGGAACCCTGGCACTCAACCAGGGTTCTCGCTCCACACCCTGCTGTCCAGGAGATGCCGTGCTCCTCCCCCGCCAGGGCTCCAGAGCTCCTGATACCTCCGGTTCCCCATCTTCAGCCCAGAAAGCATCAGGGCTTCAGGAAAGCTGCTCTTCCGCTTCTTTGATTACTTCCTGCACTGTGCGAAGCCCATGCAAGCAATTGCTGCCTTTGCTTGGTGATGGAGACAGGTGGCGTGTTCTTCAGGGCCAGGAGGTGGTCCAGCAGGGTTTCTGCAGTGGCTGCAAGGAGAGGGAAAAGGAAGAGGCCTGCTGCCCTGCCGACTGCTCCCTTTCTCTTCCTCTCCCTGGAGTTCTCTTCTCCAATATCCTGACACAGAAAGAGGTTCTCTAAAATGCTGCTTCCTATACTGGATTACCGTTCACTGAATGATCAGGAAGGAGATAGGAATGTAGACTCATCCCCTGCCTTCTCCCTCAAGTCTGCTTTTCACTCAGGTCAGAAGAAATTGGGTCAAAACAAAACAATCATGACTGAAGGGCGGGGGAACCCCACCTGATCCAGTGAGGCCTGATGGGGGCTGGATAAGCCTAGTCTGGCTGGGAAAGGGTTATTTTGAAAGAGTGCCTGAGCATCTCAGAGCGATGTCAGTGATGCCAAAGAGAGCAACTTGGCCTCCTCGGGCACCAGCTCTGCCAGCTGAGCCGCACACGTGCAGCTCAGGTGTCAGCATGCCCGATGGTGGGACCTTGTTCTCTGACAAAGGGCTTAATCTTTCCATGTAGCAAAGCAACTTCCCCTCCCCCAAACCCTGAGCTCAGGCTTTTGTGGGCCCAGCAAGCCTGTGCCTGTGAAGGAAATTGCATTCCCGCAGAGGCCCAGACTGGCTTGGGGAGGATGCTTGTCAAAAAGCATGAGTGTTACTGCTCTGGAAAAACCTTCCCAGGCTCTGATTGGAAACTTGGCCAGTAAGGACAGGAGCCTTCGCCCTCCCTGGGAGATCACACTGATGCCAGGAAGGGTCCTTGGGACTGGGTTCCAGAGAGCTTGGCAAAGAGAAATGGGCCCTGGGAATTCCAAAGGCAACAGAGCATCCGCCCCAATGGTCAGTGGCCTGGACAGCTGGCTACGGAGAATCAAAGGCTATTATATACAGGCAAGACTTGTGCAAACTTCCTCACGTGCAAAACCAGAGCATTTGCTAGTTACTCCATGGTTCCCTGCAGGTTTTAAGTCTAATCTGGAGTTGATGAGGGTCATGAGACTGGTGCACCTGGCACCTGGCTCCACAGGCTGGTTCCTTCCAGACCCGCGTGCCCAAGCTGGGTGCAGGTCCTCACCCGTCCATGCCCAGATGCTGCTTCCGACATGAACTCTGGGAATCCTAACAACAGACTTTTCTTCTTCCACCTTTTCCTGGTTTGTTGTTGTTTTCTTACGTAATGAGATAATTAAGGGTTGTCTGCAATGGACTTTTTCCAAGGTGCTGACGTGATGTCACAACCTCAGATGCATCCTGCGTAGGTCAGTATCCCCACCAGCAGATGAGGCTGGGTTGGTCCTCATTTCTGCTTCTAGAATGAGAAAATGGGAGAATTTTAAAGGGAGATGCCCTCTGATGGGAGGAGGGAGGGAACTTATTTCCCTTTATTTTGCTTCTTGAAACAAAAAATTACTCTTCTCCAGAATGTCTTTTACCAGAAACCGTCTCAGCAGGCAGAGTGGCTGCTGCTTTCTTAGGAAAAGTTGGCCTGATTATTCCATCCACTCCTTTAGAATGTAAATTCATAGGAGGCAAGAACCCCTTTTTTAGAATTTCTAAATGCATCCTGCAAAGAGAGAGAGCAGATAGGGACTGAGAAGCACACTGTTTAGATAAGAAGCAATTAGCCTTTTATATCTGTGCTCTATACATTTTCTATGTGCAGCATCTTTCCAAACTCGTTGTGGCTCCCAGGTGGCAGGTGGATGGATGGGAAGGACTGCCGGCTGTTTCTTACAACACTCTTGCCAATTCCCTTGAGGAGAAAATTCTTCACATGGCTTCTGCATGTACAGTATTTGGGCAGCAAAAAATGATTAAAGTCCGTTTGAAAATGGTTTCATGTGTTGCTTTCTGAAGACGGTTCTTAATTCTGGGAGAGAGAAAACAGGGTTCCAGGTGACTAAACAAGGAGGACGAAGATGCCTTGTCTGAGAGGCAGAGAGAAGTACATTTCAGAAAAAGGCTGACCTGGGCTTCTGACTCCTGTTTGGGAAACCTGTTGCCACAATGATGTCATTGGGCCATGGAATCTGACTGTTCCAGGCAGCTTCCTGGCTCTGTCTCCCAGGATCCCTGCTTACAAGCCCTCAAAGCCTTCTGTTCCCACAGATTCCACAGAGGATGCCCAGAGCCAAATAGAGGGAAAGATAAGATGGAGCTAAGGCCACTGCTTTTGACCCACTGCTGCTTTCTGAGCTCTTGGGTCCAGTAGCTCTTCTCAGGCATGTGGCTGGGGCACTCTTGCTTATTTCAGCCACACCTGATACAAGCAGTAAACATAGCTGTTGACCTCCGGTGCTGTGACACCTGGACACCCCTTCCTCTCCCTCGAGGAGGGACACGGCCACTTCTGGGCAGTGCCATTGTCCTCCTAGGACTGGGTCTGGGGGTACAGAAGATGGACAAAGTATAGTAATGTCATAGCACATGCTTGCCGGGGGAAAGGCTGACATCTGCCATCCCAAGAGCCCTTCAGAGTGACCTCCACTGCTTTGGCTCTGGCCCTTGGCCTTGCAGTTCCAGTGGGCACCACCTCTAGATGTAAGGCCCATGAGACCTATATATATATAAGCTCTGGTGCTCCCCAGGGTTCTGTCTTTTACTTCTTTCCCACTTCTGCTCTCGGAGACATCTCATGCACTCTCATGAATTTAAGAACTTCTGTGCTTCTAGCCAGTAAAATTTTCAAAAAAAGAAAAAAAAAGACAAGAGGGACAGACAACAAAAACTGAGACCCGGAGAAATTCTTCAAACAGAAGGAATACTGTACATACCGTACAGGGTTTTGGGGGGATTCAAGTGAGGTAATATGTTTAAAGTGCTCAGAATGTGCCTGGCACATAGCATTTACTATGTTTACTATTATAAAGGAAATGCTGGAAAGGCTGAGATGTAAGAAAGAAATGTGAACGAAGAAATAAGATTAGTAAATATTAATATATACATTATAAAACTATAATAATGCTTACTTTTTAAAATTAAATATACTAAAATATTGGAGAATAGTAGCATATAAATTGGTCCTTGGAACGTTCTTGGAGGCTAAAGACATTGACTAACTTCAATCTTCCTTAAGTATCCATTCTAAAATCTAGAGTAAATACTAAGAAAATAGAAATAGAACCAGGTAGATTCAAAAATCCTAAATACAAACTATGAAGTCCAATAGTGTACTAAAAAATGATACATCATGATCAACTGGTGTTAATCCCAGAATACAGGGGTGGTTCATTAGAAAAATTCACTGTAATTCACCACATCAATAGACTAAAGGAGAAAGATAATTATCCTAATGCAGAAAAAGCATTTTATAAGGTTTAATCCTATTTGTAATAAAACTACTGGCAAATAGAAGGTAACTTTCTTGATTCTATAAGAGACATGTACCAAAAAACCTATAGTAAATATTATGTTAGTGAAAACACTTAACATATTCTAAGACCAGTGCAAGGAGAATCAATGATGTTTCTTGGACCTGTCAGAGAACTGATGTTGCAAGGCAAACTGCTACCTTGAAATCTGGAGAGACAAGCACACGCAGAGAATTAGAGCTAGTATATGCTTTACCAGGAGAACCCACTGGAGCCAAAAACTGATGGAACACTTAAATGTTAATATTAACTAATTGCTGGAGGCTGAGTGTGGACTAGTTTGAGAATGACAAACAACTGGAGGCTGGGAAGGGGTGCATATTTTTATGGACTTTTTCTCTAGGCACCTACAGTAAAGATCTGAGAAAGAGCTAGTGGTTTTATCAGGGGGAGGGGAAGAGAAAAGTTCTGAAAAACATCCAGAGCCTCCTCCATGACAAAAGCCTACTCTCCAGGGAAAACACTTAACCAGAGCCCACCCTACCGTGGAGAAGGGCATTTTCCCCATTCTGGGGCCCTCTAGATTTCCTGTCTCACCTAAGGGGAGAAGAAAAGCTAAGAAACACTTGTGAAAAAAATCACAACACAGGGAAATAGACCCATTAAAAGAGTGAGGTGCAGGCTTCCCTGGTGGCGCAGTGGTTGAGAGTCCGCCTGCCGATGCAGGGACACGGGTTCGTGCCCCGGTCCGGGAAGATCCCACATGCCGCGGAGCGGCTGGGCCCGTGAGCCATGGCCGCTGAGCCTG
>NW_006780610.1:1232724-1270875 GCF_000442215.2 Lipotes vexillifer
GCCTGCACGTCCGGAGCCTGTGCTCCCCAACGGGAGAGGCCACAGCAGTGAGAGGCCTGCATACCGCAAAAAAAAAAAAAAAAAAAAAATGAGGTTCAATCATATTATAGAATGCTTCCTCTGCCCCACAACTTGTCCCCATATGAACAGGGACCTAGTGGCTTACAGTTGAAATAGCTGTAAGACACAGCCTCTGAGAGAAGCCCCAGACACAGCCTCTTAGGGAAGCCCCAAATCAAGAGGTGGAAATAAAGGGGCTTCCCTGGTGGCACAGTGGTTAAGAATCTGCCTATCAATGCCGGGGACACGGGTTCGAGCCCTGATCTGGGAAGTTCCTGCATGCCGCAGAACAACTAATCCCGTGTGCCACAACTACTGAGCCTGCGCTCTAGAGCCCTCGAGCCACAACTGCTGAAGCCCGAGTGCCTAGAGCCCCTGCTCCGCAACAAGAGAAGCCACCGCAATGAGCAGCCCATGCATCGCAACAAAGAGTAGCCCCTGCTTGCCGCAACTAGAGAAAACCCGTGTGTGGCAACAAAGACCCAACGCAGCCAAAAATAAAATAAAAATAAATAAATTTATTTTTAAAAAAAGGGGAGATAAAAATAAGGTCACCAGAGGAATTTGAAATCTATGACACATATAGTTACACTAAATACAGCCCAGCTCCTAGCCAGACTAACATAAAATAACACATTAAGGCCTATTTACTTTGGCTCCTGTTACCAATATCCTGTTACCCAATACATGATGTCCAGCTTTCAACAAAATATTAGACATACTAAAGGCAAGGGAAAAAACCCAGCCTGAAAAGAAAAAGCTGCAGAACCAGAGTCAAATATTATACACAATGGGGAGTTGTCAGGCAGAGAATTTAAAATAACTATGGTTAATAGCTATTGTTAATATATTAAGGGATCTAATGAAAAAGACAACATGCAAGAACAGGTGAGTAATGCAAGCACAGAGAGGAAACCTCTAAAAACAAAAGACATGGTAAAAATAAAAGTAAACTAGCAGAAATGAAGAACTCCCTTGATAGTCTCATCATTAAATGGGACGTGGTCAAGGAAAGAACTAGTGAGCTTGAAGATAAGGCAATAGAAACTTCCCATACTGGGGGAAAAAAAAAAGTGAAAATAACAGACTGGAACATCCAAGAACTATTGGGGATTTCTAAAAAGGTGTACCACGTACATACTGGGGATACCAGAAGGAGAAAAAGTGGAGCAGAAATATTTGAAATTTGTAATGGCCAAGAATTTTCCAAAATTAGTGACACCAAACCATAGATCTAGGAAGCTCAGAGAACATCAATTAGGATAAATACCAATAAGCTTATACCTAGGCATATCATATTTAGGGGGAAAAAAGATCAATACAAGGAGGCCCATTATCATTATTACCATTTAAAATAGTTCTAGGAATCCTGTAAAAAGCCACAAAGACAAAAAAAGAGGCAAAGGATTGAAAAAGGGATAAAGCTATCATTTATAGATAATTTGATTACTACCTAATTAAGAAAAATTTTTAGAACTAATGAGAGCATTCAGCAAAGTTGCTGGATACAAGATCACTCTACAAAAATAAGTTGCATTTTTCTGTAACAGCTATAACCAGCAAACATGAGATATTATCCACAAAAGCAATTTAAATTATTAAGTAATGATTACTTAAGAATATGTAAGACCTCTATGGAGAGAATTTTCAAACTCTAAGAGTTGATTATCTGAATAAATGAAGAGACATTCCGTATTCTTGGATAAGGCAGTTTAATATAAAGATATTAACTCTCCAAGTTAATCTGTAAATTCAACATAATCTAAAAATTTCAGCTGGTATGTTAACTAAACTTACTCTACAACTTATGTGCAATAATATAAGTCTATGAATGGTTAGATCAACTTCTGTTCAAAGAAGAGAAAACTCCAAGATTGGCATGTGTATACCTGGGAAATTAACATATGACAAGAGGGGCACCTTAAAACAATGGGCAAAAGTGGATTGTTTAAAATATATATTAGGAAAACTCGTCCACTATCTGGCCAAAAAAAATCCCTACTGTTGGGCTGCGCCCCACAGACTTTCAAGCCTTGTAGTTGCCTAGCCTTCAGAGGGAAGAAGAGCCTGGAGACAGTGCCAGAGTCATCAACAGTTTATTGGACGGGGGATCTTACATGTCCAAAGCAAAAGGTCCTGGAGTGACACCCCACTGTATATGACAGGCAGGACATGGCAGCAATCTTTGCTACTTGGGAGGAGACGGAGGCTACCATTTACTGGGGAATTGATGTCAGGTTGGCTCATCAGTTACCAGGGAAACCAGTGGCTGGGGCAGGAGGCAAGCACGTGGGCAGTTACTGACTAAGCCCTATAATTAAGAGGATTGGATAGTTATGTGAGTGAAGCAGGCCCTGGTTGAGCAGGGGATGTACAGAGAGCAAGAGAACAGCCATGGGTGGCCTGACTATACACTCCACCCCTATATACCCTGCACAACCCTTACAGTCTTGGTCCACCCCTCTTCCATGATATCCCTGGGTATGTAGAGGCCAGGTATGTAGAGGTGCACTGCAACCAGATGCCACAAATGCAATACAGCAGCTGCTAGAGAGTATCAGGTGTAAGATACATACTACACTAAAAACAGGGATTTGCAGGACTTCCCTGGCCGTCCAGTGGTTAAGACTCTGTGCTTCCACTGCAGAGGGACGCAGGTTCAATCCCGGGTCGGGGAGCTAAGGTCTCGCATGCCATGCGGTGCTTCATGTGGCCATAAAATAAAAGGGATTTGCCAAGAGGTGGGCGATTTTGGAGCCAGGCACTTGGTATGCAAGACAGGAGGAAGGTGAGAGTCTTCAGTTGTCCCTATGTGGGTTGTCACCCAGTCCGTGAACTGATTCCCTCCATTCAGGCTAGGACGAAATGTGAGATGTTTAACAGGCACCATGGGAGATCATGACCATTATGCAAAATCAAAGCAGTAACAGCATTCTGAGATAATACCACCCCTGCCTGTGGTTTTTGTCCTGGCCTGCCATATCACCTGTCCACCCTCTGTCCCCATAGCCAGTGTTGAATACTGGAGAGGTGGTATAACAACGAACCACAGGGTTAATATAATGATGTCTTTCTCTAGTAGGGGGCCTGGGTTAATTACCTTAGTAGTCTTAGGTGGGGCTGGGTAGAAGACAGGTGAAATCTGTAAGTCCCTTTCTAATCCTGTTCCCCACAGGGCAGCAAACCCAAACCACCAGGGGCTTACCTGCCAGTCCCAGGGCCATTTTATTACATATTCCCCCACTATGGGTAGATCCTGTGATAAGGGCAAAAGTGATTGGGTCAGTTATTGTCCTGACCAACAGTTGGCAATGGTCCTTCAGTCCTTTGGTGGTCAACAGTTGAACTCAGATGGTGTTGACTAGTTGCCTCTGGGTTAACATGGCTTGGGCACTAGAATGATTGCTCCTGGGTTGTTAAGTTCGTAGGACTTGAGTTAGCCTCCTGGTCTACATGTTGAGAGCAGGGTTCCCGTCTCAATTGTTGTTTTAAGTAGTCAATTAGCCTGGCAGCAGTGGGCTTGTAAGGTAGGTGGAAATGCTAGTGTATGTCATTTTTATTGTCCCATTCCTGAACTTCATGGCCAGGAAAATGGGATCTTTTGTTGCTATCGATGTCCATGGGGATCCCTTATGTCACACACAGCTGTTCTAGACCTGGAACAGGTTTTCTTTGCATCGTTCAAAGACTTGGGTAGGCTTTTTATAATGTCCTCCACCTGTTGTAACACGCTGTAGACTGAACATAGCTGTTGTCTCATCACACTATATGGTTGCTCTGCACCCTTCCACAGCTGGGACCAGCAGTCCAAGGGTACTCTCATTACTTTGCCGTTGCCACGGGCCTTTACCAAACCCTTCTGAGTATCTGGCCATGTCCAATTCACAAACCTGTCCCTGAGTTAATATCCCTAAAGCCTGTGTCTGTAGTTGTTTAGGGGTGGTGGGTCAGGGTTATGCTTGTATTTTGTAGATAATCCAGGTCCTTGTGTTTTGTCTGTATTCACCAGCCATCCCTGTGAAGTCAGATGAGTCACAAGCACGGGGCTGCTACTTTTAAACTGGAAAGAGACTCTGAAGTTAACAGAATATCATCAACATAATGGAAGAAAAAGACATCTCTCATGGTAGTCAGCTGCCACAGGGCCCCACATGCTAGTGGACTGCCACCAGGATCACCCCCCCACCCTCAATGTTCCATTCCCCACCCTTATTTCCCGACATCCTGGCACTCACGGGTTTCATCAGCTTCCTGACTGGTTCACCAATTGTTGGGCTACGCCCCGCAGGCCTGTAAGCCTTGTAATTGTTTAGCCTTGAGATGGAAGAAGAGCCTGGGGACAGCGACAGAGACATCAATAGCTTATTGGAGGGGAATCTTACACGTCTGAGGCAAAAAGTCCTGGAGCAACACCCCACTATGGCAGGCACGCAGGCAGGCCATGGCAGCAAGCTTCGCTACTCAGGGAAGAGGGAGGCTATCATTTACAGAGGAAATTGATGTCAGGTTGGCTCATCAGTTACCAGGGAAACCAGCGGCTGGAGCAAGGGACAAGCGGGTAGGCAGTTACTGATTAAGCCCTACTATTAAGTGGATTGGATAGTCACGTGAGTGAACAGGTACTGGTCGAGCAGGGGATTTACAGAGAGCAAGAGAACAGCCATCTTGAGGGAATTCCCTGGCGGTCCAGTGTTTAGGACTCTGCGCTTTCACTGCCAAGGGCGCAGTTTCAATCCCGGGTAGGGGAACTAAAATCCCCCAAGCTGTGCAGTGCGGCCAAAAAGAAAAAGACAGAGAACAGCCATCTTGAGTGGCCTGATCATACACTCTCCTACACCAAGATGCAAAGATAAGCCCTAGATAGTTTATCTTAGACCCAAGATTGAAAGGTAAATGTAAATTTTTTTTTTTAAGGGATAAGGCATAGTAGTTTTTTGTTTGTTTTTTAATATTTATTTATTTATTTATTTATTTGGTTGCACGAGGTCTTAGTTGCAGCAGGCAGGCTCCTTAGTTGCCGCTCATGGGGTCCTTGGTGGTGGCTTGCGGCTCCTTAGTTGCGGCATGTGGGCTCCCCATTTGTGGCATGTGAACTCTTAGTTGCGGCATGCATGTGGAATCTAGTTCCCTGACCAGGGATTGAACCTGGGCCCCCTGCCTGGGAGCACAGAGTCCTATCCACTGCGCCACCAGTGAAGTCCCTAAAATGTAAAGTTAATAAGAGAAAAATGTAGGGACTTCCCTGGCGGTCCAGTGGTTAAGACTCCAAGCTCCCAATGCAGGGGGCATGGGTTCAATCCCTGGTCAGGGAACTAAGATCCTGCATGCTGAGCGGTGCAGCCATAAACAAATAAAAGAAAAATTTAAAAGAAGTACTTTTGTGAACTAAGGACAAGGAAGAACTTTTAATATTTCAAAAGCACAAATCATACATTACAAACTGTGTAATGTGATTACATTAAAAGTAAGGATTTCTATTTAATGAATGGCATTATGGACAGAAGTGAATAACCAGATTACAGAATAGTGATTTACAATGTCAAAAATGGCAAGGAGGGCTTCCCTGGTGGCGCAGTGGTTGAGAGTCTGCCTGCCGATGCGGGGGACACGGGTTCGTGCCCCGGTCCAGAAAGATCCCACATGCCGCAGAGCGGCTGGGCCCGTGAGCCATGGCCGCTCAGCCTGCACGTCTGGAGCCTGTGCTCCGTATTCATCGCAGCATTATTTGCGGTGAAGTGTGGCAGGCAGAATAACGAAGCCCCTGAAGATGCCCACACCCTAATGCCCAGAACATGTGAATACGTTAATACATGGCAAAAGAGACTTTGCAGATATGACTAAATTAAGGGCTTTGAGATAGGGAGATTATCCTGCATTATGTGAGTGGGCCCAATCTAATGATCTGGGTCTTTAAAAGTGGAAAACTTCCCAGCCGTGGTCAAAGGGAGATGTAATTGCAGAAGGATGGGCAGAGAGATGCAGTGTGACAGAAATTAAGGACCTGAACATATGGAGAGTTAATCATACCCTGTTCATGGATTGGAGGACACAATATTGTTAAGATGTCAGTTCTTTCCAAATTTACCTTTAGACTCAATGCACTTTCAGTAAAAATCCTAGCAGGCTTCTTGAAGAAATTGGCATGCTGATACTAAAATTTATTTGGAAATGCAAAGAACATTGAATAGCTAAAGCAATGTTGAAAAGGAAGAACCAAGTTGAAAGACATATTACCTGATTGCAAGACTGACTATAAAGTAACAATGGTATTGGCATAAGGATAGATCAGTGGAACAGAACACTGCAGAAATAATTGATTTTTTGTGTGTGTGTGTGTGCGATACACGGGCCTCTCACTGTTGTGGCCTCTCCCGTTGCGCAGCACAGGCTCCAGACGCGCAGGCTCAGCGGCCACGGCTCACGGGCCCAGCCGCTCCGCGGCATCTGGGATCCTCCCGGACCGGGGCATGAATCCGTGTCTCCTGCATCGGCAGGCGGACTCCCAACCACTGTGCCACCAGGGAAGCCCAGAAATAATTAATCTTTGACAAAGGTGCCAAAGTCATTCAATAATCTTTTCAACAAGTGGTACTGCAACAACTGGATATTTCAGTGGAAAAATATGAACTGCGACCCTTATTTCACATTATACACAAAAATTAACTCAAAATGGATCATAGGCCTAAATATAAAAGTTAAAATTTAAAAACTTCTACAAGAAAATATAGGAAAAAAATCTTCACAACATCATGGTAGGCAGTGATTTCTTAGAACATAAAAAGCACTAGTCCAAAAATAAAAAGATAAATTGGACTTCATCAGAGTTAAAATTTCTTCTCTCTGAAAGATACCATTATGACTCATAATAAGATGACAACTTGACAAGACAAAGTAAAAATGGGCAAAAGACTTAAACAGATGTGTCACAAAAGAAGATATACAATTGCCAATTTGATGGAAATATAAAATAGTATAATCACTTTGGAAAACTGTTTGGCAATATCTTAAAAATTTCTCATACACTTACCCCAAGACCCAGCAATTCCACTTCTAGCTGTTTATCAGGAAAAATGAAAGCCTATGTCCACCCAAAGACAAAAATGCTCATGGCAGCTTTATTCATAATAGCCCCAAATTGGAAACGATACAAATGTCTAATGCATCTGTCAGGGCTCGATCAAAATATAGAAACCACACAGTAATTTGAACAAGGAAAATTTTTTTTGACAATGGTATGTTAGTTTCTGCTTTATAACAAAGTGAATCAGCTATACATATACATATACATATATTCCCATATCTCCTCCCTCTTGCGTCTCCCTCCCACCCTTCTTATCCACCCCTCTAGGTGGTCACAAAGCACCGAACTGATCTCTCTGTGCTATGTGGCTGCTTCCCATTAGCTATCTATTTTACATTTGGTAGTGTATATATGTCCATGCCACTCTCTCACTTCGTCCTAGCTTACCCTTCCCACTCCCTGTGTCCTCAGGTCCATTCTCTACGTCTGCGTCTTTATTCCTGTCCTGCCCCTATGTTCTTCAGAACCATCTTTTTTTAGATTCCATATATATGTGTTAACATATGGTATTTGTTTTTCTATTTCTGACTTACTTCACTCTGTATGAAAGTCTCTAGGTCCATCCACCTCACTACAAATAACTCAATTTCGTTTCTTTTTATGGCTGAGTAATATTCCACTTTATATATGTACCACATCTTCTTTATCCATTCATCTGTCGATGGACGTTTAGGTTGCTTCCATGTCCTGGCTAAATAGAGTTGCAGTGAACATTGTGGTACATGACTCTTTTTGAATTATGGTTTTCTCTGGGTATATGCCCAGTAGTGGGATTGCTGGGTCATATGGTAGTTCTATTTTGAGTTTTTCAAGGAGCCTCCATACTGTTCTCCATAGTGGCTGTATCAATTTACATCCCCACCAACAGTGCAAGAGGGTTCCTTTTTCTCCACACCCTCTCCAGCATTTATTGTTTGTAGATTTTTTGATGATGGCCATTCTGACTGGTGTGAGGTGATACCTCATTGTAGTTTTGATTTGCATTTCTCTAATGATTAGTGATGTTGAGCATCCTTTAATGTGTTTGTTGGTAATCTGTATATCTTCTTTGGAGAAATGTCTGTTTAGGTCTTCTGCCCATTTTTGGATTGGGTTTTTTTGTTTTTTTGATCTGGAGCTGCATGAGCTGCTTGTAAATTATGGAGATTAATCCTTTGTCAGTTGCTTCATTGGCAAACATTTTCTCCCATTCTGAGGGTTGTCTTTTTGTCTTGTTTACATTTTCCTTTGCTGTGCAAAAGCTTTTAAGTTTCATTAGGTCCCATTTGTTAATTTTTGTTTTTATTTCCATTTCTCTAGGAGGTGGGTCAAAAAGGATCTTGCTGTGATTTATGTCATAGAGTGTTGTGCCTATGTTTTCCTCTAAGAGTTTTTTAGTGTCTGGCCTTATATTTAGGTCTTTAATCCATTTTGAGTTTATTTTTGTGTATGGTGTTAGGGAGTGTTCTAATTTCATTCTTTTACATGTAGCTGTCCAGTGAACAAGGAAATTTTAATGTTAAAAATTATCAACTCTATCACTGTAGAAGGTTTAAAGAGAAATCTACAGAATATTCTAAAGTTGAGGGAGTGTCCAAGGAAAGAACAGATTGGAAGGGGCCCTCTCCTTCAATCAGGAATTCAAACCTTGTTGAAAAATTTGTAATGCGATGTGAGGTGTGCCGGGAGCCCAAGCTAGGCCTGGTCTATAGCCTCCAGGCAATTAGGAAACATCCCTCTGGGGTACTGGCTGGCAGGGAGCACCTTGGGAGAGTCTGAGTCAGGAACCTACTTGCAGGCTGAGTGATGAAGTCCTAGGATGTGTGTGCCCATGTCTGAGGGTCACTGGAAACAGCCTTCCAGGGAGCTGGTGGTGGAGGCTGGCAGATTGGTGCATAGGGAAATCAGAGGCCTGCTCACCAGCAGGACGGTGCCCGAGGAGCACAGAGTCCGCCATGGGAAGCTCCAGCGAGGTAATAGGGGCTAGGCCTGGGGCTGTGAGCTCACAGGCATGTTCTGGACACACAGCTGGGACATAACATTAGTGGATGCTCCCATGGACATGCCTCTGGCAGCAGTGCAGGTGGAGGCAGAGAAACAGAAGCACACTTGATCCAGGAAAAGTTTCTTCTTCCTGCAGTGTCCCTCCACAGCGCCATCTACTGACACAGCTTAATATTGTACTCACTGCAAAGGAGAAACGCGGAAAGGGGGATATCCAACTATCCCAGAGCAGGTATTGACGGGTAGGTTTGGAGTTGACAGGCAACAAATTGATAACTGTTGCAACAGGTGCAATGGAAAAGTAATTTGTGGTAATGGGATACCATTCAGCACTAAATAGAAAGAACTACTGATATAGGCAACAGCACAGATGTATGGCAAAAATGGCACGTTGAACAAAAGAAACCAGACACAAGAGTAAATACTGTCATATGAAATTCTAGACCACATGAGACTCATTTATAGGGAAAAATGTCAATCAGTGTTGCCTGAGGATTTGGGGTGGATGGTATTGACTGCAAAGGATCACAGAGGAATTTGGGGGAGATGATATAAACATTCTAAATACATCTGGATTGTGGTAGTGGTTATATAGGTGTGTTTATCAAAATGCATCCAACTGTACCCTTAAAATGGATGCTTTTTTTTTGATTACCACAGTAAGTTTAATGAACATTCATCATCTCATATAGATACAAAAATAAAAGAAGAAGAAAAAAATATATTTTTTCCTTGTGATGAGAACTCAGGATTTGCTCTTGTAACAACTTTTATATGTAACATACACCAGTGTTGATTATATTAATCATGTTGAGGATGCATTTTATTTTATGAAAATTATACCTCAATAGTGTCTATTTTTAAAATATCATCTATAAATCAGATACCTGTGCTTGTGTAGGATGTAGAATACCATTGCCTTCCAAACCGTGCTACCTTGTAAATTCCAGGATAAAGGCCTTTTGAGAAAATCACAGCTTTGATCCAAACACTGGAAACCTCCCTCTTCCTGCAGGAGGTGGATTCTCAGAGCGGAAAAGCCTTAGAGGTCATAGAGGATTATTCTGGATTATTCCTGGGAAACAGACCAGATGGTGGGCCTGGAAGGAAGTTGCCCAGGAAAGTCCAATCATGTTCTCTCTGGGGTTAGGCCCCCGCATTCTTCTCTGGCTCAGCCACCACTGGTCCTGCATCTTTCATGGTTTGGTCATAAGCACAGGTGGTGTGAGGGGACAATGACAAAGGGAGATGCGCTTCAAGACTGGCCAGCCCACCAGGCAGGGATAAGGGATGCAGGAGGAGCAACTTCCCTAAAGAAAAGGAAACTCCCTAAAGATCCTGACAGCCTCTGAAAGTGGGAGGCCTCACGGATTGACATATAACAGTAACAACTGTGAATAGTAATACTGACAATTATGAGAACAAGTTGTAAAGAAGTTGCAGAAGTCTGGCATGCAGCTCCGTTATAAATGGGGTCTGATGATGGGTAGTGACCCAGTAGCTAATGTTTGCCGGTGCTGGTGGGCGAGTGGAGAGCCCACAGTCTTGATTTGTACGTGTGTACTTGCCTCAGAACTCCACAAATCTGTAAAATATAGGCTGGTTATAAAAGTCTTCACCTCAGCAAAACCAAAAGAAATTTTGTGAGTTTGAGAATTTCAATTCCTAGGTCTCAGGCATATCAATGGCCCAGAGGGGGTTTACTGAACTTGCCTTATGTATATATGTATACAATGAACTATTTGTCCTCCTAACGAGAACACTTAATGTGAATAACGGAAGATTGACTAGAGCACCTTTTAACTCAGTGCTCCGAGTGCTGGGCACCCATCCCAGCGAGCTCCCACATGGTATCAAAATTGGGCATGAGCCCGATGTTCATTGCACCACTATTCACAAATAGCCAAGACATGGAAACAACCTAAATGTCCAATGACAGATGAATGGGTAAAGAAGATGTGGTACATATATACAATGGAATATTACTCAGCCATAAAAAAGAATGAAATAATGCCACTTGTAGCAACATGGATGGACCTAAAGATTATCATACTAAGTGAAGTAAGAAAGACAAATATCATATGATAGCACTTATATGTGGAAGTTAAAATACAACACAAATGAACTTATTTATGAAACAGAAACAGACTCACAGACATAGAGAACAGACATGTGGTTGCCAAGGGGGAGAAGAGGTGGGGGAGGGATGGAGTGGGAGTTGGGGGGTTAGCAGATGCAAACTAGTATATATAGAATGGATAAATAACAAGGTCCTACTGTGTAGCACAGGGAACTATATTCAATATCCTGTGAAAAACCATTAATGGAAAAGAACATAAAAAAGAATGCATATATATGTATAACTGAGTCACTTTGCTGTACAGCGGAAATTAACATAACATTGTAAATCAACTATGCTTCAATAAAAAAAGAAAGAAAAAAGTGAGCATGTGTAAGGATGGTCGTTTTGGAATTGTCCGCCATGGTGGGGAGTTAGAGGTAATCTAGGTAGCCACCTGTCCGGGGAAGTGGATGAGTATAACATGGAGGAGACACTCAGCGGGATACAGTGCAGAAGTTAGAAGCACAGATGACATACACACACAGAGATAGATCTTAAAAATAGAGTGCTGGGGGCTTCCCTGGTGGCGCAGTGGTTGAGAGTCCGCCTGCCGATGCAGGGGACACGGGTTCGTGCCCCGGTCTGGGAGTATCCCACATGCCGCGGAGCGGCTGGGCCCGTGAGCCATGGCCACTGTGGCTGCGCGTCCGGAGCCTGTGCTCCGCGATGGGAGAGGCCACAACAGTGAGAGGCAAAAAAAAAAAAAAAAAAATAGAGTGCTGGGTGAAAAGGCAGTAAACAGACTAAAGTCTAGCATATAATACCATGTATGAAAATTGAAAGTACAGCTCACAAGGACTTCCCTGGCAGTTCGGTGGTTAAGACTTTGCCTTCCAATGCAGGGGGTATGGTTTCGATCCCTGGTTGGGGAGCTAAGAGCCCACATGCCTCCTGCCAAATACCCAAGACAAAACAGAAGCAATATTGTAACAAATTCAATGAAGACTTTAAAAAGTGGTCTGCATCAAAAAAATCTTTAAAAACAAGTACAGCTCACAACATAATACCACGTATTTTGCAAGAATACACACACACATAGGGAGGGTGGGAGGGAGGGAGGGAGACGCAAGAGGGAAGAGATATGGGAACATATGTGTATGTATAACTGATTCACTTTGTTATAAGGCAGAAACTAACACACCATTGTAAAGCAATTATACCCCAATAAAGATGTTAAAAAAATTATATTGAAAACATAAAAAAAAATGAATACACACACATACACGTCAAAATATTTTGAGAGTTTTTTTTTTTAATAAGGGGAGTACAAGTGAGAAATGGGCATAAAAGGGAGTATCTAAATGAACAAGAAAGGGACCTTGCCCAGGCCGATGATAAAAGCATGTTATGAACTGTGGCCAAATGGACCTCAACTGATCGACATGTTATAGAAGGAAACCGAGAGCTCCAAACCAAGAGTTTTGGACTGTATAAAAGGTCCGGGAGAACAGAATGTCTCAGGAGAATTCCACTCACACCATCCTCAGGCCAAAGCTGCCTCGTGCTACCGAGCTGATCTCCGTACAGGGTTACGGCGACTGGGAACTGTTAGCGCAGGACAGCGTGTGTCTGCGTGTGTATCAGTGTCCATGACATCGGTGTTGAGATGCACATGGGTTAGAATTCAGAGTCCACTTGCAGTTTTCCCTAAGCTTTACTCCCTGTGGAGTCTCTTATATAAAAATAATACGATCTCCATTTATACTTGATGTAAGGAATGGGAATGGAGACATGCGCTAAACTCAGGCAGCAAGATAACCAAGACATGGGAGTAGCTGAGAACCCCATCTTGAGAAAGAGACCCTTACCTGAGGGAGGTGCCCCTCCAGGTTGTATGCCTGCTGGTCACCATCCAGTCCTCCCCCACCATGTCCACCAGGTCACCAGGATGCTGCGTACCACATTCCCAGGAGTTCTGGGATGGGCCAGGTGCCCCACTGGTAGGGACACAAGGCCCCGTGATGGAGGGTGGGAATCATCAGGCCTGGTGAGGGGTGGTTGGGGCAGATGTCCTAGCAGGAGCAGGGGCGGCTTATCTGGGCCCAAGGCCCGTGCAGGTTGGGGAAGAAGCAGGGTGAGGAGGAGGGGCAGGGGGACAGGCCAGGGTAGAGGTGACCCAGGCAGGGAGGTGGGAAGGGGCAAAACTGGTAAGAGGAGGGAGACAGTCTGGGCATGTGGTAGGAAGAGGACCAGTTTGGTCTGAGTAGCTGGTGACTGGGGCAGGCACAGGGTGAACAGACAGGGAAGTCATAGGGACAAGAGGCAGGACAGGAGGAAGGAAGTGAGCTGAAAGCTGAGCTGGGGCAAGGCGAGAAGTATGATGAAGAGGAGGCCGAACAGGAATGAGACAGGGCAGCTGCTTCTTCGTGGCTCTCCTCTGAGACGTGATGGGCTCAGTGTTCTGCATTCTTTCTTTGCTTGATGCCATTATGACTCAGATTCCATCAACAGAGAGTCCAAAATTCTCTGACATTTTGACTTGGAAGATACCTTTGAGATCCATGAGTACAGCTTTCTCCATCTTATAAATTAAGAAACAAAGGCCCAGAGGGCTGTCCAATAGTTTGGGTAGAATCCAATCCAGAGCTCATAAAAACAATCCCAGGCTGACCAGGGAGTGGATCAAAGTGCAGGGCTCCCCAGCGTGTGGAGGGGGCTCCTCTGCTCATTAGGGCCCACCCTGGATAGAGGCAATGGAGATGCCCACTCTCCATCCTTGAAAAGCACCTTCTATCCCTGTCTAGCCGTCGTCAGAACCTTCAAGAATCCTCTTATCTTCCCACCATTGAAAAGCCCGCTGCATATGCACAGAAGAGGGACTGAACATGAGGGAAACACTAATGCTGACCGGTTCACCAAGCAATAACTGAGCTCAAACGGCCCTGGGGTATGGGTACTGGGGAAAGAAGAACCTGGAACAGGGGGATGGGGATGGTCAAGGAGAATTTAGAGCCTCCCTCTAGTCATTGCATTAGACGCTCCCACACGTTTCTCACTGTTTGTCTCAGACATTCACCAGACAGGTATGTTACCTCCATTTTAAGGAAGAAGAAACTATGCCCAGAGAGACAAAGACACTTGCCCAGGGCACACAGCCTTGAGTAACAATACCAAGACCGGAATCCTGGCACCTGGTTCTGTGCTCTTTCCATTAAATGACTACACTGGGAAGTGGGATGGGAACACAAGGGAACAAGCCCCCGCACCAGAATGAGAATTTGGTTGAGTTTAGAATTTTAGGTTCCATGTTATTTTCTCTCAGAAATTTGAAGCTATTGCTTCACTGTATTTTTAGAATGAGTGTTGTAAATTTTCATCTGAACTCTGAAGTCAACATGATGCATACTCCATCGATAGGGAATCTGTTTTCTTTGTGCTTTTAAGATTTTTTTCTTAATCCTTGGTTTCTGAAATTTCATTACAATATCGCTTTTTCAGTTTATTCTGCCAAGTCCTTGGTGAGGTCTTTCCATTTGAGGGTTTCATCAGTTCTGGGAAATCCCTTTGAGAATTGCTTGAGAGGTCTCTCTTCTCCAGTATCTTCTCTTCTTCTGAAACTCTTATTTGAGGGATGTTGAAACTTCTGGACCTGTCTCTTAACTTTCCTTTAAAACATTTTATATCTTTGTGTTTGGGGGATATCTTTTGAAAGAATTCCTCAGCTTAATCTTCCAGTTCACTGATCTCATCTTCACCTGCATCCATGCTGCTATAGGGCCTCTTCCAGTGAATATTTTATTTCAGATTAAGTTTTTGATCTCCAAGCTCTTTAGCTGATTCATGTCTATGATGCTGTAACCTCTTTCATCTCTGAGAATACTAATTTTTCTAAAGTCCTATTCTGCTTGCTCTGTTTCCTTGGGCTCTTCTGTCTCTGTTGTGTCTCTCTCTTCTATGATTTTAGAATTCATCAAATGTTTAGGATTCTTGTGCACTCATTTTTGTCACTGACATGTCCTGTTAACTAACCTAGTTATGGTTTTCAGGGATTCCTAACAGTTTCTGGTCCACTGGAAGAAACGCTTGTTGGTTACTAGCATTGTAATAGATTTATTAAAATATTTTTTCTTTCTTTTCTATGATTCAGGGCAGAAGAGGGAGGCTATAGAATTATTAAGCCTTCTCCCACCTGGGGCCAGAACTTCTGCTTTATCAGTGTATTCTGTGCTATTACCTTATGTATGTATGTATATGTGTGTGCACTCTCCTTTCCCTGAACTCTTAATAGGCTGTATTAATTAGCATTCTCCAGAGAAACAGAACCAATAGGAGATATAGATAGATATAGATTATATAAATTTATGTTAATCATATTATAATAATATATTAGTGATAATATATTATTATAGTATATGTATAGTCAATATATTATATATTTAGATAACATTTATAACATGTTTAATTACAATAATATATTAATGTGATACTTACTATACAGGAATTTATTATAAGGAGTTGGTTCATACAATTATAGAGGCTGGCAAATCCAAAACCTTCAGTGTGGGGCCACAGGCTGGAGAACCAGGCGAGCTGATGTTCTAGTTTGAGTCTGGAGGCCATTTGCTGGAGAATTCTCTCTTGCCTGGAGGAGGCCAGTCTTCTGTTCCATTCAGACTTTCAACTGATAAGTTGAGGCCCATCCACATTATGGAGGGCAATCTGCTTTAACAAAAGTCCACCTATTTAAATGCTAACCTCAACCCAAAACACCCTCACAGAACAATGTTCTTGTTAATTGTTAGGACATTTATATATAATCCAGTTATTAATCCTTTGTTGGTTTTAGATGTTGCACCTATTTCTTTACAGTCTGTCATTTGCCTTTTAGTTTATGGAATCTTCTGTAAAGACATTTTCATTTTTGTGTAGTTAGGCTTGCCTAAGTCTTCATGATTTGTGTTTACCTCAGGAAAACCTGACAACCACTAGGTTACAACAAAAACGTTCCCCTAAAATGTTTACATTTGGCTCTTTAAGGCAGTAAGAGTAGAGGTTAGGAAACTGGATGCTGAAAGAGACTGCTTGGGTTGGAATCATGGCTCCCATTATGAGTGTGCTGAAATAAAATTAATTTCATATGAATTTTGCCTATTTGGTCAACAAATATCTTTTTTTTTTTTTTTTGTGTTACCCGGGCCTCTCACTGCTGTGGCCTCTCCCATTGCGGAGCACAGGCTCCGGACGCGCAGGCTCAGCGGCCATGGCTCACGGGCCCAGCCGCTCCGCGACATGTGGGATCTTCCCGGACCGGGGCACGAACCCGTGTCCCCCGCATCGGCAGGCGGACTCTCAACCACTGCGCCACCAGGGAATCCCAACGAATATCTTTTAAGCACGTATTTGATGCCAGACACTGTTTATATAATACAGCAGTAAACAAAACAAAAACCCTTACCATTATGGAACTGACACTCTAGTGGATAACAAGCTAACATTTGCTGAGCCCTCACTATGTCACTCACTTTACTAAATCATTTAATCCTCATAACAACCTTATAAGGTAGGTACTATACTATTATTATTCCCATTTTTCCGATGAGGAAGAGGAGGCATGGAGAGGTTAAGTGACACCTCCCCACCCCGACCCCAAGGCCACACAACCAGTAAGTGGCAGGGTCAGGGTTTGAACTCGGGCGTCCCATCTCCAGAGCATGCGCTTCAAGCCATCACTACACTATGCTGTCTTCTTCCGTTGTCCAGAGGTGACATCTGTGAGGGTTAGGCTCTAGTTTCATACGGCCAAATAGTTTTCCAAAAAGGCAGCGCCAGTTTAGGGTTCCATCAATCCTTCACTCATGCTACCAATTTTTATTTAGCAACTCCTATGCTGGCATTCATGAGGGACAAGACAGACACGATCTGTTGTCACAAAGTGAATACCATATAATGGGGACACAAATAAACAAAAGGTCCTTAGGAAACATGTGCCCAGTGCTGACAGAGGAGACACTGTCAAGCACTAGGAGTGTACCTGTGTCAGACTTGGTGGTTCAGGAAAGAGAGAGCAAACTTCTCAGATGACCTTGTAAGAAGAATGGCATCGCGCAGGTCATGTGGCTGGGGAGGAGCCTGTGCGGGAGTAGGGGTTGGGAGGAAGAATTAGCTGAGCCAGTGGGGTGGGGTTACTATGGCAGCAATGTCTGTGAAAGGAAATAATAACGAAGACCTGGTGGTGAGAGAGAGCAATGGAGGTTTAACTGAGTTTACAAGCTCCTTACAAGCGGAGTTTTAGGGAGCTTCTGCAAGAGATTAAACTGAGCATCAGTTCCTTCTAGAAAGGCTTGGTAAGCCACCTGAAAGAGAATGGACTTCATTCTATGAAAGGTGGCGAGGCTCCGAAGGCTATTAAGAGAAAGACATTTCTTTTTTTAAATTTTATCTATTTATTTTTGGCTGTGTTGGGTCTTTGTTGATGTGCGGGGACTCTCTAATTGTGGCGAGCAGGGGCTGCTCTTCGTTGCGGAGCGCGGGCTTCTCATTGCAGTGGCTTCTCTTGTTGCGGAGCACGGGCTCTAGGCGCGTGGGCTTCAGTAGTTGTAGGCACACGGGCTCAATTGCTCTGCAGCATGTGGGATCCTCCCGGACTACGGCTCGAACCGGTGTCCCCTGCCTTGGCAGGCGGATTCTTAAGCACTGCGCCACCAGGGAAGGGGTAGAAAGACATATTTAGAATCACATTTTAGGGACTTCCCTGGCGGTCCAGTGGTTAAGAATCTGCCTTCCAATGTAGGGGACGTGGGTTCGATCCCTGGTCAGGGAACTAAGATACCACATGCCACAGGGCAACTAAGCCCGTGCGCTGCAACTACTGAGCCTGCACGCTCTAGAGCCCACACGCCACAACTAGAGGGAAGCATGCGCGCTGCAACGAAAGATCCCTCATGCCGCAACGAAGATCCCGTGTGCCTCAACTAAGATCTGATGCAGCCAAAATAAAATAATAATAATAAAAAAACAGAATCATGTTTTAGAAACACTACTCTGACTCCAGTGTGTGCAATATAGTGACCAAGGAAGCAAATGCAGTGAAGAAGCTATTGCACTGAAATAGGAGAGAAAAGTAGAGTGGCCTCAACTGGGCCAGGGATAGTGGGAGCAATTTGAGATGAATTAAGGAGGCAGAATGGGCAGAACTTGCTGGCTCACTGGAGTGAGATATGGGGAGAAGTAAGCTTAACATTCAAGTTTCTGGTTTAGGAAACAGGGTGGATGGGGAATACTGGAAGAGCAGGTTTGTTTGGGGGGGAGAAGGCATGAGAAGGTGGTGGGTCCTGGTTTTGACCTATTAGGAATTGTGTGCATTGCAGGACATCAGTTGGCATTTGGGTGGTCTGCCAGAAGCTCAGGAGAGAGATCTGAACTATGGTTGCCCTTTTGAGAGGATTCTGCAGAAATATAATCTTCAAAAGGTGTGTAGAGTGAGAAGGGACAGCACCTGGGACCAAGGAACAGCAGTTATGGCCCAAGACACACTGAGGTGCCCACAAAGGAGACTGCAAATGGCAGTTCGAGAGGCAGGAGGAAACCCAGGAGCAGGGGGCATCATGGAACCCACGGGAAGAGAATGTTTTAAGATGAAGGGAGCAATCAGGAGGGGAAGAGAGGACTTTCTGCATTTAGCCAGAAGATGGTGAGAGCAATTTTAATTCAGAGTCAAAGTGGCTGGACTAGGAATAACTCCTCAGAGTACCTGCATCTCCAGCCTTTCTAAAGGTGCTGAAGCAAGCTGCCTTCCCTCGAACCCACCCTACACTGGAGAATTAAGGAAAATGGGTTCAGTGGAGGAAATAATCCATTAAGCTATCCACCCTCATGGGTATGCTTTAGGAGATTTGGGGAAACACCCATAACTGAATCAAGGTGATTGGCTTTCCAGGGTGGTTGTAACCCAATCCCATCAAGGAACTCCCTAAAGGTGGCAATAAATAGAGCTGTGTAGAGGGAGTGTGTTCTTCCTTCCAGGGAGAGGCAGCCTGGGGCCTGAGTGAGCCCTTGCTCATCAGGGAGCACCCTTCCTTGTAAGTTAAGCCTTGCTCAGCACAGCTTTCTGCCTGCTCTGGTGAGTCTCAGCCTGGTAGAAGGGGCTTCCTTCCTGGCTTCCTTTTGTAAAATTATGCTCACTCTTTGCTCTCTATGCCTTAGGCATGAGGGCACCCAGAGAGGTTATCTTAAGAAATACAGCCTCTTGGCTCCTTCTGGTTTAAATGGATTTGGATTTGAATTGGAAGTTTTCCCCACTTCGGCCAGAGAGAATATGGCAGAGCAGAGGTTGTTGAAGCTACAGTGGTGGTGGTTGATCCACGGTGGGCTTTAGGAGCTGTGAGGCAGGATTGCTCTGCCTGCAAGTCAGTTGCAGACGCCTGTGCTCTGGACCTCAAAATACAGGCCTGGGGGAAAAAAAAAAGAAGAGGAAACAAAATATAGGCCTGGAACCTGCTAACCTCTGTGGCCTCGATGTCTCTGCCAACAGCTGGTGTCAGGGTCTCTCCCTGTGCTCAGGCCAGGTTGGCAGGGAGGACGTGTCCCCAAGCCAAGGCCCTCAGTGCCTCTTATTTTGTGTGGAGGGCAAAGCAGGATATCTGAATTCTGGGCGGTGGGACCTGGGCGGGGCGCAGGGCGTGGTGTCCACCTCCACTCCATTTTTTCACAACAAACAAACCAATCAAATAAGACCTTTCGTTCCTTCAAAAAAATAAAATAAGATTATTAAACGCCTACAGCACTGAAAGCCACAAACTCTACCCTCATGGTGCTTACAGTCTAGTGGGGAAGAGATATGATAATATAATAAATATATAAAATATAAATTATCTAGGATATTTTACGTTGACTGATGCTCTGGAGAAAAATAAAGCAGGGGAGGGGGACAGGGAGAAACAGGGTGGTAGAGAAGGCGTTTAGGAGATGCCTGTGTCTTAGAAAACTCTTCACATCAGCAGATAGGAGCTCCTGGAATTTTAATTGCTGGAGTACTTTGTTTTCAGGATGTGCCACACTTGTTTATCAAACTCCCCACTTTTATGATGGTTTCCCATCTTCCCTTATTCTGAATCATTTGACAGTTGTTGTATAGCACTCTTTAGATTCTAACAAGGATAACATTTCTGAAGTCAGCGTGTGCTTTATATTTCCTTGCTAGGTTCCTGGGCTCCAGCAGCTGGTTCTGGGGTCCTGCTTCCCTCTTCATCCCTAGCTGGCCCACCCTCTGCACCCTCAGCTCAGGTGCACATGGCCTCCAGAGGCAGCAGACCCAAGCCCCAGGGCATTCCACTCAGCTTGGAGGGAATCCAACAGAACCAGCGGATGTGGCTGGTGAAGCTTCCTAAATACCTGTCACAGCAGTGGTCTGAAGCTTCTGGAAGCGGTGACGTAGGGAAGCTGCAGATTGCCAAAAATCAAGGAAAGTCTGAAATCTCATTTATTTTGAATAAGGAACTTACAGACATTCGGGGTACAGATGGACAACCTGCCCCGGTCGTTGCTCCCAGGGAGCATCAGCTTGTCTTGCAGGGGGTCAGAGGGCAGGTCCTCACAGTGCTGACTGAGCGTGCACCAGATCAGCTCTCCCTGGAAGGAACGGTGGTACATCGGGAGAATGCAGACCTGGTCTGAGTGAAAACTACATGAGGCTGAAGAGAAAGCAAATAGAGGAGTCTTCCAAACCTGCCAGAACCGTACAGAAACTGGAGAAGGTAGTCACGACCAATTATAAACCTGCTGCCAATCATCGGTACAATATTGAATATGAGAAGAAAAAGAAAGAAAATGGAAAGAGAGTGAAGGCTGATAAAGACCAAGTTTTAACCTTGCTGTTTGCTGCCTTTGAGAAACACCAGTATTATAACACAAAGGACTTGGTTGGCATCACTATGCAACCTGTGGTGTACCTGAAGGAAATCTTGAATGAAATCGGTGTTCAGAATGTAAAAGGGCCCCACAAAAACACATGGGAGCTAAAAGCAGAGTACCTGTATTATCCGGCAGCAGCTAAGAGTGAGTGAGACAGCCCTTTGTCAAGAAGCATCAATATGAGCGTGACAATCTTCTGACGCTAAAAGTGATGTGAGGCTGTGCTATAATTGCTAAGAGATAGGGCGGTTAAATGTCGTTTGAAGTATTCACATTTAGATTGTAAAACAGGGAAATAAAAAAAGATGTAAACGGAGAAAATGCTGTCTGAGGACTGCCCGTCTTTGCTGCATCCCCAAAGACCTCAGCTCCTCTCAGTCTAAAGAGAAGCGTCATCAGAAACTGGACAGGGGTGGGACCGGGGGTGGGCCTGGAGTGGAGGGCAGGGTTGGCTGGGGTGGGCGTGGAGGCCAGCAAATTCTACATTCTAAAATTACCGAAGAACACAGTTGTTTTTGAAATGTTTAAAACGTATGGTCCTTTCATATGCAGAAACATCAATGAAAAAATATTTAGAGTAAGAGGGTGAGATAATTAAAACTGGCAGTTGCAGGTAGAGGAGGATGGACTCCGACTGATGGAGTGGAAACAGGCTGCATTAGAGATCCTTTCCTTACTTCAAGGGAGTTGTGAGTTGTATCTTAAATTTGGATCCCTGATCGTTGCCTGAAACGTCTTTTCAAGAGATTCCACTCTGGCAGCAAGCACTGAAATGAACATTGACAAGGATAATGGCAACAATGACAATAATAATGGCTAACATTTATGCACTTGGTGTAAGCTAGGTGCTGTGCTCAGGACTTGATGTCATTTATTAGATAATTTTTTTCTTTCAGCAGCTCCACGAGGGAGATGTGGAGTCTCTCTTCTGCTCTCCCACCCCATCCTTCAAAGGCTGCTGAGGGACGTGGGGTTGAGGAAGGGTTTTTTTATTTTTTATTTTTATTTATTTTGGCTGTGCCGGGTCTTAGTTAGACGTGGAAGTCTGGAGGCCAGAGGAGGTCTGTTTCACTGCGTTGTTCAGGGTGTTCTGCTGCACGGGGACCGGTCTCATTCTTGGAATGTGCCACGACAAGGGGTACAAATGTTTCCTCTGGGCCAGGAGCTAGAGAGGGAGTTGGCATGCTGTTATCCAGGGTCCAACCGGGCTGTCTGGAGGGGTGGAGAGACCTTTGTCGACGTAGGCTGAGAAGTGGCATCTGACGCCAGGGCTGCGGAAGGAATCATAAGCAGACACCCAGAGCAGAGGTGCCTTCCTCTGCGTCAAGCTTACTGAAGGAGAGACGTGTCAGTGATGGGAGACCTCCGAATAACCAGCTCAGCACCTGTGAGAGCACTGGCTTTCTTCTACCAGAGCCAACCAGAGCTGGCTTACACCACAGGGCTTGAAATCAGATCTCAAGAGTACCAGTTCACATGCTACTTTCCTTTCTCCTCCATCCTTACACGTTGGCGGGTCCCAAACAGGGGTTAATAAATAGGTGAGGAGACAGCAGGAAGCGAGGAGGGAGCAGAGTGATGAAGCTGTTCCCACGTGGGGAAGGTGAGAGGCCTCAACACTGAGCCATGTCTGGGCGTCCTTATCACTGTATCAAGACTGTTTGGGACCTAAAGTGACTGTAGGGCTATTTATTTCCTAGAGAAGAAAAGGGCGGGTTTGCCAGAGTCTCTTCCAGGGAAGGAGGTTACTCCATAAATGAATATTAAAGAGATGGTAAGAGGCAAAAAGAAAATTAGTTTGATTACGTCTTGAATATTGCTTATTCAGCTGGTGGGGGGAGTAACTCTAGTCAGGGGAGTAACGTGAAGGCAGCCAATGTTGTGTGACTTTATTCCAACAACAATCAGCTGCTGAGTACAGGCCCAGAGTCAGAGTTGGGGTTATCAAGGGCTGGAGGTTTTCTAGGTTAGTATGATGGGTGGAGAGAGGGGAGAGAGTTGAAGCTGTTTACAAAGATTTATAATGATGGAAAGGTGGAAAGTGGAGACAGGAGGGGAGAGACAGATAGTGGAAAGTAAACAGCATCAAGTCCTGGGAGACCCCAGTGGGGTTGAAGAATTACTGGAGTGTAGGTACCAGAGAACCTGAACAGGAAAGACGGGAGGTGGTGGTCAGTGATATTAAGTAACTTCTGTGAAGTCATAAAGCCACCAAGAGGGGAAATGGTGGCTTTCCATCAGTTAGACTGGTAGTCCCCAACCCACGCTCATTGTTTCTGTTCTATTACGAACGCTTGGAATAAATCTGACCTTTCCATCTTCATAACATTCCCTCCTGGAAACCATGGTGTCAGCTTGAATGAATACTATATTTTCTACCACCAATTTTCTCCTTGTTTTCTATAGTTTTTCTAGGAAATAGCTCTTAGGTCCTCCCATACTCTGCCTTCCCATTTATGCTGAGCTAGGTCTCCATCTGTCACGTATTTTCTTTTCTTTTTCTTTTTTTTTTTTTTGCGGTATGCGGGCCTCTCACTGTTGTGGCCTCTCCCGTTGCGGAGCACAGGCTCCGGACGCGCAGGCTCAGCGGCCATGGCGGGCCTAGCCGCTCCGCGCCATGTGGGATCTTCTCGGATCAGGACACGAACCCGTGTCCCCTGCATCAGCAGGTGGACTCTCAACCACTGCGCCACCAGGGAAGCCCTGTCACATACTTTCTAAATAATGTCTTTGCCTGAAACAACCAGTTTTGTTTATTCCACACCTGGTATAAAACCTTAAGTGATTCCTTATTCACTGCTTCAAGTCATAGATGTCTACCTAATTTTCTAGGCCATCCACACTTTCTCCTGCTATTGCTGAGAGCCTTCCATGAAATCTGAGTCCCAGTTACTCATAGAAGATGAATAAAGGGAACCATGCTCTATGTGATCTCATCGATGTCCTCAAAAGTAACAATTCTTGGGGCTTCCCTGGTGGCACAGTGGTTGAGAGTCCGCCTGCCGATGCAGGGGACACGGGTTCATGCCCCGGTCCGGGAAGATCCCACATGCCGCGGAGTGGCTAGGTCCGTGAGCCATGGCCGCTGAGCCTGCGCGTCCGGAGCCTGTGCTCCACAACAGGAGAGGCCACAACAGTGAGAGGCCCACGTACTGCAAAAAAAAAAAAAAAAAAGTAACAATTCTTATTGAAGTTCCAGAATGCTCTGAGTGATGCATGTAGTGCTGGCCAAACTGGGCTAGCTCCCAGAGAGGACACGCGTTTCCAGTCCAACACAGAGGGGCACATGGGGGAGGAATGAACAGACCAGCCTTTCCCATCAGATCGCGTGGCACAGGACTCGCACTCGATGCATTCTCCTTAAATGAGTGAATGGATTTCAGTGACCGAACATTTACTAAATCTATCCATCCAATTAGACTGCTAAGGACAATTCATGGTTGAATTTAAGTCAATTTGAATAGGTAAGTGAAGCTCTGGAAATTTTAAAAGCAAGTGAGGAAAGTGGCTTCAAGGACTTTATGGCTATAGAAGGTTAACAGTATTTGGAATGAAATGAATATCAAGATCATACAAATTCATTTTGAGGATTGCAATTCATTTAACTAGAACAATATGACTAAATTAAGCAAAGCGTGGCTCTGTAGCCCAGATGTAGAGAGGCGCTAACAATTATATTCAGAACTGGTAGAGAAGCAATTATACTCCAATAAAGATGTTAAAAAAAAAAGAAAGAAAGAAAGAACTGGTAGAGAGGGAGATTGAGAGACAGGGAGAGAGTGCCAGCTACCTGCTACTACCAAAGCTACCTGCTTTGTACTAAATTCCTCTACTTATACCATTAAGAAAAGAACTCATTTTATATATAAAATAAACAACAAGGACCTACTGTGTAGCGCAGGGTAATAACCTAAAATGGAAAAGAATCTGAAAGTGAATATATATATTATATAATCATACAAGTATTATATATATAATCAGTTTGCTGTACATCTGAAACTAACAAAACATTGTAAATTAACTATACTTCAATTTAAGAAAATAACTTATTCAATGCTTATTTATGTCTCCACTGAGAGTCTTTTAAATAAGTCATAGTCGTACTTTTTTTTATTGAGGTATAATTGACATATATCGTTATATTAATTTTAGGTATACAACATAATGATTCAATATTTGTATATACTGTAATATGATTATCACGATAAGTCTAGTTAAGATCTGTCACCATACATAGTTACAAAAATAGTTTTTTCTTGTGATGAGAACTTTTAAGATTTACTGTCTTAGTAACTTTCAAATGTGCAGTATAGTATCATTAACTATAGTTACCATGCTGTACATTATGTCTCCATGACTTATTCACTTTACGACTGGAAGTTGTGCCTTTTGATTCCCTTCACCCATTTCTCCCCCTTCCCCTCTGGCAATTACCAATCTGTTCTCTATGGTATGAATCTGTTGTTGTTGTTGTTGTTGTTTTTAAATATTCCACACATAAGTGAAACCATAACGTATCTTTCTCTGTCTGACTTATTTCAATTAGCAAAATGCCCTCAAGGTCCATCCATATTGTCACAAACAACAAGATTTCCTTCTCTTATGGCTGAATAATATTCCCTTGTGTGTGTGTGTGCATGCGTGTGCATGCATGCATCACATTTTCTTTATCCATTTATCTATGGATGGACATTTAGGTTGTTTCCATATCTTGGCTATTGTAAATAATGCTGCAATAAACATGGGGGTGCAGATATCTTTTTAAGTTAGTGTTTTCCTTTTCCTCAGATAAATACCTAAAAGTGGAATTGCTGGATCATATGATAGTTCTATTTTTAATTTTTTGAGGAAACTCCATACTGTTTTCCACTGTGGCTGTACCAGTTAAGCCATGGTCGTCCTTGATGTCTGAGTGAAAGAATTTGCAATCAGAATTCTGGATGGTGAAGGGACTACACACAAGAAGCCCATCAAGGATTACCAAGAGCTACACTCTTTAGAGATTATTTAGCAGCAGGATAGCCCTGGCCTAAGAGATGTTACTCCTTTCCAATTCTGAAGCTCAGCATGAAGGCAAAGGGCAGATGAGAAATAGATCAAAAGTAAAGATGACAATCGTAGTCACTTGAGGGTAACATTTCCAAGATTTGGGGAATAGGGACAATGGGAGAGGAGAAAAGTAACTCCCTAAGTGAAACCTGATAGCCATTCCAGGACTTTGGCATTAATTTAACAAAGCTTAACACAAACCAAAACTTTAATGAAAATAACTATTTCCTATTTAAGAGGAAATTTTAAGTTGGGAGAAAAGCTTGATAAAGAAGTTGATTTAGCTGCTTATGGGTGAATTTGCCAAGGATGCTTTCGTGTTCCAGATAGCCCAGGTTAGCTGGAGAAATCAGAGGAGGTAAGGGGAATGGTTTGTCTTTATCCTCCATAACGAACCCATGTGGACTGATCATATTAGTTGCTTAATAGTAGATTATTAAAATAAAGGCTTAAGCTGCAAGGCTATATTGTACAGCACATGGAATATAGCCAATATTTTATAATAACTTTAAATAGAGTATAATCTATAAAAATATCGAATCACTATTTTGTACACCTGAAACATAATATTGTAAATCAACTACACTTCAATTAAAAATAATAATAAAGCTAAATAACTCTCCTAAAGGGACTTCCCTGGTGGTCCAGTGGTAAAGAATCCACCTTCCAATGCAGGGAACGCGGGTTCCAGCCCTGGTTGGGGAACTAAGATCCCACATGCCATGGGGCACCTAAGCCCGTGCACCACAACTACTGACCTCACGCGCCTCAACCAGAGAGCCCGTGTGCCGCAAACTACAGAGCCCACGCTCTCTGGAGCCTGCACGCCACAACTAGAAAGAAGCCCGCACACCACAACAAAGAACCCCCTCGCTGCAACGTAAGATCCCACATGCCACAAGGAAGATCCCGTGTGTCACAACCATGACCCGACATAGCCAAAAAACAAAACAAAACAAAAAACAAGAAAACCCCAAAACTCTCCTAAAAATAAATTTTAAAAAATAAAGGCTTATTTGTTAGGGTGCACTGAACCCTCCAAAACATTGATTCCCCTCTATCTCTGCCCCCAAATTTCTCACCTTCAGTCCCAGATGAGTGTGCTGGCAAAGCACTTGGTGAGGAGGCTTCTCCTGACCATGGCTTGTCTCCTGAAGGGACCTCATCCTTAGCTGTTTGTTGATTTCAGGGAAGCCAAGGTGTTAAATGTCTTAAAATTTCATCAAAATAGGATGGACAGGGACTTCCCTGGTGGTGCAGTGGTTAAGAATCTGCCTGCCAATGCAGGGGACACGGGTTTGAGCCCTGGTCTGGGAAGATCCCATATGCCACAGATCAACTAAGCCCATGCGTCACAACTACTGAGCCTGTGCTCTCGAGCCCAAGAGCCACAACTACTGAGTCCTCATGCCACAATTGCTGAAGCCCGCGCACCTAGAGCCCATGCTCCGCAACAAGAGAAGCCACCGCAATGAGAAGCCTGCGCACCACAACAAAGAGTAGCCCCAGCTCGCCACAACTAGAGAAAGCCTGCACATAGCAATGAAGGCCCAATGCAGCCAAAAATAAATAAATAAAATATATAAATTAAAAATAAAAACAGGATGGACAGCACAGTAGCCCTGCCAACTGCTCAATCTTTTTTTTATCTCTTTGCCCCTCCTCAGCCTGTTTTCAGAAGTAGATACCTGCTCCTTATTTAATGCTATGGAATGTCTCTGAAAAAGTATCAGAGCCCCATCTTAAGGTTTCTGTAGAGAACCTTGGAGTGGGTGCTTGGAGCTTATTGGTTCACTTACTCGTATGTACCATGTCAAAAAGGGGGCTTATTTATTATAGGACTAACAGCTTCTTACTTCCAGTACCAGAAACATTTTTCAGTGAGGAATTGCTGATAAGTGCAAAATTATTTTTATACTCTTTAAACAGTACTTGAGGAACATATTCATTGGCCCTAAGGGTGATCAGAGATTGCTTTGACAACTCGAATTGTGAAGCCCTCTTCCTGTGTGGTTCCTTTACTTCCCTTGATCATGACCCCAGTAAACTCTGTCAGCATCAGTACTTTAACAGGATGTTCCAGACCCCATCTTAGTTGCCACGACCAAGATTCTGAATCAGCCATCCTCTAGGAAGCCCATATTCCGTTTAGAAAAGGAGTATAAAGCAGCAGTTCCAAAACCTGGAACTCAGATGCTCAGTCAAGCCATCTCACAGAAATGCTGAATCTCAGCCTCCTGGGGTGGAACCCAAGATAACTATATTTTTAACAAGCTGCAGTTGGTTCTGATGCCCAGGCACATTTGGGAACCACTGACACAGATTCAGATTAGGCTATAAATTGCATATTTATGCCACTCCATATGACTAATTAGAGTAAATAGGCTGATGCCAGAGACAGCACAAATTATTTCAGTGACAGACTGACTTTATGCTGATGTGTCTAATTTAATCATCATTGTGCTAAGGATAATTTAACAGTTATCCTACTTGACTATACGAATTTCTCAATCTGTTTATTTTTTTATATATAATAGACTCATACCAGATTCCTCTTATCAAGTTGTATGTTCCCACAGCAAACCATGTTTAACGCTGTTTGAAGCTTTAGAAATAACATCATTTAAAAGCTGAGTTGTGGCTGCTTGTCCCCATAAGTTTTCATTTATGGTCATCACCCATCTCATCATGGGTGATGTCAGAGAACCCTTTGTTAATATTTCCTTGGGCAGCCAATGTGCATTTTCAAGTCTCCTGAATTTTACCTCCTACTTCGATCAATTTATTGGTAGAAATTTCTGTATTCAGTAGGTTCAGCACACTGGTAAAATGCCACCTAAGATTTTGTTTCTTTTTTCAACTTTATGCAAACATCCCATAGAGCAGTAATTCTCCAACTTTGGTATACATAATAATCACCTATAAGGGAAGGAGGAGCCTCTACAAATGCAAATACTTGGTCCCCACACCTGTAGACTGATTAAGAAGACGTGGGTGAGGCCTAGGAATCTGCATTTTAACAAGTGCCCCCCCCACACAAGATAATTATGTACATTGAAGTTTTTGTGCACTAAATACTAAGGTATTATTTACACTGTAGTACTCACCTTGAGTAATTCTGATATAGGTGATCTGCAAACCACACTGTGAGAAACAAGGATACTCACATAAGAAATGGGAAAGTGGAAAGTTTCACCTGTCTCAAGACGAGATTTTAGACAATGCATAGGACATCATCACCCAGGAAAAGCAGCATTGTGGACCTACTTCCATGATTACTTACATTCTTGGCAGAATCTTGTACCACTGGACAAGTCATGGTATGAACCCAACTCTTCGTGAGGTTTTTTTCAGTCTCAATATGGGTCCAGGATGTTCCATAGATATAATTCTTTTCAACTTTTTTTGGCTGCTTCTTCATAAACAGAACTTTAATGTGATTGCTTCTATATCTTGTAACATTAAAACACTTGACAGATAATATTTTCACTTAAGTTTCACTTAGGCTATTGCTATGGTTTATTTCTTATGTGTAACGTCATTATGAGTTTTAAAGTTCTAGGTGAATTTTCTTCCCCTCACGATTGTCATATTTGTAATAGGTGTCTCTGCTGCATGTCTGTAACTTACAGTTTTGACCGTCCTTATTATCACATCAATTATAGAGGATTTCTCTTCCACATAGATTCTACTAAAGGTGAATATTTCTGGGCTTCCCTGGTGGCGCAGTGGTTGAGAGTCCACCTGCCGATGCAGGGGGACGCGGGTTCGTGCCCCGGTTCGGGAAGATCCCACATGCCGCAGAGCGGCTGGGCCCGTGAGCCATGGCTGCTGAGCCTGCGCGTCCGGAGCCTGTGCTCTGCAGCAGGAGAGGCCACAGCAGTGAGGGGCCAGCATACCGCAAAAAAATAAAAAATAAATAAAGGCGAATATTTCCTTTCTGACTGAAGTCCATATCACACTTGTTCATATCAATTTTTCTCTTGTGTGGATTCTCAGATGAATGTGAAGTGTTGAAGCCTGAGAGGAGCCTTACCACACTCATCACATTTATAGGGTCTCTCTCCCCGTGGGCTCTCTTATGAATGCCAAGTTTCACAGTCAGAAAAATTCTTACCACACGTACCACACTGATATATTCCTCTCCCGAATGGGAATGGGGTGTATAATGGAGAAGAGTGGAGCTCCTGGTGAAGCCCTTACTGTGCTCTTCATGTGGATCTGGTTTCTCTCCCATGTGGACTCTGATGACCTCTAAGATCAGCAGCTCTGTAATAATTCTCACCACCACTACGTCCTTTATAGGGTTTCTCTCCTGCGTAGATGCTTTCATGATTGCAAATGTTTTTGTACTGGCTGATACCCTCAACACACTCGGCACATTTGCAAGGCCCTTCTACTGTGTGAACTGCAAGGTTGTTAGAAGTTTTTATTTTAGCTCATCTAAAAATGGTGTGTGCTGGACTTCCCTGGTGGCACAGTGGTTGAGAACCCGCCTGCCAATGCAGGCGACATGGGTTTGAGCCCTGGTCTGGGAAGATCCCACATGCTGTGGAGCAACTAAGCCCGTGCACCACAACTATTGAGCCCACGTGCCACAACTACTGAAGCCCGTGCGCCTAGAGCCTGTGCTCCACAAGAGAGGCCACCGCAATGAGAAGCCCGCGCACCACAATGTAGAGTAGCCCCTGCTTCCTGCAACTAGAGAGAAGCCCATGTGCAGCAGAACCCAATGCAGCCAAAAATAAATAAATAAATATGAATCTCATGCAAACAAATAAATAAAAAGGGTGTGTGGTAGGAAGCTTCTGATATGGCTCCCATGATATTCATGCCTCCAGGTAATCACAGCCTTGGATAATTCCTTCCTCCTGAGTTCAGGCTGCACTTAACAACTTGCTTCTAACAAATAGAATAAGAAAAACTAACAATATTAATTTCCCTTTCATTTTCTTAAACTGAAATGATATGGTAATGGTGATGGGGATGCTACTTCTGTGATCAGGTTACAAATGACTGTGACTCTGTCTTGCTGGTCATCTCTTTCTGGCTCTTCTTGCATGTTTGCCTTGATGGAGAGAGCTACCTGGCAAGGGACAAAGGGCAGTCTGCAGCCAACAGCCAGTAAGGAACTGAGGCACAAAATCCAACAGCCTCAAGTAACTGAGTCCTGCTAATAACCATGCTTGGAAGTGGATCCTTCCCCTGCTGAAACTTCATTTGGGACTGCTGCCCCAGCCAACACTTTGACTGAAGCCTTGTGAGAGACTGAAACGGATGACCCAGTGAAGCTCTGCCTGGACCCCTGACCCACAGAAACTGAGATAATAAATGTATGCTGTCTTAAGCCACTAAGTTTTGGGGTAATTTGTTACAGAGCAATAGATAAATAATACAGCATGTAGTGATATCTCATTGTGGGTTTTATTTACTTACTTATTTTGGGCTGTGTCAGGTCTTAGTTGCAGCACACGGGATCTTTCGTTGCAGTGCGTGGGCTTCTCTCTAGTTGTGCCGCTTGGGCTCTAGAACTTGCAGGCTCAGTAGTTGCAGCGCACGGGCTTAGTTGCCCCCGCCGCATGTGGGATCTTAGTTCCCCAACCAGGGATTGAACCCGCGTCCCCTGCACTGGAAGGCGGATTCTTAAACACGGGACCACCAGGGAAGTCCCTCTCAGTGTGGTTTTAATTTGCATTTCCTTAATGACTAATAATGTTGAGCATCTCTTCAGGTGCTTATTTACCATCTGTGTACTTTCTCTGGTGGACTATCCATTCATATATTTTTTTAAATCGGGTTGTTTGCTTTCTTATTGTTGAATTTTGAGAGATTTTTAAAAGATATATTCTGGCATACTCCTTTGTCATACAAGTGTTTTCTCCTAGTCTGTGGTTTGCCTTTTTATGCCCTTAACAGTGTCCTTCACAGAGCAAAAGTTTTAAATTCCGATGAAATCAATTTTTTTCTTTCATGGATTGTGCTTTTGCTATCTTATCTAAGAACTCTGCTTAACCAGAAGTCATGAACATTTTCTCTTATGTTTTCTTCTAAGAGTTTTATAATCTTATGTTTTACATTTAGATCGCTGATCCATTTTTTTGAAAAACAGCTTTATTAAGGTATAATTCACATACCATACAATTCACCCATTTAATGTGTAAATTAAATGTTTTTTAGTATATTCAGAGTTGTGCAACCATCACCACACCTAATTTTAGGACATTTTTATCCACCCCCCCCAAAAAAACCCCACACCCATTAGCAATAAATCCCCTTTTCCACTTTCTACCTTTAGCCCCGAGCAACCATTAATCTACATTCCGTCTCTTCAATCTTGCTTATTTTAAGCATTTTATATAACTTGAATCATACAATATGTAATATTTTGTGACTTCCTTCACTTAGCGTATTTTCAAGGTCCATCCATGTTGTAACATGCATCAGTACTTCATTTCTTATTATAGCTCAATAATAGTCCACTGTATGAATATACTATCTTTTATTTACCCATTCACCAGTTGATGGACATTTAACTGTTTCAGCTTTTTAGTTATTATGAACACTGTTGCTATGAACATTTGTGCAGACATTTTTGTGTGGACAAATGTTTTCGTTTCTCTTGGGTGTACCCAGGAGTAGAACTGCTGGGTCTTTAGGCAACTCTATGTTTAACTTTTTGGGGAACTGCCGAATTGTTTTCCAAAGTGGTTGCACCATTTTACAATTCCACCAGTAATATATGACAGTTCCAACCATCACTGCTTGTTACTGTCTTTTTGATTAGTGACATGCTAGTGAAGGTGAAGTGGTATCTCACTGTGGTCTAGCTATGATCCATTTTGAGTTAATTTTTAACAGTGTAAATTGTAAATCAAGGTTCATATTTCTGCATATAGACGTCCAGTTCTAGCACCATTCATTGAAGACTTTCCTTTCTCTACTGAATTGCTATTGCACCTTGGTCAAAAATCAGTTCATCATATTTGTGAGTCTATTTCTGGGATTTCTTTTTTTTTTTTTTTGCAGTACGCGGGCCTCTCACTCCATGTTGTAACATGCATCAGTACTTCATTTCTTATTATAGCTCAATAATAGTCCACTGTATGAATATACTATCTTTTATTTACCCATTCACCAGTTGATGGACATTTAACTGTTTCAGCTTTTTAGTTATTATGAACACTGTTGCTATGAACATTTGTGCAGACATTTTTGTGTGGACAAATGTTTTCGTTTCTCTTGGGTGTACCCAGGAGTAGAACTGCTGGGTCTTTAGGCAACTCTATGTTTAACTTTTTGGGGAACTGCCGAATTGTTTTCCAAAGTGGTTGCACCATTTTACAATTCCACCAGTAATATATGACAGTTCCAACCATCACTGCTTGTTACTGTCTTTTTGATTAGTGACATGCTAGTGAAGGTGAAGTGGTATCTCACTGTGGTCTAGCTATGATCCATTTTGAGTTAATTTTTAACAGTGTAAATTGTAAATCAAGGTTCATATTTCTGCATATAGACGTCCAGTTCTAGCACCATTCATTGAAGACTTTCCTTTCTCTACTGAATTGCTATTGCACCTTGGTCAAAAATCAGTTCATCATATTTGTGAGTCTATTTCTGGGATTTCTTTTTTTTTTTTTTGCAGTACGCGGGCCTCTCACTCCTGTGGCCTCTCCCGCTGCGGAGCACAGGCTCCAGACGCGCAGGCTCAGCGGCCATGGCTCACGGGCCGAGCCGCTCCATGGCATGTGGGATCTTTCCAGACCGGGGCACGAACCCGCGTCCCCCGCATCAACAGGCGGACTCTCAACCACTGCGCCACCAGGGAAGCCCTATTTCTGGGATTTCTATTCTGTCTCATTATTCTCTGTTATCCTTTTGCCCAGATTACACTGCCTTGACTACTGTAGATTTATAGTATGTCTTAAAATCAGGTATGAGCCCTCCAGACTTTGTTCTTCTTTTTCAAAATTGTCTTGGCTAGTCTAGTTCCTTTACCTTTCTATTTAAATTTTTGTTTGGGATTGCATTAAATCTATAGGTCAATTTGGGCAGAACTGCCATCTTAACTATATTGAGTCTTCTAACCCATATACATATGTCTCTTCACTTTAGTTCTTTTTTCACCTCTTTCCTTAGCACATAAAACCTCACATAATTTGTTATATTTATACTTAAGCATTTCTTTCTCCTTTGGAACTAATACAAATGGTACTGTTTTTTAAATTTGTGTTTCCAGTTGTTCACTGCTAATAAATAGAAATACAACGGATTTTTGTATATTGATCTTGTATCCTGCAACCTTGCTAAACTTTTTAGTTCTAAGAGCTTTTTAATAGATTCTTTGGGATATTTTACATAGACAATCATATCATCTGTGAATAGTTTTATTTCTTCCTTTTCAACTAGAATGCCTTTAGTTTTCTCCAGACTTATTGCATTTGCTAAGACTTCCACAGCAATATTCAATAGGAGTAATGACAGTAGACATTCTTGCATTAATTTCCAGTCTTAGGAGGAAAGCATTCCATCTTTCACCATTAAGTATGATGTTAGCTGTAATTTTATTGCAGATGACCTTTACCAGACTGAAGAATTTCCCTTCTATTCCTAGTTTGCTGAATTTTAATTATGAATGAATGCTAATATTTTTAAACTGCTTTTTCTGGACCTATTTATATGATCATGTAGTTTTTCTTAAATCTGTTAATGTGGAGAATTACATTGATTTTCAAGTGTTGAATCAGTCTTGTATTCCTGGAATGAATACCATTTGGTTATCTTTTTCATATATTGCTGAATTTCACTTGCTAATATTTTGTTGAGGAATTTTTGCTTCTATATACGGAGGGCAGGGATATTGGTCTGTAGTTTTCTTGGATCTTTGTCTCGTTTCGATATGAGGTTACTGCTGGCTTTATTAAAATGAGCTAGGAAGTATTACCGCTTTATCTGCTGGAAGAGATTGTGAAAAATTGTTGTTTCTTCCTTAAATGTTTAGTAGAATTCACCAGTGAAATCATCTGGACCTAGAATTTTCTTTTTTGGAAGCCATGAATTAGATATCTTTAATAGGTATAGGACTATCCACTTTATTTCTCCTTGAATGAGTTTTGGTAATTTGTGTCTTTCAAGAAATTGGTCCATTTCATTTAAGTTGCTGCATATATGTGCACAGAGTTGTTCATGGTATTTCCTTATTATACTTTTAATATTTGTAGGGAGACTAGTGATGTCCCCTGCTTCATTCTTTATGTCAGGACTTTGTGTCTTCCCTCTTTTTATCTTGGTCAGTCTGACTAGATATTTATCAACTTTACTGATTTTTTTTTTAAGAATCAGCTTTTGGTTTCATTGATTTTCTCTATTTTTCTGTTTTTGATTTTATTAATTTCTGCTCTTATCTTTATTATCCCCTTCTGCTTGCTTTGAGTTTATTTTGCTCTTCTTTTTCTAGGTTATTTAGTGAATTACCCACTTTGGAGACTCCAGAACCATAGTAACAAATTCTGATTAAAATAGGCCAAAAAATAAAAAATAAAAATAAGGAAATCAGACAAATCTATAGATGCAAAAATTACATAGAAAACATTTTATTAAGATAATTAATCATAAAATAATTAATAGAGAAACCAATATTATGATATCAATAAATGCCAAAACGACATTGGATCTCATTCAGCATTATTTTAAAAATAGGTAGAATGTTCAAATCAAAACTACATTAAGGGGCTTCCCTGGTTGCGCAGTGGTTAAGAATCCACCTGTCAATGCAGGGAACACAGGTTCAAGCCCTGGTCTGGGAAGATCCCACATGCCGCGGAACAACTAAGCACATGTGCCACAACTACTGAGCCCGCGTGCCACAACTACTGAAGCCTGCGCACCTAGAGCCCGGCTCTGCAACAAGAGAAGCCACCACAATAAGAAGCCCGTGCAGCGCAATGAAGAGTAGCCTCCACTCATTGCAACTAGAGAAAGCCCACATGCAGCAACGAAGACCCAATGCAGCCAAAAATAAATAAATAAATAGATTTTTTTAAAAAACTACATTAAGAATACAAAAAGAAAAAAGTACAGAAAATCCTCACCCTCACTCCTGTCCCCTCAATTACTTTATTAGCCCCTTGTTTATCCTTCCAGTGTGACATTATGCAAATATAAGCAAATATGGATATTCTCATTCTCCTCCTTACATAAAATTCATTATATATATATTTCTATAAAATATATATTTATATACACATACACACATTGTTCTTCACCTTGCATTTTTCATTTAATAATATATCTTGGAGGTATTTCCATTTCAACAAGGAAATTTTCCTTATTTTTTATTACAGCTGCATACCATTCCACTGTGTGGATATAGTTTATTAAACCAGTTCTCTGTTGGTGGACATTTGTGTTGTTTTCTATTTTTTACTATTGGAAATGATGCCAGATATTTGCAAAGCACATGTACAAGTGTATCTGTGGGATAGAGTCTCAGAAATAGAATATCTGGATCAAAAGGCAAATGTATCTACAGTGTCGGTAGATATTGTCAAATTCTTCTCCATAGGAGTTGTTCTATTTTGCAAGCCCCACAGCAATGTGTGAAAATGCCTACTTCTGTATGCCTCATTAACAAGTTTTTTTTTTTTAATTTTCAATTTTTTGCTAATCCCATAGGTGAGAAATGGTATCTCAGCATGGTTTTGATATGCATTTCTCATATTATGAGAAAAGTCTGTCATCCTTCCATACATTTAAGGGTCACTTGTATTATGCCTGAACAGTCTCTTCACATTTTTTTGTGTGCTTTTTCTTCTTAATTAATTTATTTTTGGCTGCATTGGGTCTTTGTTCCTGTGTGTGGGCTTTCTCTAGTTGTGGCGAATGGGGACTACTCTTCGTTGCGGTGTGCGGGCTTCTCATTGCGGTGGCTTCTTCTGTGGCGGAGCACGGGCTCTAGGTACATGGGCTTCAGTAGTTGTGGCCTGCAGGCTCTAGAGCGCAGGATCAGTAGTTGTGGCGCATGGGCTTAGTTGCTCCGCGGCATGTGGGATCTTCCTGGATCAGGGCTCAAACCCGTGTCCCCTGCATTGGCAGGTGGATTATTAACCACTGCACCACCAGGGAAGTCCCTGTGCTTTTTCTTCTTGATTTCTAAGAGCTCTTGATAAATAGGCAGATGAATCTCTTTGTCTGTGATATGGATTGGAAATATTTTCACCAGTTGTAATCTTTTATACAGTTTGTATTCTTCCTCAGGGAATTGGTGAGGAAAAGCCTTCCTTTCCTAAAGCCCTCCCTCAGTGTCTCTTTCCCACTCAGTACTCACTCATTCATTCATTCATTCATGGGGATTCAACAGAATGGATGAAGGCAGAGCCTGGGGGGAAAAAAGAACCATTTCATGATCTTATATACCCCACTGAGTTGACACTCCATGATTAAACCAGGTACACTTACTTTTGTTTCATAATGTTTTCATATTTTACAATAAGCATGTACCATTTTGTAATTAGAAGAGTTAATGCTGTTGTCAACAGGGACTGGGAAGCATTAGAGACTGCTTGCAAAATCCTGAAAAATAGAAAATAAAAATCATCCATTGACACTATTAATATATTAGTATATTTCTTTCCAGTTTTTTCCTCTATGTATGTGTCTTTTATATGTGCTATATTATGCAAATTTTCCTAAGTCATTAAAAATGATTCAAAAAAATCACTTTTCTTGTTGGAGAATACTGCATCATAGAGATATACTATGATACATTATGACATCCTCTGGATTGTGAAGTAATCCTTTCCTTCTTTTAAAAAATGTAGGGCTTCCTCGGTGGCGCAGTGGTTAAGAGTCCGCCTGCTGATGCGGGGGACACGGGTTCGTGCCCCGGTCCGGGAAGATCCCACATGCCACGGAGCGGCTAGGCCCATGAGCCATGGCCGCTGAGCTTGCGCGTCCGGAGCCTGTGCTCCGCAATGGGAGAGGCCACAACAGTGAGAGGCCTGCGTAC
>NW_006780610.1:1270885-1291720 GCF_000442215.2 Lipotes vexillifer
AAAAAAAAAAAAAAGTAGAAATAACACATGGTAATGTATACCTTTCACACATAATTTATTTGATTATTCCCTTAACATAGATTCTTAGATGTAAAATTTCTCAGTCAATTGGCATAAACATTTTAAAGCCTTTTGATACATACTGCCAAATTGCATACTGCAAGAGATGTTGCCAAAGTATTCAAGGGAAATTTAATTTCTAATAAATGCACTGAAATGCATTTATTAGAAAACAAGAAAGGCTAAAAATAAATAAACTCTAACCATGTAACTCAAGACGCTAGAAAAAAACCAGATACACCCAATAGAAGTAGAAGGATATAATAAAGAATGAAAAATTAACAAAAGAGAAAATAGCATGTAAAAGCTATTTTACATGCTACTGTCTTGATTAGGGAAAATACAAGTAAACCCACTCCTATACACATTGAGTAAAATGGCAGAACATGCTTCTGCTTTTCAGGATTTTGCAAATCCTAATGTTAAAACTAACCAGAGAGAAAAGTCAGGCTGTCTCAAAAGAAACAATAATTAGACTAATAACAGACTTTTAATCGCAGCACTAGAGGTTAAGGAATTACTGAGAAAAATTAAATTCCAATTTAGAATTCTATATCCAGCTATGCTAAAATTCACAAGGGAGAAATAAAGAATTTACTACTCTCAGACATACTTGCTGAAAAACTACTGAAGGATTCATTTATTTTATTTACATAAGAAATACTTTTATAAGGCTTAGTATGTGCCTGGCACTATTTTAATCATTCTACAAATATTAATTCATTTGATCCTAATAACAACCCCAAGAAGTAAATAATACTATCATCTCTCTTTTACAGATGGAGAAATTGAAGCACAAAGAAATTAAGTACTCTGCCCAGGGTCACATAGCTAGAGATCTACAGAGCCAGATATCAAACCCAGGCAGGCTGACTGCAGAGCTGGTGCTTTTAACCATGATACAAGCTGCAACTGCTCTGGGAGGCTGAAGGAATGGAACTCAGAAGGAAGGAGGAAATGCAAGAACCAGTGGTAAAACACTGGTAAATGTTCCGGTTAATCCAAACTTGTGTTGGCTATTTACAACATATAATAATAGTGATTAATCTGGGGTGTGTTAAAAACATGATGAAATTAAAACCATGTATTGATACAACAATAACATGTAACATGAGAGGAGGAGTAGAGTTAGTGTTCTGTTCTATCTTGTTGAGGGGCTTAATTTAACAGTTATGCAAGTTAACATAAAACAAAAGGAGATAAAATGTAAATATTAATCTTGTAGAGGGAAATAAAGGGAGAATAAAGAAAACATAATCCAATGGAAAGAATGAAATGAGAGAAAAAGAAACAAAACTCCCCAAATCCCAATCCAACAGATTTTTTCAAAAATTTTAGCAAGCTGATCCTACAATTTATATGAAAAAATAAAGGGTTTTAAATAGCTAAGACAATTACTATAAAGCTACATTACTCAAAAATGTGTTACTGGCACAGGGATATACAAATAATCTATTGAAAAGAATACCTGTCTGATAGCTTAGAACATGACAGAAGTTAAAATCCATGACTTTGTTCTAAAACATCAGCATAAAAAATATCAAAACTGTAATGTTTGGTGAAGCAAGCAAATTGCAAAAAGATAATATACAAGATGATGTTATCTATGTAAAAATTTAAGATACCATGGACATACAGGTAATAAAAAAACCAAAAACATACAGAGGAACAACACATAGTAACTAAAGCATAATGGTTACCTCTGAGCAGAGTTGAGAGAATAGAGCATGAGGCTTTAGTTGTTTCTGTTGCTTTTTTTTTCATACCAAAAAAAAAAAAAAAAAAAAAAACCTGCAGCTCTTATGGCAAAAAATTTAACATCTACTTAATCTCAGTTAAGACAATAGCTGTTACATTTTCTGAACTTGTCTGAAATATTTTTTACTTAAAATATTTTTAAAATCTAAAAACAGAGAGAAAGAAAATAAAAGGGAAGAGACAGAGAGGAAAAAGAAAGAGGAAGAAGGAAAAGAAACTAATATAAAACCTTAGTGTTGTGAGAATTTTATTAATACCTTCATTCAGTGGTATTTGGGTGCCATCACAGTCCTCAGGGATACCATCCCCCTTCCCAACTTAGGCCAGTGGTCCCTGGACAGCTCAACTGGCAGTCCTCCTAAAGAGCCCCAAAGCCTTTCTAACCCCCAAATGGCTGTTTAGTGGGGATGCAGAAAAATACATTGCTCTTAGGTGAAGAACTCAGTGGAAATGTTGACCAACTTTCTCTGTTCCCTACCCAGATTTAGAGATGACACTGGGTCACTGACCTTTTCATAACCTCCACTGGTCCAGGTCTTCCCTTTTCATTGCCAGACCCCCAGGCTGTTCTCTAGTTAATTTATGCCTCCTAAAGGGGGTCAAGCTTATTATTGCCTGCATATATGATCCTTTCCAGGTCTTCCCTTTTCATTGCCAGACCCCCAGGCTGTTCTCTAGTTAATTTATGCCTCCTGAAGGGGGTCAAGCTTATTATTGCCTGCATATATGATCCTTCCTTCTATTGGAGGGATAATGGTCCTGCCTGACTTGGGCCACGTGGGAAAATGATGGGGCATAGAGTTGCCTTCCAAGGGCCCTCACAGCAGCTCTTCCACCTCTGGCCCCAACTGGCCCTGATGCCACTGGGGTCCATCTCTACCCACTACAGACCACACTCTGGTTAGCATAGATCTCCAAGGAGAGCCCTGTACTGGAGGTTGAGACACTTGCTGGAGACTTAGGAGAAGCCTTGGGGCTTCCCAGCCCCATGAACCACCCCCCCAACTACCTCCCAGGCACTGTTCTTTTCCTTTTTCTTTTAACCATTCCCTACCGTTTCAGACTTGCTTTCCTCTCCTCTAACTCCCCTCTGTAAACCCTGACCCAGCCCCCTTTTTTCAAAGCTATCTCTTCTATAGATACTTACCCTGAACATGCTTCACCTGGAAATTTCTACAATCCATGGTGCAAAGCTCCCAGCAGCCTGATGACATGATGGGCAGGGAGACACTCAATCAGGGCCAGGAGGCTTCCAGCCTAGAAGGGCACTTTGCCAGGTAAGGGGCATCTCTCCCAAAAGGAAGACCTTGTTAATCCTTGGCCCTGGATAACTCATTGGTTATGTCTAACATAAACCTCTTTGAGATGAAATATAAAAAGAAGAGCTACTGCTACCAGATTCTGGTGGAGTCCACCTTATGTGGAGGTGGTCAGTCCACAGCCTGACATATAACTTCATTAGGGTATACACAGGATTTTTTTTTCCCGAATAGATATACATTTTCATGTATGAGTTTTGACTAAAGTATTTTCACAGCTGATACAGTTTTGGGGGTGTGGATTCTTATACTGAAGACAAGTATTTTTAAATTTACTACACCGATTTAATAATTTGATCATTTATCTCTAAGTCCATTAGTATAATCATCAGGTTCACAAGATTTCTCTCCTGCAGGGATTAACTCATGACAAAACTCATGATCTGACTGTGAACACACTTTCTAAAAAGGCTTCAACATGTTGACCTTGAAGTCCTTACCCCACTATCACACAAACAGGGGTTCTCTCCCACATGGATTCTCACTCAACAAATATTTACTAGGTGGCTACTCCTGCCAGGCACTGTGCCAGGAGCTGGGGACACAATGGCGAGCAAAGCACACGCAGCTGCCCTCTCTTGGAGCTGCCAGAATCGTGGTAGAAACAGGCTCTCTGGGGAAGGGGGAGATATGCACACACCTACACCTGCATGGTTTTCTCCCATGTGGAGTCAGATGGATGTGAAGGCCTGACTCGCTTCTCATGCACACAGGGACTCTACCACGCATGGACTCTGATGTGCATGAAGGTTTGTGCTGTAATGGAAGCCCCAACCACAGACACTGAAATCAACGGTTTCTCCCCTGCGTAGATGCTCTGCAGAGAAGCTCTGGGTTCTTAAGAAACCCTTTACCACACTTGCACATTTGTAACATTGCTCTCCTGTGAGGACTTATGGAACTCAAGGTTAGTGCTCTTTCCAAAGCCCTTACTACACTTAGCACATATAAATGGGTTTTCTCCTGTATTAATTCTTAGATAAACTCGAAGATCTAAGCTCTAACTGAAGAAACGCTTATCACACACCCATCACATCTGCAGTTTCATTCTCTGGAGAACATGAAGATTCACTGTGATCGAAATCCTTCCCACACTCCTCACACCTATAGGTTTCTCTCCTGTGTGGACTTTCTGATGAGCACGGAAGCTTGTACTTTAAGGGTTTCACATTGAAATGGTTTCTCTTGTGTGGACCCTCTGATGCTCTTGGAGGCCTACGTTCTGTCTGAAGTTCTCACAACACTTCTCACATTTGTACGGTTTTGCTCCAGTGTGGACTCTCCAGTGGATGCGAAGGTTGGGGCTCTGATGGAAGCCCTTGCCACACTCCTCGCACTTAAAAGGTTTCTCTCCTGTGTGGACACTCTTGATGCACGTGAAGATTCGTGTTATAACTGAAGCCTTTGCCGAACGTATTGCACACGAAAGGTTTCTTTCTCGTGTGGACTCTCTGGTGGATGTGAAGGTCTGTGCTCTGACTGAAGCTCTTGCCACACTCGGCACAGTCATAAAGTTTCCTTCCTGTGTGGGAAAGGGGATGCTTTAAGAATGAGAAAATGTTTACAATGACGAAAAAATATGACCGTCAAGTTAAAACACCTCAAGGGAGGTTGTAAGCAATAGAATATCAGACTGGAGAATGTAAGAAACTATGTTAGTGGATTGAAAGATGAACTTGAAGATGGGACTTCCTGGTGGCGTAGTGGTTAGAATCCGCCTGCCAATGCAGGGGACACGGGTTCAAGCCCTGGTCCGGGAAGATCCCACATGCTGCAGAGCAACTAAGCGGGTACACCACAGCTACTGATCCTGCGCTCTACAGCCCACAAGCCACAACTACTGAGCCCACGCTGCACAACTACTGAAGCCTGCGTGCCCCAGAGCCTGCGCACTGCAACTACTGAGCCCGCGCACTGCAACTACTGAGCCCGTGTGCTGCAACTACTGAAGCCCGTGAATCTAGAGTCCGTGCTCTGCAACAAGAGAAGCCACTGCAATGAGAAGCCTACACCGCAAGAAAGAGTAGCTCCCGCTCGCCACAACTAGAGAATGCCTGTGCACAGCAACGAAGATCCAACACAGCCAAAACTAAATAAAATTTTTAAAAATAAATAAATACAAGTTCTTTAAAAAGAAAAAAGATCAACTTGAAGAGTTCTACTAGGACTCAGAGGAAAGGATTTAAAAAATGGAATTATGATCTTGAAGCTCCTATATATTATATGTATAAGAGACTCAGAAGGAGAGAAGAAAGAATATGAAATAATAATAATAATAAATAATGAGAATGTACTTAGTCTGAAAGAGAACTTGATTCTCTTAGATTGAAACTATTTTCCCAGGACCACTTAGGAGTGCTAAAAAAAAAAAAGACAAACTAACATATACACCTACTGGGATGAAATTTATGAATTTCAAGGATCAAGAAAACATAAGCATACAAAACATTAAAAAAACAAAACAAGTTACTCCCTTGAAAAGAGACTAAGACTGACCAAAGACAATAGTACAATATTTTCAGTCTTGAGGGAAAAAAGACTATCAGCAAGCAAGCTAAACCTAAACCAATGATTCCAAGGACAAAAGGAAGGAAAAAAAGGGGGGACAAAGATGTCCAAAATTTGTCAAAATAAAAACTCGTGAAAAGGGAAGGCATGGAATACAAAAAGTAGAAATGAATAAATTAAAGCTTTTCCTCTATACCCTCAACAAAATCTCATGAAATATCAAGGGAAAACTCCCCATGAGCTGAAGGCTTCAGAGATGAATGGGCTCAATGACAGGCAAATATAATTACAGGGTTGGGGGGGTGGCGGGGAGGACTGCCTAGCTAGGCACATCCTGGTAAAACTCCTGAATTCCAAAGAAGAGAGGGACGAGAAAAACAGGTTAAACAAACAAAAATAAGATAAAATAAGACAGAGAAAATTACTAAACGAATGAATCAGATCAGACTCAGCAGTATCCAAGGCTTAAAAACAAAGATACAATGGCTAGAACATTCTCAGGGAAAATGATTTTGAATCTAAAGGTCTCTACTCAGTCAAACTACTATGCAAGGGACTTCCCTGGTGGTGTAGTGGTTAAGAATTCGCCTGCCAACGCAGGGGACACAGGTTCAAGCCCTGGTCCGGGGAGATCCCAAATGCCGCGGAGCAACTAAGCCCATGCGCCACAACTACTGAGCCTGCGCTCTAGAGTCCATGAGCCACAAATACTGAGCTCGCATGCCACAACTACCAAAGCCCGTGTGCCTAGAGCTCTGCAACAAGAGAAGCCACCGCAATGAGAAGCCCGTGCACTGCAACAAAGAGTAGCCCCCGCTCACTAGAGAAAGCCCACGTGCAGCAACAAAGACCCAACTCAGCCAAAAATAAATAAATTAAAAAAAATTAATTTCAGTATATCAATACATCATACAATGGAATATGATATAGCCAGTTAAAAGACTGAGATAGGTCTAAATATTTTGACATGTAAAGATATCTAACATATGTTACTAACTAAAAGGAAAGTTGCAGAACTAATTTTTATAACATAAACAGATAAATACACAAATAGAAACAAAACAAATATGTATCTGTGAGCTTATATATTTTCTGTCTGCTTATATGTAATATAAATAGAAAATAGTCTGAAAGATACTTTTTACTTTATATGCAATATATTTTGTTTTAATACCTTTCTAATGAAATAAGTAATTACAGGGAGGGGGGCATGGGGAGTGACTGCTTAATGGGTGTGGGGTTTTCTTTTAGGGTGATGAAAATGTTCTGGAACTTGATAGAGGAGTTAGTCACACAACATTGTGATGTACTAAATGCCACTGAATTGTACACTTTCAAATGGTTAATTTTATGTGAACTTCACCTCAAAAAAAAAAAAAAAGAAATATAAATGGCGGAGGGGGAACTCAAGTTTTTACTTAGTAGCAACATTTTTCTTTCTTCAATAGTGATTTGGACACTCTGATATTTGAATCTCAAGCCCTCACCTAGTTAAACACTTTAAGAGCTCACAGCTTTAAACAACCAAGGGAACAAAAATTCTCCAAAGAGCAGTTGTCCTCACCCACCAAGACCAGGTTGCCATAGATCTCCAGCATCACCTCTTTGTACAGGGCCCTCTGTGCGGGGTCCAGCTGCCCTTACTCCTCCTCGGTGAAGTCCACGGCCACATCCTTAAACGAAACAGGTTCCTAAGACACCAATGAACAGCAATTCCTCTTCAGTGAGCAAACATCTACACCAGCTTCCGTGGTACAAAGGGTACAAACTTGGCAACACTGAGAAAGGTAGACAGTATAAAGGGGACTTCAGAATTTTGTCCTAAACTGTAAGAATAATTTAAAGAACAATAAAAAAATTTTAAAGATATGTATATCTTTTGCAGAGGCTCACCAACCTTAATAATATGAGGAGCTCTTAAAAATCAGCTAAAAAAAATAAAATGCTCCCGGTAAAAATGGACAAATGGTAAATAATCTGAGTAATTTCAAGAAGAAAAAAAAATTACCAATAAACACATGAAAAGACATGCTGCCTCACAAATTATCAAAGAAATGGATATCCAGATAACGAGGCATTATCTTCCCTTATCCTTGGGGCAAAGATTAAGACTTATAATACCCACTACCAGTGACAGTATGAGAACACACATACCCCCATATACTGTTGGAAGGAGTATAAATTGGTATAAACTTTTTTGGAGAACAATTTGGCAGTATTTATCAAACATATCTTTTGATCCAGCATTTCCAATTCTAGAAATCCATCCTCATAAGATAACTAATGACTTCCCTGCTGATAAACCCAATGGAAAGTTTTCAATCCTTTTTATGCTTGACTCCTTGGCATTATTTGGCCCTGGTGACCACATGGTGTTCCTCAAAACTCCTCCGAGAGTCTGGATATCATAGTATCCTAACTCTCCTAACACTCTGGTCAATCTTTCTCAATCTCCTTCTCTCCTGGTCAATGTGCAGGTTTCCTGGGTTGGATCCTGGGCCTTCTTCTCACTCTCCCTATATGATCTCATATATTCTGATAGCTTCAAACGCCAACTGAATGCTGACAACTCTCAAATGTACTTTGGCAGCAAAGACCTCAAGCTATACCTAGAGTTCCAGACCCAAATAACTCCTTGGTGAACATCCAGTGTGAAGCATAGTGCCTGACCTACAGTAGGTAGTCAATAAATTTCTACCAAGTGAAAGAAATATCTATTTGGATGTCTCAAAGACATCTAAATCAACATGCTCAGTTCTGACTTTATCTTCCTTTCCAAGACTGCTTCTCTCCCAATGCTCTCTAACTCAGGAAACCCCACCTCCAACCACCCAGATGTTTAGGTCAGAAAAAAAGGAGTCATCTTTGACTTCCTCTCTCCCATCCCTCACATGATCCGTCACTATATCTTTAAAAATATCTCTTTTACCTCCACTGCCCCCACTTTATTCTGAGCCACCATGACCTCACCTCTGCCTCCTAATTGGTCTATATCATCCTGCCTTCCTACAACATCTCTACTCTGGCTCCTCTTTTTGTGCCCATTCCTTAAATATTTATATTTGTGTTCCTCAAGATTCTTCTCTGGTTATCTTCGTTTTCTTCTCTTCTCACATATCAGCTGGATGATCTCAACCAAGCCCATGACTTTAATGACCATATACATGGTGACAACTCATAAATTTGTATCTTTCACCTGGATCTGTCTCAGACCTTGATATCTATCTACCTTCTAGACTTCTTTAATTGGATGTCCGACAGGTGCTTCAAACTGTCTTCTAACTCCCCTCTGCACACACAAACACACACAGAAACACAGAGGCTCCATCTCCTCTGTTCCTTATCTCAGTGAAGACTATCACCTTTCACCCAGGTGCCCAAAACTTGCATTTCAGCCTTAACTACTCCCGTTCCCTCACTCTCCACCACCATATACAGACCCACAGTGTTATATATGTTTTAGATACGTACTTGGAAATGTCCATATTCTTTATACACTTATTTATCTACAAAGCCAAGTTCTATTCCATTTCATTTCAAAGTTATATTTCAACATAAAGTTCATTTGACGCTGGCTAATTAGCCAGGCTAACTGATACCTTTATTATTAAACAAATCCAAGGATTCTTTGATCTATCATTCTTTTTGGAAGCCCAACACCTTTAAACATTTAATTAGGAAGATATCATTTCTATTTTCAAGCAAGCTTGTAGATTCTTAGACTATCTTAAAGACTAACCACGAAGTGTAAATATAGCTGCATCCACACCTGAACAGAGTGGCTAGGTATTAAAATGCCCTTGATAAGAATTGGCAGTTTTGGGAATAGACAGGAAGGTGTCCTATGAACTGAAAATGATTTTATGAGATTACTTAAAAGCTAGTGCTTTCCTTTCCAATCACTGCACTGTAAAGAAGTCTAATATGGGTACAGCCACTGTGGAAAACAGTGGTTCCTCAAAAAACTAAAAATAAAACTACCATATGATCCAGCAATCCCACTCCTGGGTATATATCCAAAGAAAAGGAAAACACTAATTTGAAAAGATACATGCTCCCCAATGTTTATAGCAGCACTATTTACAATAGCCAAGATATGGAAGTCCATCAACAGATGAATGGCTAAAGATGATGTTACACACACACACACACACACACACACACACACACACACACTGGAATACTACTCGGCCATAAAAAAGAATGAAATTTTGCCATTTGCAACAACATGGATGGACCTAGACGGTATTATGCTTAGTGAAATAGTCAAACAGAGAAAGACAAGTACTGTATGTTACCACTTATATGTGGAAGCTGAAAAAAAAAACACACAAACAAAAGCAAATGAATGAATATAACAAAACAGAAACAGACTCACAGATATAGAGAATCAACTAGTAGTTACCAGCAGGGAGAGGGAAGGGGGTAGGAGCAAAATAGGGGTAGGGGAGTAAGAGGCGCAAACTACTATGAATAAAATAAATAAGCTACAAGGATATATTGTACAGCACAGGAATATACCCAATATTTTATAACTTTAAATGGAATATAATCTATAAAAATTTTGAATCACTATGTTGTATACCTAAAACTAATACAATATTGTAATTCAACTATACCTCAACTTAAAAAAAAGTCTAATATGAATGAGGATGTGATAGATCTTTTAGTGTGGTTATTTGTATTTATTATGGTTCTAAGAAGAAAGATTAAGTTGTATTGTGGGAAAACTCTAAGAATGAAATTCAATGTCTTTTATAAAGCTTTGAAATAGTTTACTAGTGATCTGTCAGTCTTGAAATTCAAACATCAACATCATTAATGCTTAGTCTACAATAACTGTAACTTATTTTCTAAGACTATATATTATGTGACTCAAAGACACACTTAAGACTTATGTTTTGGATATCTATCCACTGTCTTAATTCTGTTTCTCAATCATCACAAACTTATTTCCTATAGAGAGCATTCACTGCAATGCAGTCAAGTAACAGAAAATTTCTAAGTCTAGAAATACAGCAACTTCAGAAACAAAGTTGATGAAAATAAATTCCCAGTAATTAGGCATGTTCACACTGTAGTACTAATTTTCAATTCTTAATTATGAGAAGCTTTTAGGAACCGGCTGTAAAGGTGAAAGTATTCAAGTTGGTCTTGAATAAAGAGACACTGCTAATGTTTTGTTTATTTGACCCTAAGAATTTAGACTGATAACAGCTGGCATTAGAAAATCTATTAACATACATAATCATAACAAGTAAAAAAGGAAAATCCATATGACCATCTCACAGGATGGCAAAACAGCATTTAATAAAATAAATCAAATTCTAATTTAAAAACACTTTTTTTTTTTGGCTGCACCATGCGGCATGCGGGATCTCAGTTCCCCAGCTAGGGATTGAAACCACGCCCCCTGCACTGGAAGCATGGGTTCTTAATAACTGGACCACCAGGGAAGTCCCTAAAAATACTTTTAAAGGACATTGGTCTAGGTAGTGAAATAAACAGACAAAACATAAACCCAAATGAGAATAACAGATTATCAATATGCAATGATAATATTTTGACTTGGTCTTAAATATCGGGAGATTGAAAATATTTGTAAAGGAGTCTGTTTTACAAATTTAACCAGATATGAATAATGAATGATCACATCAATTAAATTTTGTCATTTTCTAAACTTTATTCTTAAATATAGTAGAAATATGTCATTATAAATGCCTAAAACCACAGTTTTTAATGCCCAGCCCTAGGTTTTATTTCAGCTATTAAAGAAGCAACATCAAGTGTATTTAAGTCTGTATCACTACAGATTGTGCTGAAAAATCACTTGCAGTGTTGCAACATCTCACATCTATAATGATCCTACACATGGTGAGTAAGTAGTACAGACACACATAAATTAGCTGCTGATATAAATGAATCCTCTAAGCCTATGATCTATTTGATCTCATGTAAAGAAATACATTTTTTGGTTCTTCTTCATATTCCTTGTTTGTAAAATGTCTGCAATATGGCTGTACTACTTATTCACTTGGCTGAGGATTTTTTCTAAACAGTGCATATTCTTTTTATATAATATAAAAAATGCAGTGGCAACTTTGAGTCTCTAATCTAGCCCACTAGTTTGACGAAGTACTGGCTTGTATGTCTAGGCTAGACACTTAAATTATAACTTTTTCCTAGGGTATGTACTGACATAATTAACATTCATTTATGGAAAGAAAACTTGATGATAAAACAACACACATTTCAAATAACCCCCTCCCTCCCACTCTCGCAATGAGAATCACATTTCATTTGCTATTTTTTTTAATAACAAAAGTGCTATTATGGAAGATAAGAGAAAACTACAAAAAAAATAGAAAATATATAATCATATTGCCCCCAAATAACTACTATTTACATTTTGGCATATATATGTAAGTTTTAAAACTTGGGGATATTCTTTACAACTTTTTAAAACATTTTTCAATTAAAATATCATGAACATTTTCCCTTATTAGTAAATATTCTTCTACACCTTGTTAATGGCTGTATAGTGGCTCTTCTCATGGTTATACCATAATTTATTTAACAATCTCCCAGGACTTCCCTGGTGGTCCAGTGGTAAAGAATCTGCCTTCCAATGCAGGGGATGCGGGTTCAATCCCTAGTCGGGGAAGCAACTAAGCCCACATGTCACAACTACTGAGCTCGTGGGCCTCAACTAGAGAGCCACAACTAAAGGGAAAACCCGCATGCCACAACTAGAGAGGAGCCCGCAGGTCACAGCAAAGAGCCCATGCACTGCAACGAAAGATCCCGCATGCCGCAACTAAGATCCAACACAGACAAATAAATAAATAAACATTAAAAACAAAACAACAAAATCTCTCTACATCGGACACTAAAGTTACTTACCACTTTTCATTACCATAATGATACTGCAAGTTATATCACTGTATTTAAATTATATGCACTTATCAACTCTTTTTCTCAGGGTAAATTCCTAAAAGTAGAATTGTTAGCTCAAAGACTTGTTAGGTTTGTTAGGTAAAGACTTCTGACACATATTTCCAAAGCCCTCCAAAAAGTTTGTAGCAAAATGACATTTAGTTTAAAAGTATTTGAGTGTCCTGGTTTTACCAGCAAGTATTTTTTAAAAACACATCTCTGACAATTTGATAGGTGGCAAAAATGCCATTTCATTATATTATAACATTTCTTGGATCACTAGTTAAGTTGAAAAATAGTAAACCAGACGCTACAAATATTTATAAGATTTACAGGTCAATAATGTCATGTCACAAAAATAAGGAATTTCACCTAACTGGAAACAAAGAAAAAGGACTACTCCTTTCCCCACAAATGAAAAGGAAAAATAAGACAAAACAACCCAGTGAGCTGAGAGCAGAGTGGCAGGCAGTTGGAAAGGACAGGTTGCCCTGCAGAGATGCCAATAGCAGCGCTGCTGTGGTATACGGAACCTTGCCAGCTGCAGGGTGGGAAGCTTAGCCTGACCTGGGACCTCTGAGGAACTGGGACCATCCCATGTTAGTACCATCCTCTAAGCTACTGGCAGAAACAGAAGCATATTTCCCCTGGAGAAAAATTTCCCATAGGACTCATATAAAGATCAATCAATGAGCTCATAATTAAACTCATCAAAGGGGAGAGTGAGCATAAAACAGATTTACACTACCAACAACTACAGATATTTAAACTATCAGATACAGAACCAGAACAGCAATACATGGATTATTTGAAAAAATAAAAGATGCAATTATAAGATGATAAAGCAAAGAAATTATCTGAAAATAACATGCAGTTGTGAAAAAAATAACAAATGGAATGTCTAAAGATGCATTGAAAAGGAACTTCTAAGAATGTATTTCAGGAAAAAGAAAAGTGATCCCAGAAGGAAAGGCTGAGACAGAAGAAAGAATGGCAAGCAAATAAATGATAAACATATATGTAAATCCAAAAAAACATTGTCTGTATAAAATAATAATTCTAATAATATCTAACTTATTAAGAGGACAGAATTAAAATGCAAAAAACAGGGACCTCCCTGGCGGTCCAGTGGTTAGGGCTCCGCACTTCCAATGCAGGGGGCACAGGTTCGATCCCTGGTTGGGGAACTAAGATCCTGCAAGCTGCTCAGCAAGTCCAAAAAAATAAAAAGTAAATAAAATGCAGAAAACAATAGCTTTTAAGTCAATGGGGGATTTGATCAGTAGTTCCTAAGTCCTTGCATTATTCTGAAAGAGGTTAACATATTGTTTAAACCTAGGCTTGCAAGTATGCACGATAAAATTTCAAGGGTAACCACCAAACGAATAGATACAAGTTATAAATTTCAAACATGTAAAGAGGAAAAAGAAAAATACCCTCTCCACTTAAAAAACAAACAAAAAAAAGGTAAGAAAGGAGGGGAAAATACAGGAAAAATGGACAAATAAAATTAAAGTGCAAGACAGTACAAACACATCAAATATATCAATAACTACACTAAATGCAAACAGACTAAACTTGCTAGTTAAAAAGGTGCTGATTATCAGATTGAGGGGGGAGGAGACAGAATTCAGCTATAAGCAGTTAATGAGAGATATACCTAAAGCATAAGGCCCTGAAAAGGTTGAAATAATGGCAAAAGGTAAACCAGGTAAATAATAAACAAAAGAAAGCAGGAACAGCTATACTAATATCGAACAAAATAGATTTCTAGACACAAAGCATCACTAATGATATAAAAGGTCACTACATAGGGATAAAAACTTTAATTCTACACGAAGATATAACAACTCAACTTGTATGTACCTCATAAAACATCCTCAAAGTAATATATTTTTGAAATGGAAGTACTACAGAGAGAAATTGACATATCTACGACTCAAAGAGATTACACACACTTTTTTTTCTCAATTCTTGATGGGTCAAGCAAACAAAAATAAATCAATAAAGATACAAAAATTTTAAACAAGTCAGATCTTATGGACACCTATAGACAGTTTTAAAAATTGTATAGAAGTATTAAAAATTAGGGGATGGGCTTCCCTGGTGGCGTAGTGGTTGGGAGTCCACCTGCCAATGCAGGGGACACGGTTCGTGCCCCGGTCTGGGAAGATCCCACATGCCGCGGAGTGGCTGGGCCTGTGAGCCATGGCCGCTGAGCCTGCGTGTCTGGAGCCTGTGCTCCGCAACGGGAGAGGCCACAGCCGTGAGAGGCCCGTGTACCACACAAAAAAATAAAAAAATAAATAAAATAAAAATTAGGGGAAAATGCTGTTAAGTAATTTCCAATTAACATTATTATCTATGACCTAGGCTGCTTAGCACCATATTTCTGTTGGTAACAAGAAAGTTGAGATGCTCCTTTACCATGCTGACGAAAAGCCCTCAGACCCTCTCTGGTAGAAGAAAAAGAACACCCATAGCCCAGCCCAAGGGTCATCCTTGGATTTTAAAGAACACAAACCCTGTTCAATGAATAAATACCCTCACTTTATTTGGGAGAATCCTGAGCCTTCAAGATATTTCTGAAGATAAGTGTTCCGTTATGGATATGGAAAGAGCACTAGATATGAGGAGTAACAGATGGGGGTTTAAGTTTTGTTTTTTCCAAAAGTAACCATCTGACATTGGATGAAGGTAAGGAGGATGATAAGGATGATAAAGATTTATTCAATAGATATTTATTGTACCTACAATGTATCAGATATTGTTCCTGACTCTGGGGATACGTTAGTGAATAAAACAGACAAACACTGCCCCGGTGGAACTAGCTTACATTCTATCAGTATGTGACAGGGAAGAAACATAATACATAAGTATACTATATAGTAGGTTAGAGGGTGATATGAAGGTTAATTTTATATGTCAACTTGGCTGGGCCACATTGCCTAGATATTTGGTCAAACATTATTCTGGATGTTCCTGTGAGGGTTTTTTAGATGAGATGAACATTTATTTTTTTATTTTATTTTATTTTTTTGCGGTACATGGGCCTCTCACTGTTGTGGCCTCTCCCTTTGCGGAGCACAGGCTCCAGACGTGCAGGCTCAGCGGCCATGGCTCACGGGCCCAGCTGCTCCGCGGCATGTGGGATCTTCCCGGATCGGGGCACGAACCCGTGTCACCTGCATCGGCAGGCGGACTCTCAACCACTGCGCCACCAGGGAAGCCCGAGATGAACATTTAAATGGGTGGACTTTGAGTAAAACATTTAAATGGACTTTGCCCTCCTTAATGTGGGTTGTCCACATCCAATAAACTGAAGGTCTTAATGGAATAAAGACTGACCTCCCTAAAATGAGAATGAATTGTGCCAGTAGAAGGTCTAAAAAAAAAAAAAAAAAAAAAAGTTGAGGGGCTTCCCTGGTGGCGCAGTGGTTGAGAGTCTGCCTGCTGATGCAGGGGACACGGATTCGTGCCCCGGTCTGGGAAGATCCCACATGCCGTGGAGCGGCTGGGCCCGTGAGCCATGGCCGCTGAGCCTGCGCGTCCGGAGGCTGCGCTCCGCAACGGGAAAGGCCACAACAGTGAGAGGCCCGTGTACCGCAAAAAAAAAAAGTTGGTACCTACCCACTTACCTTTAGAGAATATACGTTCTACTCAAGCACACATGAAACACTGTAAAAATTTATCATAAACTAGGCCATAAGGCAATTATAAACAACAAAAAACAGTAAAGACTTGAAAGAGGTATGGAAGTTCATATACAGGTATCCTTGCTATCTGCCACTTCGCTTTCATGAAAGACCTACATTAAGACCTACATTAGCACCTGTTTTCGCTAACAGAAAGAAATCTGAAAAGCATTTTCACTTTCATGAAGAAAAACAAAAATCAAAAGAAACATTCAGCACTTGTTTTGCAAAGAGTCATTACAGAGGCAGCACATACCCAGGGCTGCTAGAGTGGCACTGCCAAACTTCCCCAGGAACTTCACTCAGCATCAAGCTTCCATAGCTTTGAACTGTGTCTGTGAGCATCTGTGCTTTACCTCGATTTATTTTGTGCGTCCATTAGCAAGATGTGTCCTAAAGTAATTGCTTCTTTCCACCATTTCGGCTTCGGAAAGGTTTCATAGGAACACCCTACTTTCAGATAGTGGAGGAAACCTGTAGTACTCAAATTTTCTCTAGCTCACCTCCTTCAGTCTTCCTCAATCACTCCAGTGCACACTGATTTTTTTCCCCTCCTCTAGCACTGTTATCAGTGAGTGCAGTCTTCAAACTGACACTTAAGAGTGGCTTCTTTTCATATTACTCATTGTATATGTGAGTAATAATCACTATTTTATACATGTACATATTAATCTCCCCCAAAGAAACCACACACTTTGAAGTAAGAATTGTATCTAAGTCAGTTTGTTTTGCTCTTACAAATAAATGAGCACAGAGCAGCCATGACAAAGTAGATAAATGAATGAACAACATGTTAGGGAGAGAAGAGACCTAACCTAAAGAAGGGCACCGGGCAAGAAAGTGCATTCCCTTCAGAGTCCTTCATTTCACAGATTAGGCCCAGCCCTCAAGATATGCACAATTCAGGCTCAGTCCCTGGATGTGAAGACTTGTCCACTGACAACACGTACAGCATAGGCAATGGGCCTAAAGACAAATCTAGCTCCACCATTTAATAGCTTGGTGAACTGGACAGGTCTCTAAACCTCACTGAGCCAGTTGCTACATCTGTAAAATGGAAATAATGTCCGCTCTCCATAACTGTTGTGAGTATCAAAAGAAAAAGTCAATGTTGCGTATATCCAGCACATCCATAGATGTGTTTCCTTCTCCTTTTCTTCAAGAGTATGTATACCGGGACTGAGAAAGGAAACATGCATCTCACCTGGGAACTGGTCATCTCTTCTTCCTCATCAAGGTCAAGGAGTTAAGGAGGCAAAGCTGGAAAAGAAAGGAGCCATGAGACAAGCCTGCCTTGCAGCCCCCAGAGGGGCTGGCCTCGCCCAAACCATTCCCTCAACCAGCCTGCCCTACGTTGCCTTCTCCTCTCCACACTACAGACTGTTCACCTCAGGTAAGAGATGGGGAACAGTCTATTCTAAGTCCACGGTCTCTCCCTGTTCTCTGAAGGTGTCACCTGACCCAAGCCTTGCTGAGGAACGTCCACAGCCCCAGCAGCTCCAGAGCCACTTCCTCCTCCAGACCCCGGTCTTGGCTAGTAGTTTTGGCAGGAAGCCTCAGGTCACAGGTGTATCCTCTCAAGATGGGGTCCAGCTGCCTGAGGAGTTGCGGTCTTCTTTCCTACCAGCATGGCTTGTTCCTGTGGGCTCAAGAACAGCAAGAGTGCCACAGTCGGAAATCCAGCCGGGCTCAAAGTTACACTAAGCGTCTCCCAGGATACATACGGAGGAACTCCGGCTAGGAACCTCTGGCCACCGGGACTGCAAAGCCGGCGGCCAAACACTTGAAGGAGAAAACCGAGACATCAGAGGGTGGGAAGCGCCCGCACACACTGCTCTGGGAGAGATACGCAGCTGACCCGCCCCGCCGATAGGCTGCGATCGCAGCCCCGACCTGGGGGCGCCCACGGCCGGGAGCAGCGGGGCACAGGGGCCTAAGCTAAGGCTGGAGTCTGAAGGAGAAGGGGATCCTGGAGCCACGGGGCGGGGGGGAGGGGGGTTCCACGAACGCTCCTGTCTGCGGTGAGCAGAGCCGGTGACTGTGCCGACTTTAGAGAACCTGGTAGGATCTGACCCTCCACAGCCAAATCGCGGGTGACACACTTTTCCGGGGACCATCGCTCCCGGGGCCCCAGACTCGGGGCTTCAAGTCCCTCAATCCCACCCCTACTCTGGCCCTCTGATATCCATCTTCCCTTTGACCCAGAGTGCCCCTCTGAACCCCAGTCTTGCCGGAAGTAGCTCCTGCCGCTGCCAAGAGCCGCCAGACTCACCGGGTTCAAGCCGGGTCTCGGGTCTCTGATCTCCCGGCCCGGGGCCAAGCCCGCTGGGGCTGTACTGCGCCTGCGCGGAGAGAGCCCGGCGTCTCCCACAAGACCCCGCGGCACGCCCCCTTGGTCCCTCCCGCCGCTGTCTCCATCGCCTGTTCCCCTGGCTGTGGCGTGTGGAGGATTCTCCTTCAGCCTTGCCAAGGGCTAGAAACGCCACTTTTTAGTTTCAGTTCCTGGGATCGTACAGTGGCAGTGCCATGTAGAAGCTTGCGACCTACTACGGAGGTTTGCGTGGGGAGGGGAGGGTGTGCAGGCTGGGTGAGACTGCGCGCTGGTATTTCTCCCCCTCACGCTTGGGAGCCTGGCTTTGTTGTCAAACCCAAGTTCATGTGCCCAATCAATGCCCAGTGAGACCAGGGTTTGGAGCCAAGAAAATAGGGCCGAGCAAGGAGAACAGGGCAACAGGGTGGCTCATGATCAAAAGACCTGCAATCCCTGATGACTTTGAGGAAGAGTGTTTATACGCAAAATTTCGGGGTGGGGGGAGGGGGGTGTTTGCAGAGTGTGTGACCTTCCTCTAGATTGGTTGGTGGGAGGTGTTCCAGGAATCTCAGTCATCAGCCTTCTGGTTCCAACCAGTTTGGGGCCGATGTGCTTATGCTTAGCATAAAGTTACCATCCTCTACCTGGGTGGAGACCTTAGTTCCTGTAGAACTAAGAGATACAAGCTGCATTATTGTTTCTGTATTCCCTCACTCCCCTTAATAGTAACTGTTTGAATCTGCCCTTTGGAACTCAGGGAAGGTCTAAGAGGCTGCAACCTTTTTCCTACAAACAAAAAATGGGGGACACAGAAAGGCTTTGTGCTTGGGAGGGCCCCACGGGGTCCTGCTCAGTTTCAGTCCCCCCTTTTCTTTGCTACTTCTCAATCATGAGGGGACCCAGGTGTTGGACAAAAAAGGGAATAACATTTTGGATAGAGAGATTAATCATAAACTCAGCAGGGGAACGTGGTTTTAGGGGGACTCAGTTTCAGTTTCTTGGGGTTGGGGGCTGAGAAGGGGAAAGAGACTGGCATCTCTCATTTGGCCAGTGGTCCTTTCCAGAATGTCACCTCATATGCACCTCTGGGCAGGCAGGTGTTCTAAGGCAGGGTGGCGAGGGACCCCTCAGTGCGGCCCGCCCTCCCGCACGGTTCTCGGATGGGGAGGCCTGGCCCAGTGTGACATCTTCCTATCCTCTGCGTCCGTCCCCTGCCCCCGGCTAATGTACTCAATATGGTGTCCTCTTGGCGGCCCCTCTGCCCTGCTGTTTCTATACAGGCTTCACTCCTTGCAAGCAGCCCCAATCTACATGAGGGAATCTCTTGCAACCCTCTTCATGGTACCGACTCGGGTCCTTGGGCTCTTTAATTAATAGAAATGGATAAGAGGCCAGATGAGAAAATCAGGCAAGGCTTTATTGAGACTCGTGCTGCAGCATGAGGGAGGGAAAACAAGTGAAAGATTCCCTTGCTCGCTACCGGAGGAAGGGGGTGAGGCTGGGGGCAGATGCGGGGGTCGGCAGGAGGGGTGGCGGAGGTAATCTGCCCACCCCCTGGTGGTGCTGAGCGCAGGGGGCATGTGCAGTGCCCTGCTTTTGCTCCCGGCACCTCAGGAGTGGCAGTTGGTTTTTGGCCTTTTTGTATCTTACCGTTCATAATTTGCCCCAACTGCGCATGCGTAAAGTTATTTTTAGTCCCTTACAGTTTCTTTGTATTTTGTTGCTCAAGGAGACGTTTGTCCAGGTGCAAGCACTCCAGTAAAGTGTTCTGGGTCCCAGGTCCCAGGTCCCAGCCTATCTCACTCACTTGATTTTTGTAGAGAAATGCCAGGGCAGTCTCTGTCAGGGCTGACTCATGACTCTGCTGACTCCCATCCCCACCCTCTGACCAATCTTCTGGTTACATGAGGTTGTAGGGGTTATGGGGCAGGTCTGAGAAGATGGTTGAGGATGGAAAAGTCGGTTTGGTCACCCTTTAAGTCCTGGAAGCAGAGAAGTCTGACCCCCAATTATTTGTGCCTCTTTTTACAATGTGGGGTACTTGATGCCTCACCTGTAAATCCTAGTTTCTATCCTAGGCTAAAGGGCAAATTCCACTTAACATCTGTTATCGAGTTACATAACATCCTGCACATGGTTGTATCAAAAATTTAAACTAGGGCTTCCCTCGTGGCGCAGTGGTTGAGAGTCCACCTGCCGATGCAGGGGACGCGGGTTCGTGCCCCGGCCCGGGAAGATCCCACACGCC
>NW_006780610.1:1291878-1297566 GCF_000442215.2 Lipotes vexillifer
CGTACCGCAAAAAAAAAAAAAAAAAAAAAAAAAAAAATTAAACTATTTCCCATTGTTGAACCTGTAGCTATGGTAGTCAGCCCTATTCACAAATATTCTGGGTTCCCTCTTCTTTCCAGTACATGGTAGGATTGCAATTTCCCATCCCTTGGAAGTTAGTGGTGACAGTGTAACTTGTTTGGCTGCAAAATATGAGTAGAAGTAATGTGTGCCACCTCCAAAAGGAATCCCTTAAGAGCCAGCGCACAAATTGTTATGTTTCTTTTCTCTCTGCCCCAGAAATTGTAACGTTCATTGTGGCAAGCAGCCTCTAAAATGGCTCCCAGTGATCCCCTTCTCCTGGTATTCAAGCCCTCGTAATCCCCTCTCCTTTAATGTGCACTGAACCTGCTTCTAATGAACAGAATATGACAAAAGTGATGGGATATCACTTCCAAGATTAGGTTACAAAAGGACTCTGGCTTCCATCACACTTGGCCTCTTAACCCTCCACTGCTCCCTTAATCACTTTAAGAGCAGCCAGCTGCTTTGCTGTGAGATGTCCACGTGGTGCCTGGAGAGGGCTGTGTGCTAAAGAGCTGATGTATCCCGCCTGGTAGGACCTGAGGCCTGCCAGCAGCCACATGAGTTAAGTTTGGAAATGGATTTTCTGAGGCCTGCCAATCATCACATAAGTGAACTTGGAAGCATGTCCTTCCCCTGTTGAGACTTGAGATGACTGTAGCCCCAGCAGACACCTTGACTGCAGTCTTTTTTTTTTTTTAATGAAGTTTATTTATTTATCTAGGCCCTGCAGCATGGCTTACAGGATTTTAGTTCCCCAGCCAGAGATTGAACCTGAGCCCTCGGCGGTGAAAGCGTAGAGTCCTAACCACCGGACCGCCAGGGAATTCCCGATTGCAGTCTTAAATGCCAGAGGATCCAGTGAAGCTATGCCCAGATTCCTGACCCACAGAAATTGCGACAAAATAAATGTTTCTTGTTTTAAGCCACTAAGTTCTGGAGTAATTTGCTATGCAGCAGCAGATAACAAATACATTCAAAATGGTTCCAGAGGGGCAACATGGAGCTGAGGCCCCAGCCTGTCCAGCCTGGGCAGGTATTATGGGTGAGAAACAAATCTTTGTACTTACAAGCCACTAAGTAGATTGGGGGGTTGGTTTAGTACTATACTAACTTTTGCAAGTGTAAATAGCACAATCATAAACATCTTTGTACTGAAGTCATTTACTAAATTTCTAATCATTTCCTTAGGACAGATTCATAGAAATGGAATTGCTCATTTAAATGGTATGACAGGGACTTCCCTGGTGGCGCAGTGGTTAAGAATCTGCCTGCCAATGCAGGGGACACGGGTTCGGTCCCTGGTCCGGGAAGATCTCACATGCTGAGTAGCAACTAAGCCTGTGCGCCACGACTACTGAGCCTGTGCTCTAGAGCCCACAAGCCACAACTACTGAGCCTGCATGCCACAACTACTGAAGCCTGCACACCTAGAGCCCATGCTCCACAACAAGAGAAGCCACCACAATGAGAAGCCCGTGCACAACAAAGAGTAGCTCCCGCTCGCCACAACTAGAGAAAGCCCGTGCGCAGCAACGAAGACCCAAGGCAGCCAAAAATAATAAATAAATAAATAAATAAATAAATTTATTAAGTAAATAAAAAAATAAGTAAATGCTATGACATTTTAAGACTTTTAATGCACATTACCAAATAATGGTCCAAAAAGTTATGTTGATTTACATTTCCACCACTGAGGGGTAGTTTGATTCACCAAACCTTAATTTCTAGACTTGAAAAAATTATTTGAAGAAATTTTTTTTTTTTTTTTTTTTGCGGTACGTGGGCCTCTCACCGCTGTGGCCTCTCCCGTTGCGGAGCACAGGCTGCGGACGCGCAGGCTCAGCGGCCATGGCTCACGGGCCCAGCCGCTCCGCCACATGTGAGATCTTCCCAGACCGGGGCACAAACCCGTGTCCCCTGCATCGGCAGGTGGACTCTCAACCACTGCACCACCAGGCAAGCCCCATGAAGAAAAGATTTTTTATAAGAGATAGTATTAGTTCATGAAATAATTTGACAATATCACCAATTTATCTTCTTTCTTCCTTCCTTTCTCCAGAAAGGCACCAGCTCTTTTGATTTGGGGTTAGGGAGAACACTTGATTATCTACCTTTAGCAGTGTAAGTTATAAGGTGCTTCTGACATATTTATAAAAAAAAAATAGAACGTTATTATTCCTTAGGAAAGGTGATTTAATCCATTTGCATTTATTGTGATTAGTGACACACTTTGACACATTCCTGCCGTTTTATTTTTGCTTTCTATTTACCATGCCTTTCCTTCATTGCTTTGGTTTTTCTTTCCTGTTTTCTACTGAATTACAGCTCTCTTTTTCTCTCTAGTGATTTGCGACCTAGTCTATTTCTTTCAGTGGTTAACCTTCAATTTTTAATATGCATATTCAACAAGGTATAAAGTTAGTATCTCTATCCTTTCCCAGATCAAGGATTTTATAACACTTTAGCCCTGATTCCTCCCACTTTCCCAACTTTATTCTCTAGAATATTCATTTTACCTTATTTCTAGCCCTCTCCCAAAGCAGTCATCATTTAAATTACTTACACACAACATAAACTCAGCTTTACCAACTTGTTTACAACTTGTTTGTTCATCGATATTTCTTGCATCCTACTCTTCTCGGGTGGCTGATGTTAATGATGGTTTCTCAGGAAAATGAGATTTCAGGTGATATTTTCATTGAGAGTTTTTTGGCTATATATATATATATATATATATACACACACATATATATTAATAAGCAGGTATTATAAAAGCATTAAAAAATAAACCTATCTTCAAACTGGAAAAAAATCAACCTAATGTCCGTGTATAAACACTTAAACAGAGAAAAAATAGCATATTTCAGTGTTCCTGTTAAAAGGAAAAAAGTTAAAGTAAAAATATCTCAAAGTGTAACACTCTTGAGGGAAGGTGGGTGTGAAAAAGGATAATCTGTTCACATTATGCATGACTATTTTCAAACATTTCAGACTAGACAAAGGCACAGACTTCCAATGAAGAAAAATGGGCTTCTGGGGATTTAAGATCATATTTGACCTGAGTGTAAATAACGTTTTGGTTTTCTTCCTGCCAAAATCATGTTCTGGGGTTGAGGTCATACAGGAAAAGAATGAAGTCAATGGTAGAAAGCTCCCCACGTAGCAATTTTTATGTGTCCAGTACTAGAGTCCAGGTGTCAAAGAAGTTGGAAATGTGAGAAAATAACTTTTTATTGTTCTTTTTTCAGATAAATGGTCATATCTCTAGCTTTAAATATAGAAGTACTTTGCCCACAAACATGTCTGAGGTTGAAAGAAAACATGTTAAACATATTATTTGAAAATATAACTAGTTATTGTTTGAAATTTTTTCTTGCAGCATTATTTACGATAGCCAAGACATGGAAGTAACCTAAGTGTCAATTGATGGATGAATGGATAAAGAAAATGTGGTATGTACACAATGGAATATTACTCAACCATAAAAAAGAAGGAAATCCTGCCATTTGCAACTACATGGATAGACCTGGAGGGCATTTTGCTAAGTGAAATAAGTCAGACAGAGAAAGACAAATACCATATAATCTCACTTATATGTAAAATAAGCAAAACAAAACCCCAAACCCACAGATTACAGAGAACAAATTGGTGGCTTCCAAGGGCTGGGAGTGGGGGCTGGGCAAAGTGGGAGAAGGGGGGTCAAAAGGTACAAACTTTAAACTTTAAGTTATAAAATAATAGGGATGTAATGCACAGCATGGTTAATAGTTAATAATGTGTTGCATATTTGAAAGTTGCTGAGAGAGTAGATCTTAAAAGTTCTCATCACAAGAAAAAAATTTTAGTAACTGTGTGGTGATGGATTTTAACTAGACTTGTGCAGAACATTTTGCAATGTATACAAATATTGACTCATGTTGTACACCTGAGACAAACATGATGTTATATGTCAGTTATATCTCAACTTTTAAAAAAAGATAGGGAATTCCCTGGCAGTCCAGTGGTTAGGACTCTGCACTTGCACTTCTGAGGGCGTGGGTTCGATCCCTCGTTGGGGAACTAAGATCCCGCAAGCCACACCACCCACCCCCCCCCAAAAAAAAAAGAAAAGAAAGATAAATTGAGCAATATATTAAATATGTTCAAGAAAGTAAAACACAACAATAACTTGTGATCACAACAATCACCAACAACAGGGTCTTGGCAGATATAAGAGTCTTCCAATTATATGTAAATGTCTAGTACCCCTTATCCTATTTTATTCAATAAAAATGTATATGTTTTATTAAAAGAACTTCAAATTCACTTGATTTTACTTAAAAATAATTTGTATATTTGATTATTATTAGACATGATTTTCTGCACATCTCACAAATGTGAGCTCTAGACCCATGAAATGCATTACAGTTAGTGAGATTCATGATTTTGTTTTATTGCTTGACAATGACTTGGTTTAAATAGAAAAAAAAATTTTTTTTTCTTTGTTTCAACTTTTTACACACCTATTTAATTTTGTTTCATTATGGTTCATACTTAGCTAATTATTTTACTCTGTTAATTAAGAAAGGGAACAAATAGTTTAATTCAGAGCTCAGATCATAATACCAAATACTCATTCTAGCAGCAATGAGACAGTCCCCACCCGCCAAGGGTGTCTGTCTTCTTGCTGTCTTAAACTTTATATTTGCTCAGATACTAATATTACTGCTAAAGTCAGGAGCTGAGAAAGAGCTAGGAGGGGAAGAGAAAATGTTAAATAAGGCAAAGTGACGGCTTTAAAGGGAAGTGAGAGAAAAGGCAGTCAAAATTGAAAAAAGATCCCTGAGTTTATAATTAATTTACATATATAATTCTGTGGTTTGCCAAGTGATTTGGTGTGACTACCTAAGTTTAATTAGCATACAGTCTCAGAATGAAAACTCTGTAAGACAAGGCTTCACTTAGATTTGATGGATATTCAGAAAATCACTCTCATTCATGTCTTTGTCATCATCACCCTGCAAAAATGTTAATGAGGGAAAACAATTCCAAGTTCACACATATAATCCCAAAACTTATGCTTACAAGAGAAAACCTGATTTTGTGAATATAGGTTCAAGCTCAATGCAGTACCTAAGCTTCAACCAAGTCTGAAGAAAGGGCTTAAAGACTCATATTAGCAAGCAACACTTAAGGTGAAATACAGACTTTTCACTTAAATCATTGCGAGTTCATGTGTCTTTAAAGGGAATACACAGAATTTATGTAATGTCAAATTATAAAACAGTTGCTAAGAAGTTCAAGGAAGCAGAAACACTTTTCAATATAGCTTGATATGATACCTGTGGTAGTCACCTGGAAATTTCTAAACAAGCCTGAGATATCTCTGAATCGATTTCCTAAACAAAAAGGTAATAATTGATTTTAATAATAATATAGACAATTTAATTTTATTTTAATCAATAATATTGATTTTAATAATTTCCTTCCAGAAGTCTCACAAAATATTATGACACCTAATTTTTCTAAACTAAGTACCCCAGTTATATACTGCTTTAGGTTCACTCCTACTTATGTAGCTGCTCCAGTAAAATAGGATGGCTTTTATTTATGACTGTTTATCTGGAGAAATGCCTCTTTCCC
>NW_006780610.1:1297576-1316960 GCF_000442215.2 Lipotes vexillifer
CCCTGTACTAAGTGCTGAGAGTAATACAGAACACAGCTGTTTTCTTTCTTCAGTGTCTGGTTAATCAGGATTAAATGCACACACACACGTTCTGCACAGAGAAGAAAACATATTACACAATGTCCTCAGCTGAGCAGAGCAGAAGACTTCATAACTGTCCCTGACTATTATTTAAGAGGAGGCTCAAGAAGGCTCAGTAACAACTGCCGTAACTATTCATAAGTGCCACGAAATGGTTAGAGATCAAGTTCATAGCACTGACCTTCATCCTACATAATAAACCGTATTATTTCTTTTATATTTGGAAAATCTGGATACGGTGATTTTAGGCTTTGAAGAGACAATGATGATGTTTACCAGAGATCTTAACAGATATAATTTTAGAAGGGGTTTAAGTTTTATTTATACATTTTTTATTGTAGTAAAATATACAGAACATAAAATGTACTATCTAAACCATTTTTAAGTGTACAATTCATTGGCATTAAGTACGTTCACAATGTTATGCAACCATCGTTACAACAGATAAAATTTTGTATAATGTGCATAGCATATATTTCAAACCCATGGTTATACCAATTCCTTAAGCAATGCAGACATTTGTATAAATTGTGTAAAAATCATAAATCAGGGGCAGTGTACACATGCAATTATAGTCAGTCTGATGCCTTAATTATTCAATTTTTTCACAACTTCCTCAGTTTTACTGTAAAGTTGTCTGTAGCTCAAAATTTTCTGTAATCTTTTCAATAAAATTAGTAATATCACTTACAGAACATGAATTTCAGAACATGCTTTTCCACATTTATTCAACTGATAGGGTTTTTCTCATGATGAATCTTTGCTGCTTCAGTAAAAGGCTAATTTTAAGTTTTCCCACATTTACAAAGCTCCCTTGTTTTTATGACTTCTTTGATGGAGAATAAGATGTATCTTCCAGTTAAAAGATTTCCCACATGTGTTGCATTTATTTTGTTGCTCTGCTGTGAGTTGAGTAATGTTTAAGGAGATGTGATCTCTTGATGAAGGCTTTGCCACATTCAGTGCACCCATGGGGTTTCTCGCCTGTATGAATTCTCTGATGCATGACCAACACTGATGAGTCTGCAAAGGCTTTGCCACATTCTCTGCATCGGTATGGTTTCTCGCCTGTATGGATTCTGGAGTGTTTATAAAGGGATGAACTGTACTTGAAGCTTTTCCCACACTCCTTACATTCAAATGAGTTCTCGGGTGTGTGCGATTTCACATGCTGAGTAAAGGAGGAGTTCCAGGTGAATGATTTCCCACACTGACCACATTCATAAGGCTTCTCTCCAGTGTGGAGTCTCTGATGGACCACGAGTTGTGCTTTATGCGTAAAAGCTTTCCCACAATCACTGCACACAAAGGGTCTCTCTCCACTATGAATTTTTTGATGAGCTGCAAGGTGTCCCTTACTGTTAAAGGCTTTCCCACAGTCACTGCATTCAAAGGTTTTTTTTTTCCTTGTATGCTTTTTTTCATGTCTAATGAGACGAGACTTCTTTTGGAAGGCTTTCCCACATTCACTGCACCCAAAGGTTTTTTTCCTTCTGTGCTTTTTTTCATGTCTAATAGGACACAATTTGTTTTTGAAGGCTTTTCTACATTCCTTGTATTCATAAGAGTTTTCTCTGATATAACTTTTATTATAACTAAGAAAGTATAAGTTAGGTTGCAAACACTTTCCATTTGATTCACATTTATGTGGTTTTTGTCTTGAAAAAATAAAATTTATATTCAGATTACAATTTTGGACTGTCTCGTTGGTCAGTGTTTTCTTGAAGGTGAACATACCTTGGTTCAGAAAACTGTCTTTGCTTCCTTCTCCTTCCTGTCCCTCTAGCTCATCATCAAGTAAGCAGATAACTTCTAAAAAGGAGTAAAATGAAACATTCTCAGTTACTCCTTCCAATATCATGTAATAGAAATTTTAAAAGTCTATGTTTTAGGGCAAGGATGCCTATTCTGACCACTTCTAGTCAACATAGTACTAAAGTCCTAGCTAGACCAATTAGGTTAGAAAAAGAAACAAAAAACATCCACACGGGGAAGGAAGAAGTAAAAGAATCTCAGTTCATTGATGACATGATCTTGTATTCAGAAAATCCTAAAGATTCCATGAAAAAACTGTTACAACTAATAAATTCACCAAAGTTGTAGGATACAAAATCAACATACAAAAATCAGTTGTCTTTCTATACCCTAAAAGCAAACAATCTGAAAAGGAAATTAAGAAAACAATCCATTTACAATAGCATCAAAAAGAATAAACTAAACTTAACCAAGGAGATGAAAGACCTGTACACTGACAACTACAAAACACTTCTGAAAGAGATTAAAGAAAACACAAATAAATGGCAAGACATTTTCCATTTTCTGTGTTCATGGACTATTGTTAAAATGTCCCAAATGTACCCAAATGTATCTACAGATTCAGTGCAAGCCCAGTGGAATTTTTTGCAGAATCTGAAAAAGCAATTCTAGGGGCCTTCCTTGGTGGTGCAATGGTTAAGAATCATCCTGCCGGGACTTTCCTGGTGGCACAATGGTTAAGAATCCGCCTGCCAATTCAGGGGACACGTGTTCAAGCCCTGGTCTGGGAAGATCCCACATGCTGTGGAGCAACTAAGCCTGTGTGCCACAATTACTGAGCCTGCACTCTGGAGCCTGCGAGCCACAACTACTGAGCCCATGTGCCACAACTACTGAAGCCCACGCGCCTAGAGCCCGTGCTCTGCAACAAGAGGAGACAGCCCAATAAGAAGCCCGTGCACCACAATGAAGAGTAGCCCCCGCTCACCGCAACTAGAGAAAGTCTGTGCACAGCAATGAAGACCCAATGCAGCCAAAAATCAATAAATAAAATAAATAAATTGATATATATATAAAAAAGAAGAACTTACCTGCCAATGCAGGGGACAAGGGTTTGAGCCCTTGTCTGGGCTCGCACAGCAACAAAGACCCAATGCAGCCAAAAATAAATTAATTAACTAAAAAAAAAAAAAAGGAAAAGGAAAAGCAATTCTAAAATTCATATGGAACCACAAAGGACTCCCAAGAGCCAAAACAATCTTGAGAAAGAACAAAGCAGCAAGCCTCACACTTCCTGTCTTGAAACCACATCACAAAGTTACAGTAATCAAAACTGTACTTTATGGTACTGGCATAAAGACAGACATATAGACCAAGGGAAAAGAATAGAGATCCCAGAAATAAGCCCATGCATATATGGTCTTCAAGAAGTGTGCCAAGACAATACAATGGGGAAAGAATAGTTTCTTCAACAAATAGTGCTGGGAAAACCAGATACCCACATGTAAAAGAGTGAAATTGGACCCCAATCTTACACCACAAACAAAAATCAACTCAAAATGTATTAAAGATTTAAACATAAGATCTGAAACTATAAAACTCCTAGAAGAAAAGATAGGGGAATACTTCAGAATATTGGTGCTCACAATGATTTCTTGGATAGGGAACCAAAAGCACTGACAACAAGAGCAAAAATAGACAAGTGGTACTACAGCAAACTAAAAAGTTTCCATCAAGAAAAGGAAACAATTAATAGAGTGAAAAGGCAACCTACAGAATGGGAAAAAATATTTTTAAAACATGTATTGGATAAGTCGTTAATATCCAAAATATATAAGGAACCCTTACAACTCAATAGCAAAAAACGGGCAAAGAACTTTAACAGACATTTCTCCAAAGGAGACATACAAATGGTCAACAGGTATATGAAAAGATGCTCAACATTACTAATCATCAGGGAATTGCAATTCAAAAACACAATAAGATATCCCCTCACACCTGTTAGGATGTCCATTATTAAAAAAAATAATAATAATAACAAGTGTTGGCAAGAATGTGGAGAAATTAGAACACTGGTACACTGTTGGTGTGCATGTAAAATGGTACAGCCACTATGGAAAACAGTATGGAGTTTCCTCAAAATATCAAAAATTGAACCACCATATGATCCAGCAATCCCACTTCTGGGTATTTATCAAAAAAATTGAAAACAGGATTTCCTAGAGATATTAGCACTCCTGTGCTCACTGCAGCATTATTCACAATAGCCAAGATTTGGAAACAATCTAAATGTCCACTGACAGATGAATGGATAAAGGAAATATGGTATATACATACTTTAAAAAAGAAGGAAATCCTGCATATGCTACAACATGGATGAACCTCAAGGACATTAGGCTAAGTGAAATCAGCCAGTCACAGAAGGACAAAAACTGCATGATAGCACTTACATAAGGTATTTAAAATAGTCAAACCTATATAAGCAGAAAGTAGAGTAGTGGTTGCCAGGGGCAGGGAGGAGTGGGAAATGGCGAGTTGTTCAATGCGTTTAGAATTTCAGTCCTGCAAGATGAGGAAGTTCTAGAGATCCCCTGTACACCAATGTGCATACAGTTAACAATATTGTACTATACACTTAAAAGTTTGCCAATGAGGATAAGTTTCATATTACACATTTTTTTCTACCACACACATGCAAAAAGTCTCTGGTTTCAGGTCTAGCCTCCCATTCTGGACTACAAAACAAAAAAGAAATCTGTATTTGTCCTGCCCTGGGCATTAAGAAGAAACTGCTGAAATGGAGGCTTCTGGAAAACAATAATGAGAACAAGTAGCTTTTTCTATTTATAAATATGACTTTCCATTCCGTGAAAGATGGTAAAACAGGCACAAAGTAATTTTATAACAATGACAAAGAAAGTTAAAAAGGGCTCTTAACAAGGATGCAGAGTAGCTCTGAGAATGGGGAGAGCCATTTCAGAGGAATGAATGAGGAGGGTAACCAGGGGAACAAGGAGATAAAGGCATTCTGAGAAATGAGAAGAGCTAGACTGGGTTGGGGAAATTTGACCAGAGTCAACATCTACAACATCTACGAATTAAGTTATCCTGTTAGGATGCTCCCGAGTCTCCTTCACACACTTCCCCTTCTCCTTCCTCATCCTGCACACAACCACCAACGAACTGTCAAGCCATTAACTCCCTTTTACCTATAGGCACTTTCCTATATCCTCTCTAGCCACCCAAGCCACAGTTGAGGCCTATTTGTAGAAAGTTCTCCAACTCCACTTCTAGCTAGGATTCATTCTCCAATGCCTACACATACCCAGGAACACAGAGGCTCAGCAGAACGTTGAAAAGAGACCAGATGTCAATTCTTTTGCTTCTATCATCAGTTATTTCTACTACTTGATAAGAATTTTTCCTGATAAATAATCCTATTTTTTTATAACCTCTTTCAACCTTCCAGATGTACTAGCCTCCAAAACTCTGCTTTGCCCCTGACACCACACTCTTTAACTCAAATTTCACATTTTGGTTTCCACACATACAGATTCCATTATTTCTGGGGATCTCAACCATAAGACTCCTAGGCTTTACCAACTTTTGCCTTTATATACTGTGTGGTTAAGAAAGTTAACTCTGACTACTGTTACTATGGTGCCACACCATGTCCAAAACAACATAATCACTGCTCAAAACCCTACAAATGCTAAGTCCCCTGATATAATAATGTTAGGGAAAATGGAGGAGAAGGCAATTCTTCACTGTTTCTGAGATTGCCTTCCATCAAGGGAGAACCTTATTAGTGTAACAATTTGGACTCTTACCTCATTCCTTATTTCTCAAATAAACACAATCTGATTACATTATTAGAAACAGATGTATGGAAAGATCTGCCATCATGTTGAGGAGGGAAAAAGAATGAGGATTCTAAGAACTGCGAGAGCCAACAAGCGCTTCGATGCAACAGGCAGCGTGAGGAGCCAGAGCAGAGAGGAAGGACATCCTCCCACACAAGAGCTGAGAAACAGAAAGAGCAGCCACGTGGAAGAGTGGAAGTGAAGGTGTCACCTGGGGATCTGAGGATGTTGTGTCAGGTGTACCCAGTCACTTTCAAAGGTGTGTGGTTTTAAGAGGTGCTTCCTGAAAAGTATTTCAGAGGTGCCTGTACCTCACTCACCAACTGGGATCTCAGTTCCAGAGACTCCCATCTACCTGCTTTCTCTGACTCACCTGGAGAGCGCCAACGTGGGTTCTCTCCCTCCACCATCCATGGCTCTTGTCCTTGCTCCACCTTGAAGATCACTTTTGTTTTGGTGACTGGACACCCTGTTCATGGGAAACAACACAGAACTGGGGACAAGGTGCTAGGAACAAACGACTACCTCACAATTCGGGTTTGCCTCCTGGAGCCTTAGGGCCTGTGAAGATAACAAGCTTTAGAACAGAAAAGACCCTTCTTCATTTGGGAGGCAGAAGCATTAAACACAATACCTGATCCCCAAAGGGGATTATGAATCTTTGACCGGACTAAGCTGGTGGTGCAGTGGTTAAGAATCCGCCTGCCAATGCAGGGGACAAGGGTTCGAGCCCCGGTCCGGGAAGATCCCACATGCTGAGGAGCAACGAGGCCCGTGCACCACAACTACCAAGCCTGCTCTCTAGAGCTCGCAGCTGTAACTACTGAGCCCATGTGCCACAACTACTGAAGCCCATGAGCCTAGAGCCCGTGCTCCGCAACAAGAGAAGCCACCACAATGAGAAGCCCACACACCGCAACGAAGAGAAGCCCCTGCTCACTACACTAGAGAAACAGAAAGCCCGCACGCAGCAAAGAAGACCCAACACGGCCATAAATGAACAAACAGAAATAGCAAAAACAAAGAAAAAGATTCTTTGACCACTAAAATTCAGGGTCAAACTTACTAATGCTTCAGAATGTTCACAGGTTTCTCAAGTCTTAAAGGAAGGGTACTATTAGTATATCCTGAGTTACACAGGGAAGTTGTCCTTACCCACTGAGATGAGGTTTCTAAAGTTCTCCAGCATCACATCCCAATACAGCTTCCTCTGAGCACATCCCAGCAGCTGCCACTCCTCCAGGGTGAAGTCCACGGCCACATCCTGGAATGTCACTGATCCCTGTAACAGTACATTCATCTTCGACCTGAAGTGAGCACCACTGGGGCACATGGAGGGGATTCTGACCAATTCCTCTAATTATGTTCATATGTTCAGAGTTTGCAGCAAGTGACCTAGAATAACTAAAAACTACGTACTTGATTTATAATTAAAATTTGTGATAGAAGAAAATCATATTAAAACTGTCCCACTATATACATATACACACATACATATATATACATATGTATACATACATATATAGAGAGAGAGGGAGAGGAAGAGAAGGAATAAGATAATACTAAGTTCACTGAGCATTGTTTTGGCCTCATGTATTCTGCTTATACAAAGGGACACTGAAAAACAGTCATATGAAAACGGCTACTCATTTATGACAAATCATCAAATTTTTTTCTTTCATGATAAGTGCCAGGAAAATCTTTATCTATGGAATTGTTATACCTTATTCTCTAGGTCATGGTCAATAACTTCACTGATTGGGTATCCTGTTTTTATGACTGCCAAGATTAAGCATAAATTTGCATCTCAACATTACAAAGTATGTGCAGACCCTACGGCCTCTATATCAATTTTCTAATTTTTCTTCACTTTAAATTTCAATCTATATTTTCCCCATTTATATTCTTACCTATTAATACTTTTCCACTTTAATATATGGAGTCTTACAAGTCACTTCAAATTCACCAGAAAGCGAAGTGGAATTTGAATGAATAAATGGATGGATAGACGTATGGATGGATGGATATCTTGCCTGGAAGTTGGTCGCTTTCTGTGGCTCATGAGAAAGGACACCGATCTACGAAAACAAGACATGGGGAGTCCCCTGCCTTTCCAGCCTAGAAATAAGTACCCATATGCCAGCTACAAAAAAGGCTACTGGGGGAAGAATGACCTGTCAAACAAGCAGGGAAGTCCATGTTATATAGAAAGACCAACTTGTCCACTTTTAATCCTGATATGATCACAGGAAACGTGGATAAGGATGGTCTCTCTTGGGTAGATGTATACATTTCTGCCCATTGATCTATTACAACTTATTGTTAATTTCTGATCTAGTGATTTCTTTTCTCCCAGAAACTTATCCCAAAGAAATAAAAATTGATGGATATGAAGATTAAAAGCCTGAGTTCCGGAGCCAGGCAACCGAGTTCAAATTCAGCTACTCCACTTACTAGCAGCAATGACCCTCAGAAAGTCACTTAACTACTCTATACCTCAGTTTTCTTATCTGCAAAACGCTGATGATAATAGTACACACATCTTAGGATTTTTACGAGGATTAAATAAGTGAATACATGGAAACCACTCAGAACAATATGTGGTAAGCACTCAATAAGACTGTGACTATTTTTAAAAATAAAAAAGGGGAGAAAGGGAGAGATGAAAAATGTTTTTATATCATTGCTTATAATATTAAAACACAGACAATAGCTTAAATGTCCATTAATAGAGTGTTGATTTTAAAAAAAAGATGATAGCTTAAATGTCCATTAACAGTGTTGATTAAAACAAAAAGATGCTGTAGAAAGATACTGCTTTGGAAAGAGGTTCCATTTATATTTGTAGGTGAAAAAAGTACGTTAAAATATACAACATGGGGGCTTCCCTGGTGGCACAGTGGTTAAGAGTCCGCCTGCCGATGCAGGGGACATGGGTTTGTGCCCCGGTCCGGGAAGATCCCACATGCCGCAGAGCAGCTGGGCCCGTGAGCCATGGCCGCTGGGCCTGCGCGTCCAGAGCCTGTGCTCCGCAACGGGAGAGGCCACAACAGTGAGAGGCCCAAGTATCACACACACACACACACACACACACACACACACACACACACACACACACAAAATATATATATATAACATGATCCTCCCCTCCCCTTTTAAAAGAATATGTACGCAGATACAGAGACACACAAGCTTGGTGGTCTCTGCAAATAAATAATAGCTATTTACCAAAATGTAAATAATTGTTATTTAGGGTTGTAAAGACAGCAGAATCATATGTAACTTTTATTTTATTTTTTTACATATTTGTACTTTCTAAGTGTTTATACTGTATTTTTTTTCAAATACATACATATACACATACCTGTAAATATATACAGTTTAAAAATATACATGTAAAATTTAAACAAAGGTCTATAACGCCCTACAACATCTTGGCTCCACCTCTTCTAACCTCATCTGCTTCAATCCTTCAAGCACCCTCCTATAGTCACTCTGATCACACATTCAGCTTTCTGCTCTTCCTCCAAAATACCAAGGATGATTACTCAGGATCTCTCCACATCTCTTCTGCCTGGGCTGTTCTCCCACAGGGAAAAATCGAGATACTGCACAGCTCACTCTCTAAATTCCTTCAGGTCTCTGCTTACAGGTCACTTAGCAGTGAGGCTTTTCTTGACAACGTCAGATAAAAGAGCTTCCTCCCTCACGGTCACCACCACTATGTACACCCTTACTCTGTCTTTTTCTCCATTGCACCTACTATCAAATGACAGATTGTGTATCTGTTTATTTGAATTTTGTTTCTCGACCTCCATGAAAAACATAGATTCTGTTTTGCTCACTGTGGTGCACCAAGTACCAGAATGGTGTTTGGTCCACAACAGACACTCAGCAAATATTTGCTGAATGACTCAAACTCCTTGTTACATGTTTTCAAAAGAAACTTATTAAGCAACTGTGGCCCAACTGAACTGTGATGCAGAGGACTTCCCTGGCAGGCGAGTGGTTAAGACTCCACGCTTCCACTGCAGGGGGCACCCATTCAATCCCTGGGCAGAAAACTAAGATCCTGCATGCCGTTGCGGTGCGGCAAAACTTTTTTTAATTTTTATTTTTTAAATTTTTGGCTGCACTAGGTCTTCGTTGCTGCCCGTGGGCTTTCTCTAGTTGTGGTGAGTGGGGGCTACTCTTCATCGCAGTGCACGGGCTTCTCATTGCGGTGGCTTCTCTTGTTGCAGAGCATGGGCTCTAGGTGCACAGGCTTCAGTAGTTGTGGCACTGGGACTCAGTAGTCGTGGCGCACGCGTTTAGTTGCTCCGCGGCATGTGGGATCTTCCCGGACCAGGGCTCGAACCCGTGTACCCTGTATTGGCAGGTGGATTCTTAACCACTGCACCACCAGGTAAGACCCGTGGCAAAATTTTTGAACTGTGATGCAGGAAATAGAACAGTCTGGGAATTGAAGACTGGATTTCAGGCCTGACTCAGCCACTAACAAGCTGTGGGACTCTAGCACTCAACTGCCATCTCCTTAAAATGAAGAAGCAGAACCAGAAGACTCCTAAAAGTCCTTCTAGCACCACGAAGCTGTGATTACTCTGTAAACTAGCTCTGCATTTAGGTAAGGGGAGAAAGGGAATCAGCATAACCCCAAAGGGCAAATATGACAACTAAAATAGTTAAGGAGCCAGCTTAATTGTGAAGGAAGCAATGAGGAAGGGAACGCACTGGTGTGAATGTGTGTTTGTGAGAGCCTGAGAGAGAGAGAAAGAGAGAAGGGGACTGAATAAATGTGTTTAGGAAAGCAGCAGAATTTCTTCTGTAGTAGCTCTTGATTCTTCTTTCCCTTGACCATACCCTCATTCTCCTCCTGTGAGGCTCCACATTTTCCTGTGGAGCCTGACCACATAAACCCACACTTCATTTTCTGTAATTCTCACCTCTCTCCTCAAACATTTGGGACAACACCTCCATAAACACAGTCCTTGATGGTACTTACATGTAAATGCCATGAGTCAAGCCCTACTCTCACTAGATAGTAGAGACAGAAGTTGATTCTTGTCTCAACTGAAATGGGGTTAAAAAAGTCACAGGTCAGGAGAGCCTCTTCCCGGGGTTAATCTGATGGAGAAGCAACACTCCTTCAACAGGAACCTTCACGTTGGGCCGCGATTCTTTAAACTCACCATCCTGTGGCCCTAGGTTGGCTTTTTGCAGATTTTAACCAGGGCCGCTGGAACCTGAAACAGGCAGGAATACGCACGAGGGACCCTCAGGTTCAATTACAGTCTTCCTGCAGAGACACCAAGAGTTCTCTCAATAACAATGATCACAAGTTGAAGTTCATTTAGCATTCACTCCTCAAGAAGAATACAAACTAACTCTTTGTTTTAGGCAAAGTACTATGTTGCAAAAATAATGAAATTTGGGTAAAATGGCACTGAGTTTGAATACTCGCTCCTCCACTAACTAGCTGTGTGATTTGAAGCAGCTTCATACCTCCCTGTAACACGATGCGTACACTTACAAAGTCATCGTGATAAACAAATGCCAATACTTTAAAATAATTTGCTTAACAGTGTCTGGCACTGGCTGTATTGGTTCTCTTCCCCGCCGCTTTGAAGGAGTTTACTGCCTTCGGCGAGTCAAAAATCTTGTGGAATGAGGTGAGTTACGGTTCAACGCACAGGCGGAGGCTCCCTACGCTGTCCACACTACCTACAACACAGCAACGCAGACTGGCCCGCCACGCCCCAGCCAGACCTGGGCAGAAAGGAGCCCAGCCCTTACTCGGCTTTCTCTGAGCCAAATGCCCCCGCGCATAGGAGTTACCTACAACTTTGCTTTCTTCACATGAACTGAGAAGCCGGTCTCTGCTCTCCACCTGTCCCTCAAGCCCTTCTGGCTCACCCGCCGCTCAGTACTGACACACGTGGAGGAACGCAAACACTTCCTAAGGTCCCCACTGTGCGTGTGCGGAAGTAGCGACCCACCCAGACCCTCCCCGCAGGGTTCTCTGAGGAAATCCACAAGAGACTACATTTCCCATAAGGCTCCCGGAGTTTATGTCCATAAGGCCTCAGGGATTTCCTCTTCATCTAGCGGAGATTTCTAGTTTGATGTAGTTTGGGCTTCATGGAGAATCACATTGAAAGGAAACGTGTACGTAATTTTTACTGATTAATATAAACGTGACATATAGAAAACATATGCCATATAGACGTGGTAAATAGAAAACAGTAATTTATTTAAAGGAAGAGTTTCTTCTTTCATTTTATTTTTAAAAAGAATTAAACTTAGTAACACTGTAATAACATATCATCTGTAAATAGTTTTAAAATCTAAATTATGTAAATTAATATATTAGATCCCTGTTAAAAAGGTTTTTAGTTTCAGAGAGCTTAGTTATGAGTATATCTCAAAGCTTTACAATCTAGCTGTAAGGGAACAGTAAGAGGGCAATTTCAAGTTTCACTCAGGGAAAAGAGTTTATATAGGAAAAGAGAAGGGTTACGTAATCGTTGGCGAGCTATAAAAATGAGAGTGTATCTAACAGGCATCAGGCTGGGTGGATAACTAGTTTCTATAACAAGTCTTAATTCCATTAAAGTCATTTAGAAATTGCTTATCAGGAATGATCATTTTTTGCCAGAAGGAAGTCATGAATTATAGTATGCAAAAAAAAAATACCCTTTCCCCAGATGAGGTTTGGGACAATTTCTCTTCTACAGGTTTCTTCAGACCTCTCTCCTCCACCCCTCAGCTCTCTCTCTCTCTCTCTTTATTTTTTTAAAAATTATTTATTAATTTATTTATGGCTGCATAGGGTCTTAGTTGCGGCACATGCGATCTTTCGTTGCGGCATTCGGGCTTCTCTCTAGTTGTGGCCCACAGGCTCAGTAGTTGTGGCACATGGGCTTAGTTGCCCCGTGGCATGTGGGATCTTAGTTCCCTGACCAGGGATCGAACTCACGTCCCCTGCATTGGAAGGCAGATTTTTAACCACTGGACCACCAGAGAAGTCCCTTTCTTTTCTTTTCTTTTTTTAAATGTGTGTATACTGTCAGGCCTTATCGTAAGCATATATCTAATATTCATTCAACAAAAACATGTTGCCTGACTTCCTGTTATATACCAGACATTGATTTGGGTATGGAGTAGTGAGCAAAACAGACAAAAATGCCTGCCTTGTGGAGCTAATGTTCTATTTTATTAGATATTGATAAATGCTATGGAGAAAAATAGTGCAATGAAAGGGGATAGGCAGTAGTGGAGGGCTGCAGTTTTAAACAGAGTAGTACAGGAAGGCCCCTCTTAGGAGATATTTGAGCAAAGACCTGAAGGAAATGAAGTTGCAAACTCATGCCAGATAAAAAAGGGTTTTAGGTAGAGGAAACAGCAAGAGCAAAGACCTGAAGCAGAAAGTGCCAAACACAGTTAAAGAACAGCAAGGAGGGCCGTGTACCTGGAGAAGGGAGAATAATAAAGAGGTAAGGAGGGGTGAGGGCCCAGATTGTGGAGGGACTTGTAATCAATGTAAGGACTTTAGCTTTTCCTCTGAGTGAAAATAGAGGCTTCTGGAGAATTTTGAGCAGAGGAGTGGCACGGTCTGACTCAAGTTTTAATATGATTACTCTGGCTGCTGTGTGGAGAATAAACTGGAGGAAAGCCAGGGTACAACCAGTTAAGAGGTCATTAGAATAATCAAGAAGTGAGATGATGGTGGCTCAGGTCAAGTAGTAGCAGAAGAGCTAGTGAGAGGTAGTTGCATTCAAGGTCTAGTTTGAAGGCAGACTTGATATTGATTTACTGTAGATCATATGTAAGGTATGAGAGAAAAAGGAGACTCAAGGATGATTCCCAAGTTCCAGGTGTGAGCAAGTGAAAGGATGGAATTGCCATCAGATGAGATGGAGAAGGCCGCAAGAGGAGCACATCTAGGGAAAAGGAGAGAGAGCAGGACCTGTTTTGAACGTGTTGAGTTTGAGATGCCGATTAGAGACAACCAGGTGGTGAAGTTGGACAAATATGCTCGAATTCAGGAGAGATGTCTACAAGAAATACATTTGGGAGATATCATTATATAGATAGACTTTGAAACCATCAGACAAATGGGGTTACCAATGAAGAGCGTATATAGAGAGAAGAGAAGATGTCTGAGGATAGAGCCCTGGGATATTCCCAAGTTGAGAGTTTGTAGAGATGAGAAGGACTCAGCAGGGAGACTCAGTGAACCAGGAGGAGAACAAGGAGAATGTGGCTGCTGTAAGCAACGTGGAAATAAATGCTTCACAGAGAACCGAGGGCTACACGTGTCCTAAGCTGTTAATAATTAAGGCCGACGATTTGGTCAATGGATACAGCAAGTAGAATTTTATCGGTGACCTTTACCAGAACAGTTTCAGCAGAGTGGTGTAGGGGTAAGCCTATTTGTAATGAGTTTAAGAGAACATGACCTGAAAAGTCTAGATTGGGGGAATTTCAGTGAGACAAAGAGATAGTTTCTGTGGAAAAAAAAAAATTCAAGAAGGAAAAAAAAAAAAGACGGAAGGGGAACGGGTAGATTAACAGAGTGCTAAAACTAGCACTTTGGTGAAAGTTTTTTGTTTTTTTTTTTAGAAGATTGTACTTTTATTTTTTATTTTATTTTATTTTTTTAACATCTTTATTGGGGTATAATTGCTTTACAATGGTGTGTTAGTTTCTGCTTTATAACAGAGTGAATCAGTTATACATATACATATGTTCCCATATCTCTTCCCTCTTTGTCTCCCTCCCTCCCACCCTCCCTATCCCACCCCTCCAGACAGCCACAAAGAACCGAGCCGGTTTCCCTGTGCCATGCGGCTGCTTCCCACTGGCTATCTACCTTACGTTTGTTAGTATATATATGTCCATGTCTCTCTCTCGCCCTAACACACCTCACCCTTCCCCCTCCCCATATCCTCAAGTCTGTTCTCCAGTAGGTCTCTGTCTTTATTCCTGTTTTACCCCTAGGTTCTTCATAACATTTTTTTTTCTTAAATTCCATATATATGTGTTAGCATACGGTATTTGTCCTTCTCTTTCTGACTTACTTCACTCTGTATGACAGACTCTAGATCTATCCACCTCATTACAAATAGCTCAATTTCGTTTCTTTTTATGGCTGAGTAATATTCCATTGTATATATGTGCCACATCTTCTTTATCCATTCATCCGACGACGGGCACTTAGGTTGTTTCCATCTCCGGGCTATTGTAAATAGAGCTGCAATGAACATTTTGGTACATGACTCTTTCTGAATTCTGGTTTCCTCAGGGTATATACCTAGTAGTGGGATTGCTGGGTCATATGGTAGTTCTATTTGTAGTTTTTTAAGGAACCTCCATACTGTTCTCCATAGTGGCTGAACCAATTCACATTCCCACCAGCAGTGCAAGAGTGTTCCCTTTTCTCCACACCCTCTCCAGCATTTATTGTTTCTAGATTTTTTGATGATGGCCATTCTGACTGGTGTGAGATGATATCTCATTGTAGTTTTGATTTGCATTTCTCTAATGATTAATGATGTTGAGCATTCTTTCATGTGTTTGTTGGCAGTCTGTATATCTTCTTTGGAGAAATGTCTATTTAGGTCTTCTGCCCATTTTTGGATTGGGTTGTTTATTTTTTTGTTATTGAGCTGCATGAGCTGCCTGTAAATTTTAGAGATTAATCCTTTGTCAGTTGATTCATTTGCAAATATTTTCTCCCATTCTGAGGGCTGTCTTTTGGTCTTGTTTATGGTTTCCTTTGCTGTGCAAAAGCTTTGAAGTTTCATTAGGTCCCATTTGTTTATTTTTGTTTTTATCTCCATTACTCTAGGAGATGGGTCAAGAAGGATCTTGCTGTGATTTATGTCATAGAGTGTTCTGCCTATGTTTTCCTCTAAGAGTTTGATAGTTTCTGGCCTTACATTTAGGTCTTTAATCCATTTTGAGCTTTAGTAGTGGGTTGCTGGGTCATATGGTAGTTCTATCTGTAGGTTTTTAAGGAACCTCCATACTGTTCTCCATAGTGGCTGAACCAATTCACATTCCCACCAGCAGTGCAAGAGTGTTCCCTTTTCTCCACACCCTCTTGGTGAAAGTTTGATGAGGAACAGGATATTATTTCCCCTGAAAATTACTTAATTACCATTTTTCCCTTTGTAATTAAGTAATTAATTAATTAAGGGAAAAATGGTAATTTTACAATGTAGAAATGTGGTGGGTGCCACCCTAACCAAGTAATTAAAGTGACCAGTAATGGGAATTCCCTGGTGGCGCAGTGGTTAAGAATCTACCTGCCAATGCAGGGGACACAGGTTCAAGCCCTGCTGGGAAGATCCCACATGCCACAAAGCAACTAAGCCTGTGCACCACAACTACTGAGCCTGCGCTCTAGAGCCCATGAGCCACAACTACTGAGCCCGCATGCCACAACTACTGAAGCCTGCGCACCTAGAGCCTGTGCTCCTCAACAAGAGAAGCCACCACGATGAGAGGCCTGCGCACCGCAATGAAGAGTAGCTCCTGTTCGCCACAACTAGAGAAAGCCCGCGTGCAGCAACGAAGACCCACCTCAGCCAAATAAGTAAATAAATAAATAAATAAAAATTTAAAATAAAATTTAAAAAAAGTAAGATCACCAGTAATAAGACAAGTTTGACATTGTGCCTCCTGACATGAAATACTAAGAATATCACTTATGTGATATACTTGCCCAAATGCATAACTTGAATCTAATCATGAGGAATCATCAGACCAACCAAAACTGGGGGGCACTCTACAAAATAACTGGCCTGTACTCTCCCAAAATATCAATGTCATGAAAGATGTTGAAAGGCTGAGGAATTGTTCCAGATTAAAGGTCTGAAGAAATATGACAACTAAATACAATGGGTAATCCTGGTTTGGATCCTGGACCAGAAAAAAATAATTAAGAAAAACATTATTGGTTTAAATGCCATGTGGTACCTTGGATTGGATCCTAGATCAGAAAAAGGACATTTATTGAAAAACTAGTGAAATATGAATAAAATCTGGGATTTAGTTAATTGTGATAAACTGGTGTTGGCTTCTTAGTTGTGCTCTGGTAATAAAAGTTGTTAACTTTAGGGGCAATAGGTGAAGGATATATGGGAACTCTCGGTACTAGCTTTGAAACTTTTCTGTAAACCTAAAATTATTCCAAAATTAAAAATTTCTTTAAAAAAGAACAGTATTGAGACAATTGGGGAATTTTATGGATTATAGATTATAGTATTATACCAGTGGTAAATTTTTTTCTATTTTGATCATTGAACTGTGGTCATATAACAGAATGTCCATGTTCAAAGGGGTGAAATGTTATTGGACATTTTCTCAGCCTCACTTCTTCCTTTTTTTTTTTCTGCCCACAGCATGCAGTTTGCAGGATCTCAGTTCCCCAACCAGGGATTGAACCTAGGCCACTGCAGTGAAAGCCCAGAATCGTAGCCACTAGGCTACCAGGGAACTTCCTCTTCTTCCTTCTTTTGGTAACAGACCCTATTTTACTTTTGGGGGACTACTCTGCTCCTATTACATGAGATCTTGGTGGTAATGTAAATCAAGGTTTTCTGTGGTATCTACCTGTCTTTTCAGTGGTATGCACTAGCTCACTGGAAATAATATGCTTTTAGTTTTGCAAAGGAAATTACTAAAAGACTAAAGTGCTTCTAAAAAAATAAGAGACCATTGTTTCTTCCTCATCATAGGTGAGTTTAACACATTTGCAATTAATATTATTATTGATATGCTTTTATTTATTTCTACTTTTTTTTGGCTTTCTATTTATTATATCGTTTTCTGCAACTTTCACCTTTCCTGCTCTGTTGGATTTATGAAGTTTTTATTATTGCCCTCTTCAGATTTTTAAGTTACACATTATATTTCTATGCTTTTCTAGTTACCCTTACTTTTTTTACACCTTTATAAAGCCTAAACTCTCTTTTTCCAGAACTCAAGGACTCCTAAACTTAGATCTGCCTTTCCCACTTTTTCTGTTTTCTTCTTTTCATTATACTTTTTGTATTTCATTCTTAAAAATTAGCATATATGATATAATCAGAAAAAAATGAAGTTTCATTGGGGAGAAAATGCCCTATCTGCCATCTGTGTATAAATAAAAGAGAAAGAAGGTATTTTTCAGTGATCTTTTTATAAAGTAAAAAAGGAAAGAAAATCTCAAGGTATGACAAACTCTTAGAGGTGGGAAAAATCGAGGGAGTTCTCATTTAGATTGTGTATGGCTGTTTCAGCCACAGAATACAAATAGACTAGGGAGTTCTGGGAATCTGAGATGTTTGGATGGAACTAAGCATAGTTTTGGTTTTCTTCTTGCTAAAATCTCGCATGGCGTAAGCCAATGAGCTCAGTGACAAAAACTCTCAAGGTGGCAGTTTATATTTGTCCAGTAAGGAAGTATATATATATATATATATATATGATTATCTTGAGGACTCTGTTTTACTCTGATAAAGACTTATGAACTACCAAAGACATATGGCCACTCCCCCCACCCCCCCCCATACACACACACTTTTGGCTGCATTGGGTCTTTGTTCCTGAGTGTGGGCTTTCTCTAGTTGCAGCAAGCGGAGGTTATTCTTCGTTGCGAACGGGCTTCTCATTGTGGTGGCTTCTCTTGTTGCAGAGCACAGGCTCTAGGCGCATGGGCTTCAGTAGTTGTGGCACATGGGCTCAGTAGTTGTGGCTCACGGGCTCTAGAGTGCAGGGTCAGCAGTTATGGCGCATGGGCTTAGTTTCTACGTGGCATGTGGGATCTTCCTGGACCAGGGCTTGAACCCGTGTCCCCTGCATTGGCAGGTGGATTCTTAACCAGTGTGCCACCATGGAAGCCCAAGGAAGTATATTTTAACTTGCTCTACTGTATTCCTTCTTCCACTTAAGGGAGTGAATTAATTTATGGAACCTAGATAACATGCTTCCTGACATATTACAATTAAAATTCCCTTGTTTTATTCGCAGACCATCGCACACCTCTTGCCACCTCGACCTACACAGCTGCTCTTCCAAAGGGACCTCACATCATGCCGACAACAGTAGAGCTCCCTACTGCCTCCTAATATGTGTCCTCTTCCTGTAGCCTAACGTAGTTTTGAGTTTCTCAGATGAGAAGCATGGGCATGGGAAGGGGAGATAGGATGGGAATGGAAAGCACTGAGTAGGGTAAAACAAGGATTTCATGTAGGAAACGAGAGAAAACTGTTGGGTTGAAAAAAAAAGGCAAGTCCCGTGACTATACATACCTAAAGAATTCCCTGTGTGGCTGACAAATGGATTCTGAAGACAATTCCAAAAGAAAGAAGGTAACAGAAAATTTTGAAACTGCAAGAGTGTAACTAGTATGCCGCCTCCTAAAACAACTGGGAAAGTTTTAAAGAAAAAAGGTATTCAGTGACATTTGTTAAAGATGACAAATGACAAGACAGACTTTACTCAGGACCAGTGTGATAGGTATAGGGACCACTGCCATGGGATTTTAGTTGGGGAGAGATTGCGCTCAACTCTGAATACACCATACACAAGTAGGAATTTATAGATAAGGAGTAGGGTAGGGGGTCAGTGGGTGGAAAATTACTAAGAGAAAATGGGTAAGGAGGGTTCTGGCTGAATCCGCCTAACAGGATTCCTGC
>NW_006780610.1:1317667-1330764 GCF_000442215.2 Lipotes vexillifer
CAAAAAAAAAAAAAAAAAGTTTGCTTCATCCTTTAAAGGTAATATGTGGAACTTACAAAATGTCACGTTCCAAAGTGAAGTTGCTGAGCAAAAATAGTGCTCTTTTCAACTCGATTAATGCTGCCTGTGCTGTCACATGGTAAATTCCAGGCACCCCTAGGAGCTAAACCTGTATCAATTTCTTACAAGAAAACAAAAAATAGACCCCAAAGCTCACTCCCTGAAAGTTGCAAAGTATCATGACACTCTAGTTTATTAAAATGAAATGTAGATGATACCCTAGTTAACTACTACTTGAGCTATATTTACACCTTAGGTAAATACATCAATGAAAAAGAACAGGAATATTTGAAGGGCAAATGTTTTATTTACACACTTATTTAAATACTTCTTTTCCTCAACTGAGTACTTACTGTAATACAGAATACAACTGCTTTCCCCCTCTCAATTGGTATCTTGTTAAATTATACATATGTGTAATTCTATACATCTTTATAAAAAGTTTGAGAATGAGATTCAGTAACACTGCCATACCCCTTAAAAGTGCCAGCAAATGGGTGAAAATATTACTGAAATTCATACTACATATTAAACCACATGTTTTCACTTGCATGTTACTGTTAGGATTGGAAGAAAAAAATGGTGAAATTTACTGCAGAAACTCTTAATAGATATAATTTAATATATAATATAAACATATTTTATACTCATTTGCATAATTGAATAATTTGTTATAAGAATTAAAAATCAGAGATGGTAAACATAGTTTTCACTGATTCTTTGATTGTTTAATTTATGCTTACTTTCCAAGCTCTATGTGCATTTATAAATTAACTTTTTCTGTGATCTTTTCTCTAAAAACTTTATTATCACTTGCAGAACATGATTGGCATTGGTTTTTTTAATGGGAATTTATTCTTCCAATTCATTCAGACTGGTGGATTTCTCCTCACCATAAATTCTCTATTTAATAAGGTTTATCAAATATTTAAAGTTTTCTCAGATTCATAAGTGAATATTACATATGAATTTTCTGATGTACAATAAGATTTGACTTCTGGGAAAATGCTTTCCTACATTTGCTACATTCATAGGGCTTTTCTCCTGTATGAATTATCTGATGTCTGAGGAGGTGAGACTTCTTGATGAAGGCTTTGCCACATTCAATACATCCATAAGGTTTCTCTCCTGTGTGAATTCTTTGATGCGTAACAAGCACAGAAGTGTTGCCAAAGGCTTTGCCGCACACGATGCATCGATAGGGTTTCTCTCCTGTATGAAATCTAGAGTGTTTATAAAGGGATGAACTATACCTGAAGGTTTTCCCACATTCCTTACATTCAAATGAGTTCTCAAGTGTATGTGATTTCACGTGTTGAGTAAAGGAGGATTTCCAGGTGAATGATTTTCCACATTGACCACATTCATAAGGTTTCTCTCCAGTGTGGAGTCTCTGATGGACCACGAGTTGTGCTTTATGTGTAAACGCTTTCCCACAATCACTGCACACAAAGGGTCTCTCTCCATTATGTATTTTCTGATGAGTTGCAAGGTGAGCCTTCCTGCTATAGGCTTTCCCACAGTCATTGCATTCAAAGGGTTTTTTTCTTGTATGATTTTTTTCATGTCTAATAAAATGAAACTTCGTTTTGAAGGCTTTCCCACATTCACTGCATTCATAAGAGTTTTCTCCAGTATAACATCTATTACAATTAAGTAAGTCTGAAGTAGGTTGCAAACTCTTCCTATATGACTTACATTTATATGATTTTTTTCTTGTAGGATTAAGACTTGTGCTCATATTATAACCATGAAGTCTCTTCACAGTCAGAATTTTATTGAACATGAACAAAACTGAATTCAAAAAATTGTCTTTGCTTTCCTGGTGCTTGTCTGATTCATCAATAAGTGGGCAGTCAGCTTCTAAAAAGGAGTACAGTGAAACATTCCTAGTTAATCTTTGCCATCAACAGTTATAGAAACATATATGATTCCAAATCTAGTCTCTCATTCTGAAACAAATCTGTATTTGCCTTGATCCTGAGCTTTAAGAATAAAACTGCTAAAGAGGAAATGGGAGCACAGAATGACAATGAGAACAGATGGCTTAACTGGTGACCTGAGGCAAGACAGTAAAATAGCACAAGGTACAGTAAGGAGGGTACAAAGGAAATCAAAAAGTTGCTCAATTGCTCAACAAGGGCATATGGTTAGCTCACAGAATGATGAGAGCCCACTGTGGAGATGTGATCAATGGACTGGGAAGCCAGGGGAACAAGAGACAAGGGAGTTAAGGGAAAATATCAGAGGGAAAACTAGATTTGGAGAAGGGAGATCAGAATCAGGGTCCTTACTACCTAATTCCTAGATTACCCAGGTAGAATAGCTCCTTATTTCCCTCATTCATATCTCTTTTTCCTCTTGATCATCTGGCACAATGTCATTTCCCTTCAGGAATATTTTTCTATCTCCAACCCTCTAACCTCATCCAAACCACGGCTGAGACATATCTGTAGACAGGGCTCCAACACTACTACAGCTGGGATTCATTCTTACACGTACTTGTAAGCCCAGGAACACAAAGGTCTAGCAGGTCATTCAAGGGTGTGCTATTCCTAGCACAAGTACAGATTCTATTTGCTTGTTACCATTTTTATTCAGGCTAAGTTTTGATATACGACAAGTACTGCTTTTACATCCTCTTTCAATCTGCCTAATAAACTAATCCCCAGAAAGCCTCTTTGCTCCTGAAGTCACATTTTTAACTCCTAGTCTCAAAACCCTATAAATCCCCAATCCACTGTTCCATTAAAAACAAAAAAAATTTAGGGAGGGGGTTATAATTCCCCACTCCTGAATTTCCTTCCATGTGGAGTTACTACAATACCCCTAGCCTTTTGCTACATGCCTTATCCTCTGTGGAGCTGGCTGAGTAGTGGGCTATAGCCATTAATACACATTTTTTTATTGAGTGGTTCTAAATGTGGGGACTGGGTTCCTGTCTTCTTTCCTCTCTACTTCAACCACTGAGAAGCAGCATCCTGTGTTACCTTGGCCAACAATAACCAACTGAAAAATCCAGGGTAATCAGCCTGGTGAACAAAAATATGCAATACAATGAATTCACTCATGGTATCTAAGCATGCACTACTCTAGCCCTCAACAAATACCTACTTCTGTTCCAAGGATTCTAGATTCTAAATAGCTATAATCATTTGCTCATGTTCCTTCCCCACCTTAACTTGCCCTCCTTCATCCTCTCTCATCCTATCTAGTATTTAGATATCCTTTAGGGAGGCGCCATTGTTCCATGATCTTAAAAAAGAGGCTCCTCCAGTCTTTGCCTACTTTAAACTTTAGGCTCCATTTTCTCTGAACTTCTAAGACAGTCATCACTGCTGCCTAAACCATTTATTTTGACCACTAACTGGATTAAAACCTCAATGTTACTGTGCATTGAACAAATGTTCCACATTCATCAAATTTTAAAATATATGGCTATGTTCTGCCTTTTCAACTACAGTTTACACACCTGGAAAAACAATTTTTTTTTCTTTATTTGAATCCTTCTCAGGAAACATTAAAAAGCCTTGTTGAATGAAAGGATAAGAAACATCCCCACAATCCCTGACTTTACAAAAATGAATTAATTAAATATTCATTGAATGTCCATGATGTGCTCAGCAATGGTATGAAGAAAAAAAATGATACTGGACTTTCTCTTCAGGGAGTAATCATGAGAAAACATGCCTTAAAGCCACAGGTTTTTTTTTTTTAAAAAAGTCTTAAAAGCCACAGGATTAAAAAAAAAAAATCTGAGATAGTATATGTCAAGTTTTCACTGACAGAGCCATAGTAGAGTTGGGATGGGAATTCGAAGAAGGCAGAGATCAATGTAGGCTAAAGTTACCATGAAAGAGGAGAAAACTGAATTCAGACTTCATAGCATGCTGCCTTTGAAAAGGAGTGGGGCCTTGAGGGGCTCCCAGGCACTGAAACCGTGAGGCCTGGGCGCTGAGGCCTCCTTTTGTCCACCATTTCTTCCAGGCAAGACTCCAGCCTCCATGACCTTCCCTGAGTTCCAAAGGGTGGATTTGAACAGTTGCTAATCAAGGGAGGAGCAGCTAAGAAACCACCTGAGGCAGGATTAAAGGGACCAGAGAAGCTCATCAAGATTAAGAGAAGACCACCTGAGACTGAGGGAGTGCAAGCCCTGCTCACACCCTAATCTTGTCAGGACCCCACCTTTGAACCCCTGTTATAAAGCCCTTAATCAAATCCTCTGGGGGAGAGACACATAGTTTTTCAAGGCAGAAGCCCAGTGTGTCTCCCTTTGCCTGGCAAAGCAATAAAGCTATCCTCTTCTACTTCACCCAGAACTCTGTGATTTGATTCAGCATCGCTGTACAGAGAGGCCGAGCTTTCCGTAAAGGTTTTAGTTAGATGGAGCGCATCAGAATCAAAAGGACTAATGCGGAAAAGAAAACTGTGTACAGAGGATGCTAAAGAGTCTAATTGCATGGAATAGGGAAAAGATGGACAATTCTGGGTAAACATGGGATCACATACAGAGGGATAAGCCATTTAAATACCATAATACAGGTGATACAGGAATAACATGTTTGTCAGAAGAGTGACAAGCAAAATGAAATAATTCAGATAAATCTTGCAAGAACATCTAAGATAAACCAGAAAGTAGGCTGGAATTGGCAATATAAGTATTTACATAAACAGCCAAGATACCGTATCAGGAGTTAAAATTCATTTGGTTTATGCCAGTAGTAATTGGGGTTCCAGGGAATCTAAAACACATCTAATTGGTATCTAAATCATTTGAAACATACTTCTTTTATGGACTCTGTGCAAAGGGAAGATTTTATTTTGAGTCAGTCTTGGATAAACTAATAGTTGAAATTATAGGTAATAAGTCACAATAGTATTTAAGGAGAAATTCTTAAGAGAAAAAGCCAAATTGCTTACCACAGTGATTTTGTGACTACAGAGCAGGAGACCAGTCACTACCTTTTATTGTAAGGATAAAGGTAAAGGGTTGAAGAATATTAAAAATTGGTTACTATGAAAAAACAGACAATAAGGCCAGGTAGGGTAAAATTATGGGAATGGAAAGCTGGTGAGGCAAGGATGCTGGAGATGGAACAAAATAAATAACTGTAGTCTTTAGAGTGATGAAGTTTCTGAGGGAGTTACTGTGGACAGAATTTCAGAAGATGCAAGAGAAGTCAAACAGCAAACAGTGAATAAGCTGTGAGAAAGGGTGAGGGCAGATTAGTGAGGAACTAATTCAAATCAAGTTGGAGAACAATTTCCAAAAGATATCAATATTATCAAGTGAAGCAGAAAGATGCACTAGAAGGTAGATGCCCCAAGTTAGCCGTAAGACTAAAGATGAGTAAGGTAGGGTACACAGGGGGAGTATATGCTGCAAGAAAAGGAACGAGTTTTTTTTAAAAAGGAAAAAAATTAGGAAGAACATATGTTATAAAAGTTTTGAAATAAAAACAACTAACATATGCTGAACACTTACTGTCTGCCACTATATGAAGGGTTTTGCTTGTATTAACTAATATAATCTTTACAAAAACCTGAGGTAAAAAGTCATATTATCCCTATTTTATAAATAAAGTTGTGCTACAAAATAATTATGTTAGACAGAGGTTGGTGGAATAAGACTTCAAATCCACATAATCTGACTACATTATTAGAAACAGATGTATGGAAAGATCTGCCATCATGTTGAGGAGGGAAAAAGAATGAGGATTCTAAGAACTGCGAGAGCCAACAAGCGCTTCGATGCAACAGGCAGCGTGAGGAGCCAGAGCAGAGAGGAAGGACATCCTCCCACACAAGAGCTGAGAAACAGAAAGAGCAGCCACGTGGAAGAGTGGAAGTGAAGGTGTCACCTGGGGATCTGAGGATGTTGTGTCAGGTGTACCCAGTCACTTTCAAAGGTGTGTGGTTTTAAGAGGTGCTTCCTGAAAAGTATTTCAGAGGTGCCTGTCCCTCACTCACCAACTGGGATCTCAGTTCCAGAGACTCCCATCTACCTGCTTTCTCTGACTCACCTGGAGAGCGCCAACGTGGGTTCTCTCCCTCCACCATCCATGGCTCTTGTCCTTGCTCCACCTTGAAGATCACTTTTGTTTTGGTGACTGGACACCCTGTTCATGGGAAACAACACAGAACTGGGGACAAGGTGCTAGGAACAAACGACTACCTCACAATTCGGGTTTGCCTCCTGGAGTCTTAGGGCCTGTGAAGATGACAGACAAGCTTTAGAACAGAAAAGACCCTTCTTCATTTGGGAGGCAAAAGCATTAAACAAATTATCTGATCCCCAAAGGGGATTAAGAATCTTTGACCACTAAAATTCAGGGACAAACTTATTAATGCTTCAGAATGTTCACAGCTTTCGCAGGTCTTAAAGGAAGGGCACTATTAAAACATAATGAGTTACACTGAAAAGTTACCACCCACTGTCCTTACCCATTGAGATGAGGTTTCTAAAGTTCTCCAACATCACATCCCAATACAAGGTTCTCTGATCACAGTCAAGCAGCTGCCACTCCTCTGGGGTGAATTCCACAGCCACATCCTGGAGTGTCACTGATCCCTGTAATAGTACATGGATCTTCAAACTAAAGTGTGCATCATTTGGGGACTTGTAAGAGAATCATGGCAGCCTCTTAGGATCATATCATGTTCATTGTTGAGTTTTCAGAAAGTAATGTATGATAACTACTGTACACCTGATTCAGAAATATACTTTGTGATAGAAACAAAAATTATATTAAAAATATTCAACTAGTGCCAGGATAATTCAATGGGGGAAAGAATGGTCTTTTAAACAAATGGTGTTGGAACAACTGGATCTCCACATGCAAAAAAATGAAGTTGGACTCCCCTCAAAACACACACCTCACATCATATATAAAAATGAACTAAAAATGGATCAGAGACCTATGTGTAAGAGTTAAAACTAGATGTGACCCTTGAACAACTTGGGGGTTAGGGGTGCCAACCTCCCCACAGTTAAAAATCCACATAATAACTTTACAGCCCTCTATATCTGTGGTTCCACAACCACGAATTCAACGAACCACAGGTCATGTAGTACTGTAGTATGTATGTATTGAAAAAAATCTACATATAAGTGGACCCACACGGTTCAAACCTGTGTATATAATTCTTAGATGAAAACAAGGGAGTAAATCTTTATGACCTGGGATTAGGCAATGGTTTCTTACACATGACAGAAAAAGTGTAAGTGACAAAAGAAAAAAAAATAGATAAATTGGAATTCATCAAAATTAAATATTTTTAAGCTTCAAAGGACACCATGAAGAAAGTGAAAAAGAAAATTCACAAAATAGGAGGAAATATTTGTAAATCATATATCTAAAAAGAAATTTGTATCTAAATTATAAAAAGAATTCTTACAACACAACAATAAAAAGAAAACCCAATTTAAAAATGGGCAAAGGGTTTGAACAGACATTTTTCCAAAAACAGATATGGTCCATAAGCACATGAAAAGATGTTCAACATCATTAGTAAATACAAATTAAAACCACAATGAGGTATCACTTTATACCCACTAGGATGGCTAAAATCAAAGGCAGACAATGACAAGTGTTAATAAGGATAGGGAGAAACTGGAACTCTCATACATTGATGGTAGAACTGTAAAATGGTGTAGCAACTATAGAAAACAGTTCAGGAGTTCCTCAAAATGTCAAACATAGAGTCACCATATGACCCAGCAATTTTTCCTAGGTATATACGCAAAAGAATTGAAATCATAATCCCCCCCACAAAGAAAAAACCGTACACAAATGCCCATAGCAGAATTATTCATAATAGGCAAAAGTGGCAACAATACGGGTATCCATCAACTAATAAATAGATAAACAAAATGAGGTACATCCATATGATCCAATATTATTCAGCAATAAAAAGGACTCTACAACATAGATGATCCTTGAAAATTTTGTGCTGGGTGAGAGAAGCCAGTCACAAGAAATCACATATTGTATGGTTCCATTTGTATGAAATGTTCAGAATAGGCAAATACATATAAACATAAAGTAATTCAGGGCTGGGGGAAGGAAGGAATGGGGAGTGACTGCTAATGGATATGGGGTTTCTTTTGAGAGTAATGAAAATGTTCTGAGATTAGTGGTGATGGTTTCACAATTATGATAATATACTAAAAAAACCCCACTAAATTGTATACATTTTAAATGGGTGAATTTGTAATATGTGAATTATGTCTAAAAATTATTTTAAAATATTACTTATATGTTCTTCATTCATTCACTCATACAATATTCAATGAGGACATACCAAGTACAGTACTAGAGATACAAAAAATAAAATTATTACTGCCCCCAGAGATCTTACGATCTATTAGACACTGCAAAACAAACATGTAAAGGTAATCAGATGTTAGAGGAGCTATAAGGTTAATACGCCAGACTCACATAAGCATAATAAAATAGAAAAATACAGATTTTTTTTTTTCTGTGGTATGCGGGCCTCTCACTGTTGTGGCCTCTCCTGTTGCAGAGCACAGGCTCCGGATGCGCAGGCTCAGTGGCCATGGCTCACGGGCCTAGCCGCTCCACAGCATGTGGGATCTTCCAAGACTGGGGCAAGAACCCGTGTCCCCTGCATCAGCAGGCGGACTCTCAACCACCGCGCCACCAGGGAAGCCCCCAGATTTTTTAATATGATAAAATATATCCTCTCAACCATAAAGTCAAAATCATGTTTAACTTAAACTGAAATTAAAAAGGCATGTGGTAACATGCCTACTGCAAAGAGATAGTTAAGACCATATAAAGCAGGTGTCAGCAAACTACAACCCACAGGTTGACCACCTGTGTTTGTAAATAAAATGTAACTGGAACATAGTTATGTCCATTTGTTTACTTCAACTACAAGAGCAGAGTTGAGTAGTTGCCACAGAGATTATATGGCCTTCAAGCCTAAAATATTTACTATCTGTCCCTTTAAAAAGTTAAGAGAGGGACTCCCTGGTGGTCCAGTGGTTAAGACTCCTCGCTCCCTAAGCAGGGGGACTGGGTTCAGTCCCTGGTCAGGAAACTAGATTCACATGCTGCAACTAAAAAAGCCTGCATGCCACAACTAAAGATCCCGCACACGGCAACGAAGATACCACATGCCACAACTAAGACCTGGTGCAGCCAAATAAATAAATAAATATTAAAAAAAAAAAAAGTTAAGAGTCTAGGCAGGGTTTATGCCAGGAATGCACAGATAGTTCAATATTGGGAAATGTATTAGAAATTCTTTAAACTGTTATATTAAAGAAAAAATATATTATTTTATTGACAGGTATAAAAAAAATGATATGAGGAAAAAAGTTCCCAATTTATGAAAACAATCTTAACAAGCCAAAAATCCTTAACTTGATTTAAAAAACAAAACAAAACAGAAAAACAACTATCGACCAGATTACAAGAGGAAACAGTAAGACACTGGAAGCATTCCCACTAAAACTGGAACAAAAAAGATTCTGGCTAGAAATTACATTCAAAATTATAGTTATTAGAAGTCCTGTCCATTGACATAAGACAAGAAAAAAATATGGAACCTACATATTAGGCAATAAGGGACAAAACTCCATTTGAAGAGTATATGATGGTCTATCTAGAAAATCTAAGAATCAACTAAAAAACTCTTGGACTTAGTAAGAGTTCTGTAAGTTGACATAAAGTCAGAGATAAATCCATACTTTCCTCTACACCAGAATAGCCAATTAGAAAATATAATGAAAAAAGATCCATTCCATTCTCAATAGCAACTTAAACCATATGTAAGAATAAACATCATAAGAAATGTAAAAGAATTACCATACTAAACCTATAAAACTGTAATGAAGGACCAAAAAACACTGAATAAAATGAAGAACTCACAAATAACAAATGCTGGAGAGGGTGTGGAGAAAAGGGAACCCTCCTACACTGTTGGTGGGAATGTAAGTTGGTACAGCCACTATGGAGAACAGTATGGAGGTCCCTCAGAAAACTAAAAATAGAATTACCATATGACCCAGCAATCCCACTCCTGGGAATGTACCCGGATAAAACTATAATTCAAAAAGATACATGCACCCCTATGTTCACAGCAGCACTATTCACAATAGCCAAAACATGGGAACAACCTAAAAGTCCATCAACAGATGAATGGATAAAGAAGATGTGGTACATATATACAATGGAATATTACTCAGCCATAAAAAAGAACAAAATAATGCCATTGGCAGCAACATGGATGCAACTAGAGATTATCATACTAAGTGAAGTAAGTCAGAAAGAGAAAGACTAATACTATATGATATCACTTATATGTGGAATCTAAAATATGGCACAAATGAACCTATCTACAAATCAGAAACTGACTCACAGACATAGAGAACAGACATGTGGTTGCCAACGGGGAGGAGGGGAGGGAGAGGGATGGACTGGTAGTTTGTGGTTGATAGATGCAAACTATTACATTTAGAATGGATAAACAACAAGGTCCTAACGTATAGCACAGGGAACTATATTCAATATCCTGTGAAAAACCAAAATGGAAAAGAATATGAAAAAAGCATGTCGCTATGTGTATAACTGAGTCACTGTGCTGTACAGCGGACATTGGCACAACATTGTAAATCAACTCTAGTTCAATAAAAAAAATGGAGAACTCATTATTGAAAAGTTATGAATTCTTTCCAAATTAATCTAAAAGTGTAATGCAATCAATAAAAATACCTAACACACCCCCTTATGGACCTTGACAAGCTGATTTTTAAATTCACATGGAAGAGAAAATGCTCAAGAATTGCTGAAGACTCTGGAAAAGGAGCAAGGTTTACTTATGGATCCAGGTGAATATTAAAAAGGATATGTACCTGGACTTACAAATTGAGTTCATATAGCACTTCTTGGCACTATGTTCTCTGCTTATTCTAGGGAACAATCTAAGAAAGTCACAGGAGGGACTTCCCTGGTGGCACACTGGTTAGGACTCCACGATCCCAGTGCAGGGGGCCTGGATTCAATCCCCAGTCAGGGAACTAGATCCCAAATGCATGCCTCAACTAAGAGTTTGCATGCCACAACTAAGGAGCAGGCGAGCCACAACTAAGGAGCTCGCCTGCTGCAACTAAGACCTGGTGCAACCAAATAAATAAATAAAAATTTATAAAAAGAAAGTCATAGGAAAACTGATGTTATATTCATCACAGGATTGTTACTGTCAATATTGTTTCCAACACTATCTCTATGAAAACCCATTGTGGGAATCCCCTGGTGGGCCGGTGGTTAGGACTCAGCACCCTCACTGCTGGGTCGTGGGTTCAATCCCTGGTTGGGGAAGTAAGATTCCACAAGCCTCGGGGTGCGGCAAAAAAAAAAAAAAGAAAACCCATTGTAAGATATTTTCTTTGGAAAATTGTGCCAAGAAAAAATTTACTTATCCGGGGAATTGTTCTGCTTTATTCTCAAGGACAAAGCCAGTACTTTAAAAGTTTGGCTATCCATTTTCTATGATCACCAGAAAGACTGGGTATACATATGCAGCTCCAACTGAGTGTAGACCCTATAATCTGGATATCAACTTAGCACTTCTGGACCTGATCTATTCAATTTACGTTTTCCCTGACTATACATTTCCTTTTTATTACGTGGATTTTTTTTTTTTTTTTGGCTGCACCGCACGGCATGCAGGATCTTAGTTCCTCGATGGAACCCGCACCCCCTGCAGTGGAAGCACGGAGTCTTAACCACTGGACCGCCAGGGAAGTCCTTATATAGATTTTTTAAGAGATTTAAAGAGCAATAAATGGATGCCTTACCTCTAAGTTGACCATTTTTGCAGCTCTTACACAGATATCTATGAAAGTAGAAAGGGGGAAGAGAGTAAAGACATGAGAAACACCAGGACTGCAGTGTAGAACCCTGCTCTATGAAAACAGAAGCACACACACTGCAGTCTCAGAAAATGCCACCCAGTGGGAGAACGACATTTCTAGCAAGTCAGAAAAGTCTACATTTTATAAGCAATGATCTCTGTGTTATTAATATATGGAGCTTAGATAAAGTATCTTGTACATTTCTGTCCTACAGACCTAACAGCAAGTCGTAAACCTTTAAACCAGTGACTTTTTTTTTCTCCCAGAAATGTATCCTAAGTAAATACAAATACTTGTATCCTAAGTAAATAATGAATGAGTTAAAAGGATAACTAAAAGCCTGACCTCCAAAGCTCAGTATCTTTAGAAGTCATTCCTTCCTGTGATTCTCTGGTCTCTGTTCTGTAGCTGGAGTAAGAGATCTCAAATAGGTTTCTTGAGAAGGCTGGATCCAGGGACCCGGCGGGGAGGGGGGAGGTGCGGATTTTTTTTAAGCTGGAGTCTTCAGTTTAGACTCTAAATCTGTTTCTCCCTCTCCCTCCTCCTCCCCCTCGGAATTCACCATCTCCTATGAGCCCAGTCTAGGCTTTTTGAAATTCCAACCAGCACTGCTAGGGCCCTAGAAAGGCTAAAATGTGCAAGATGGACTCCCAGCTTTATTTCGTCTTCACTGGAAAATCTGAAGATTCACCAAGAGATCCTTAAAAAAAAAAAAAAAAAAAAAAAGACACACCGAATTTTACTCAGCATACATTACTCAAATATTTCAAAAGGAAAATATGTCCAACGCTTTGTTTTGCAGGTTTTTTTCATCTTGCGAAAAAAAATGAAATTTGAAGAAAACTCATCTGGATTTGAATCTCAGATCTACTATACTAAACTGTTTGAGTCTAGGCAAGTTAACTTCACCTCTCTCAGCTTCAGTTAATTCATATGCAAAATTCGGATGATTGTTATGAGAATACCCTAAGAGTGCATCGAAGTTTCTCTAGAAACACTTTATTCCTAGATCCCTTAACATGGTTTAATTTTAAAACATTGTAAATGGTTTTAAATGGTTCTGGTAGGACCAACTGTGCTCCTGTAATCAGGGAAGGTGTAGTTTGATGCACAGACTTCTACACAGTGTCCTTTACTTGCAAGGGCAGGAATG
>NW_006780610.1:1330930-1337976 GCF_000442215.2 Lipotes vexillifer
ACCCTCTGAGTGGCGGTCGGGCCCTTCTCTTGCTTTCTCTGAACTACTCCAGAATTGGACAGGACCCACACACCCAAACACGAAGTCACCGCACGTGAGAGTTATAAGGTTTTATTTTCAGTTCAGTAAGCCAATAAACCGGTCCCTTTCTTCCCGCCCTTCCCTTATGTCCCCCAAGTTCTGCAGAGTCATACCTGCCAGTCTTTCACTGCCACACTCCCAGCTCCGACTCTAAGCTGGAGATCAGGATACGGAGATCTCCCAGATCTGGGAGAAACCCCCACTCTCACTTCATACAGGGCTGGCTGGAAAATTACAGACTACAGGCTACTGCCCCACTGCGCGTGTGCGGAAGTAACTGCCCACCCAGAGATTCCCAGGTTCCCCCGCGGTGCAGGCTATTCATCGGGCACTACATTTCCCATAAGGCCCATGGAGCTCGTTTCCGGAATGCGTCACATGCTCCTGCCTCTTTAGGGGGAGATTCCTGGGTTAGTATCTCTGGGGCTGTTTGGAGAGACAGGGTCATTTAGAAAAGGGAGTTGTATATATCCTTTTTGTTTAAAATGATAGACATCAGCATTTTTTTTGGAAATTTTATTTTTTTATACAGTAGGTTCTTATTACTTATCTATTTTATACATATTAGTGTGTATATGTCAATCCCAATCTCCCAATTCATCCCACCACCACTCCCCACCTCCCGCTTTCCCCCCTTGGTGTCCATACGTTTGTTCACTACATCTCTGTCTCTATTTCTGCCATGGAAACAGGTTCATCTGTACCATTTTTCTAGGTTCCACATATATGTGTTAATATACGATATTTGTTCTTCACTTTCTGACTTACTTCACTCTGTATGACAGTCTCTAGATCCATCCACGTCTCTACAAATGACCCAATTTCATCCCTTTTTTATGGCTGAGTAATATTCCATTGTATATATGTACCACAACTTCTTATCCATTCGTCTGTCGATGGGCATTTAGGTTGTTTCCATGACCTGGCTATTGTAAATAGAGCTGCAGTGAATATTGGGGTACATATGTCTTTTTGAATTATGGTTTTCTCTGGGTATATGACCAGTAGTGGGATTGCTAGTTCATATGGTAGTTCTATTTTTAGTTTTTTAAGGAACCTCCATACTGTTCTCCATAGTGGCTGCATCAATTTATATTCCCACCAACAGTGCAAGAGGGTTCCCTTTTCTCCACACCCTCTCCAGCATTTGTTGTTTTTAGATTTTCTGATGATGCCCATTCTAACTGGTGTGAGGTGATACATCATTGTAGTTTTGATTTGCATTTTTCTAATAATTAGTGATGTTGAGCAGCTTTTCATGTACCTCTTGGCCATCTGTATAGACGGCAGAATTTTTAAATACTGGAAAATCTAAATCAGTAGTATGCTAAAGAGAATAATTTACCCTTAGTTCAGTTTCTTCTAGCCATACACTAGCTTAGGTCAGGGAGATGAAAAGGACCCAACAAAGAAGACTGAGATGGAATAATCCGTGAGGCAGGTGGAAGAGAAGGAGGGTTTGAATATGCAAAATCAAGGGAAGAAAATATTCCAAGAAGGAAGGAGTGATCCACTGCATTAAATGCTGCTGATAGGTCAGGTAGGATGAGAACTAATAATTGGCTAGTGGATTGAGCAGTGTGGGAGTTGTTGAAACATGCCCTTTTGGTGTAGAGATGGAAGTTTGATAAAGTCTGATAAGAGTTAGGTAAGGGTGGGATGAAACAATGGGAGAAAGCAAGTACATATAGACTTCTTCAGTTTTGCTTTTTTAAGATGAGTAGAAAAATAAATCTGTCCTCTGCATATGGAATTGGGGTCCAGAATTTTTTTTTAAGATGGAAGAAATTAGTGTTTGTATCCTAATTAAAATGATACAGTGGAGAGGGGGAAATGGACAATACAGGAAAGAGGACAGTTGCAGGAGGAAAGTCCTTGAGGAAAGAAGGGATGTAATCCAGTACATAATCGGGGGGATCAGTTCTAAGCAAGAGTATGGACAATTTATTCATTGAAATAAAAGGGGAGGCATACAGGGAGGAGGAAGGGCAAGCTGGGACAAAGTGAGAGAGTGGCATGGACATATATACACTACCAAATGTAAAACAGATAGCTAGTGGGAAGCAGCTGCATAGCACAGGGAGATCAGCTCGATGCTCTGTGACCACCTAGAGGGGTGGGATAGAGAGGGTGGGAGGGAGACGCAAGAGGGAGGAGATATGGGGATATATGTATACATATAGCTGATTCACTTTGTTATACAGCAGAAACTAACACAGCATTGTAAAGCAATTATACTCCAATGAAGATGTTTAACAAAGGGGGTGGGGGAGAGGCAGCGTCGATAGGTACAGATGCAGACAGGTGGACAGATTTGGTGGTGGGAGAATGAGGATGTCCTCACCTGAGTAGTTCTATTTTCTCAGTGAAATAGGAAGCTCAAAGTGAAGATAGGGAGAAGGTATTAAAGGTTTGAGGAAAGAAAATACTGTATTACATTGATTCTAATACTTTTTCATATTTCAACATCTGTGAAATTGCTGTCTTACAAATGATGGCATGTCATAGTTTAATTGGCAGCATTTTTTTTCTTTCTTAGTAATATGTAAAATAATGACGTATCTTATAATCAATGGCATCTGAGATCCTAATGTTATTTAGGAATGGTGAGAGTGAATGGATTACAGAAATGTAGTACTATTGCCTGGCATCATTAACAGCCCGCTTGATATTAGTAGCCCTTAACTTTACTGGCATTTTCAATGTCATAAAGACATATTTTTATATCTAATCTTTAAAAAGTCCTTTCTTGACATGTAGCTCACTTGAGCAATTGCTCTATTTCCTAACTTTCTTTCATAGAATAATTTTCTCCAGCGAGTTGCTTCTTGTTGCTGTCTAAATTTTCTCACTTCTGTCTCCTCAGTCCATTCTAATTGGCTTCTTGACCATAACTACACTCCTAAAACTGCTCTTGTCAAATTACCAATGAAATTTCAGTTGAAAAATTAAATGGACTTTCTTAGTCCTCATCATATTTGACCTCAACGGTATTTAAGAAAATTGAAATACTTCCTTATTTTGGCTTCTAGAACATCTCACGAAAGATCATTTCTCCCACCTAACACTGCTTCTTTATTTTCTTTACTGAATACTCTCCCTCTGTCCTGCCCTCAAATGTTGGAATATTCAAGGGTTTGGCCTTGGGCCTTTTCTTTCTGAAGTTTTTCTCAAATGGTCTCACTCAGTCTCATGGCTTTAAATACCATTTATTTGATGCTGACTGAGAAATCTATATCTCCAGCCCTCATCTCTCCCCTGAATTTCTGACCCCTAATTCCTTATGCCTACCTGAAATCTCCCCTTCGAGAGGCTTAAAAGCCACCTCCAACTTCACACGTTCAAATCAAATATTTAGGAGCCATCCTTGATTTCTCTTCTACCTTTTTCCTGTCTTTCTCTCATAGTATATATGTTCTATGAGGGCATATATTTTATTCGCCTTTGTGATATTGTGATTTATAATAAGAAATATGTATTTGGCCTTCATCCCCAATTCTGGCTCAGAGCTCCTAAAACTCTTGGAATTCCCTAAGCAATGAGAATGAGCATGGTGTCTTTTGTTATGTTAATGAGGTGACTTTTGGACTGCACCTAAGGATGGGGGCTGATTGCCAGGAAAACCAAATCATGTGATTAGAGGGTTGGAACTTTCAGTCCCATGACTCCTAACCTCTGGGGAGGCAAGAGGCTGGAGGTTGAATCAATAGCCAATGATTTAATCAATCATAGCTATGTAATAAAAACCCAAAAAGATGGGGTTCAGAAAGCTTCTGGCTTGGTGAACATGTGGAGGTGTGGGGAGAGTGATGTGCCCAGAGAGGGCACAGAAGATCTGCGCCATTTTTCTGTACCTTGCCTTATGCATCTCTTCCATATAGCTGTTTTTGAGTTATATCCTTTAATAATAAACTGGTAGTCTAGTAAGTAAAATGTTTCTCTGAGTTCTGTAAGCCACTCCAGTAAACAAATCAAACCCAAGGAGGGGGTTGTTGGAACCTCCAATCTATAGCTGGTAGGTCAGAAGCACAGGTAGACATCCAGGACTTGCAATTGGCATCTGAAGTGGGGCCAGACAGGCAGTCTGAGAGGACTGAACCCTTAACGTGTGAGACCTGACATTATTGCCAGGTAGATAGTGGCAGAATTGAGTTGAACTATATGACACTCAGCTGATGTCTGAGAATTGCTTGGTGATGTGGAAAAAAAAACACACGTTGGAATTGGTGTGAGTGGAATTTTAGTTTTGTCTATGACTATATCTTCAGAGGCTGACACATAATAGGTGCTAAATAAAGATTTATGGATACTGAATAAATGTGAAACTGTCTATAGTTTCATGTCCATAAGTGCAACCTGTCTGGCTAGGGTCTTGAATCTATAGATCAATTTGGGGAAAATTGACATCTTAACAATATTGAGTTTTCCAATACATGAGCATGGTATATCTCATCATTTATTTAAGTCTACTTTAATTTCTCTCAGCAGTGTTTTCTAGTTTTCAGTGTACAACTCTTGCATATTTTTTGGTCAGATTTATCCCTAAATATTTCATAATTTTGATATTATAAATTGTATTTTTGAATTTCCATTACCAATTGTTTGTTGTGACTATGTAGAAATACAATTTATTTGTGAATGTTGATCTGTTAGCTTTTTCAAAGTTTCCATGGGATTTCTTACATAGATAATCATGTTATCTGCAAATAAAACGTTTTATTTCTTCCTCCTCAATCTGGATGCCTTTTATCAATTTTCCTTAACTTATTGCATTGGAAATAAGTTATCCACCACTACAATGATGACTAGAAATGGTGACAGATGACATAACTGCCTTTTTTTCTGAACTAAGGGGAAAAACATTGTCTTTCACCATTAAGTATAATGTTAACTGTAGGTTTCTTGTAGATGCCCTTCATGAGACTGAGGAAGTTCCCTTTTAGTTTTAGTTTTCCAAGAGTTTTTCTGAAGAACAGATGCTGTATTTTCTCAAAAAAATTTCTGTATCTATTGAGATTATCATTTTTTTTCATTTTTAGTATATTAATATGGTGAATTACACTGATACTTTTAATGTTAAACCGATCTTGCATTCCTGGCATAAACCTCATTTGGTCATGTCCTTTTTCTGTATTGTTGGATTCTGTTTGCTAAAATTTTGTTTAAAATCTTTGCATTTATGTTCATAGGGTATACTGGTCTACCAGTAATATGTGGTCTGGGTATCAGAGTAATGCTGGCATCATTGAATGAGTAGGGAAGTTTCCCTCCTCTTCCATTTTCTGGAAGTTTGTGTAGACTTTAGTATTATTTCTTCTTTAAATATTGGGTAGAATTCAGCAGTAAAGTCATCTGGACCTGGAGTTTTCTTTCTGGGAAGGTTTTAAACTACAAAGTCAATCTCTTTATTAGATATAGGGCTATTCGGGTTACAGATTTTCTTCTTGAGAGAGCTTTGGTAGTTTGTATCTTTCAAGGAATTTTTCTGTATCATCTAAGCTGTCAAATGTATTGGCATAAAGTTGTTCATTATTTTATTTATTTATTTATGTATTTATTTATTGCGGTATGCGGGCCTCTCTCACTGTTGTGGCCTCTCCCATTGCGGAGCACAGGCTCCGGATGCGCAGGCTCAGCGGCCCAGCCACTCCACGGCATGTGGGATCCTCCTGGACCGGGTCAAGAACCCGTGTCCCCTGCATCGGCAGGCGGACTCTCAACCACTGCGCCACCAGGGAAGCCCTAGAGTCTCAGTTTTGACCTATAGTAAATATCATTGATAAAACCAATATAAACAATATGTCTCTGGTATCGTCAATAATTTTTAAGCATGCAAAGGATCTGAGACCAAAATATTTGAGAATGTTGCTCAATGGAAAAAGAGATGAATGAAACAAAGGACTAGAAACAACTTACACTATCATCAACATTATCTTCATTATTATCAGCAGCAGCAGCAGTAGCAGCAGCGCCATCCATATACTGAATCATCGAATGATTCTGCTGTGCTGAGTACTGTCCTAAGCTCTTTGCATGCATCATCTCATTTAATCCTCATAATAACTCCATGAGGTGAGTATAATTACCATCACTCCATTTTCCATATTGGAAAACTGAGGCTCTGAAAAGGCTTAGAAACTTTCCCAAGGTCCCAAGCTAGTAAAGAATAGAGTCCAGGTCTGTCTAATTCCAGGGCATCACTTATGCTCTGGTCTTAGAGTAGGAGATGATGATGGGTACCTGTGGGGTTGAAGGTAATACAAGCTTCCACTCACGTATTCATTCTTTTGTAAATATTAATATCATATTTACTATTTTCATTTTTTATGACTTCCTGTTCCTGCTTCATTTTTCCTAATTTCTTTGAGCATATGTATTAGGCTTCTTTTAAATTCCTGCTCTGCTCATTCCACTACTTCAGAAATATGTTTGTGTATGTACTTAACGGCTTGGAATAACATGCACACACAACTATTCTGGTGGTCCTCTTTGAAGGGTTGAGATTATGAAAAAATCCAGTTCAACCAACCTGGACAGTGTTTCATTTTATTTCATTATATAAAATGTAGAAACCCTGATTGAGAAAAAATAGGGAAGAGACTTAAAAGAAACTGAAGAATCTTAGGAAAGCAATGATTGCTGAAGGATACCTTGCTCCAGCCATGATAAGCATCTGTCTTCTTGGCAGTCTATGGCAAAGCTCCAGGGACAGTATAATCCCAGATCTCTCCCACTCACCCCTGAGCCTTGGTCCTGGATTTGTGTGGTAAGAGGCTGAGGAAATATGAAAAGAACCAAAATAAGAACACTCTCCATGGAAGTCAAGCTCAGAGACTGGTCCTCTTTCACTCTGCTGAGTACATTAGGAGCAGCAAAGATCAAAGTTCCTGAAAGTCTATCTTCCGTTCATTTGGCTTTTCTGGCTTGTGGCTCTAGCATGGAGTTGGGCAACCCACCGCTCCTCC